>NW_005841918.1:300886-308296 GCF_000455745.1 Alligator sinensis
AGAAATTGTTCTATGGCACATTTTTTTGGAAAACATTCTGTAGTTTATTTGCAATGAAGGTATCAGATAGTAAACTGATTGAATTCTTACTACCTTAATATGTTATATTTTCATTAGGGATCCAACAAAACCTGCATGTTGTCTTAATTATGGATTCCTCTAATTTAAACTTCACAATAAACTGTGAAAGTAATCCAGCTCTACATAAGAAATGTCAGGTGCTATGGATGGAAAGCTGGTCCGAAAGCAGTATGAAGAAAGTAAGTAGAGGAAACAATGCAAAAGGGAGCATTAATCTGCTAGTTTATTTTATGACTGCCATTTTCCTGTTGGTCTTCTTGTTCTATTAGATTGTTTATTTTCTGCTCTTTATCAGACTAGACTCTCATGATGTTGTAAACTTCGCTTCACCAAATGTTCAGACTTTTAAAAATAATCACATTTTTCAATCCCATTCATGTCTCTTGTGTAATATTTAAATAGGAGATGTCCATATGGCAAAATCAGTTCCATGTATAGATACTCATTAGCCCTGTTTGCTAGTTCCAAAAATCAGAAGCAATATAGCATGTTCATACAATACTGTATTGGACTTATTAACTCTGTTGAGAAGCATGACCTGGTATCCTGTATGCAGTGCTGCAGAAACATGTAGGTATTGGTTGTACGGAACTAACACGCAAAGAGCTAGCATGGAGTATTTCTGCATTACTGGTAATTTAGAAGTGTCACATTACTTTAAAATAGCACTGTCATCTCTTCAGGTTAAAATGTCATAATTCAAAGAAAAAGAAAAGTAGGTTTTACCTGAAATATCCAAGTCTCATCCATTATCTCTTAATACATTACTTAATGTTTCATACAGTGCTTTACACTGGAAAGGGCTATAGAAAAGCTAAATATTATCAATGCTACTTCATCAACAGTAACATTTTATCTCACTATGGTCTGAGTGCAAATTGCTGAGCGTGTTGGCTCTGACCAAGTATAGCATTGCCCACTAATTAAAAATAAACTTCGAACTTGTTGAGAACCACTGGTTCTACACCTTTCTAGAGTCAAGCCCTCTTTAGACACAGTGCATCCCTTGGAAAATGCAAACTCTTAGTTTTCATTCATTTTCTGACTATGGAAAAATAATATAGCAGTTTTTCTGTTGCAAAATACTTAGAAAGACCACAAAAGTAAGACCTGCATGGTCCCAGAATGTTTTTAACTCTACGGACTCTTATTTAGAATCTCTGGATTTATTTGAAGAATCATGTTTTCACCGTGGTTGAGAATCACTGGCATAGAAATGTCTGAGTTAGCTTTACAGGAACTGGCTCAGCATCACAGGGTACCATCTCCAGGGGTGGCTGTAAAGCCCCATGAAGACCAAAATGTTTTACTCTTACCCTGCTCTATGGGCAGTCTGTCCTTTTTCCTAATGTGCCTGTGTGTTAATTGTCATTAAAATGCAGGAGGCTGCCCTGGTCTTAATTAATGACCACCAGTTGTCTGTGGTCCAAGCCTTATGGGGTAATTGCGTGGCTCTATTCTGTCCGTACACCACACCCCAAGCCTTGAAGATGTCATCTTCATCTATGCCCTCTGTTTACACACACAGCCCCTCTCTGGGCATTCAGACTACTGGTCTCTCACTCATCCCCCTTCTCTGGGCCTCAGACTCCTTGGTCTCTCAGTCAGCCCCTCCCTTGGCTGCCAGACTTCTCAGTCACCCACACAACTCCTTCTCTGGGCTGCCAGATCCCTCCATCACACTCAGCCCCACTCTGGGCTGCCAGATCCCTCTGTCCACCCTTCTTTGGGTTGCCAGGCCCCTTTGGTCTGTCACTGGTCTCTCCTCTGGGTCCTCAGATCCCTGTTTTCACTTTCCCCCAGCTACTCTGGCCTCTGGACCTTTCTGGTCCCACTCTCTCCTGCTTCCTCTTCTTTTAGAGTATGGTCCCTTAGGCTTCCTCTCCACAGGGTAACCCCCAAGACAGTGAGAACTGAGGCTTTTGGGCACTCCATCCTCACCTTTCTTTGGGGTGGCCCACATGGCATTTCATGGTGGTGACCGCACCATGCTAACCAGCCCCAGTAGGGTGCAGTTTCAGGTTTTACCCAGGATCAATCTATAGGCCACCCTGATCTAACTCCTGGTCCCTCCTGATGTCATACACCCCTCTTGGGCTGCAGGCCTCCTGGCCCTGGCTCAATCCCAGTTCTGGGTCCCTCTGGCCCCTGCTCACTCTTGGACCCCTTTTCTTGACCTCTCCTCCTCTGATGGCCCTGTATCAGCCATCTTCATCCTAGACGGCTGCCCCTTGATCACTTCCTCTCAGGCTGTTGCCACACATGGACTGTTGGCCTATTGTAGGTCCTGGCCCCACCTCAGGAGTCAAGATCTCCAGGCTCCTGTGGCTCTAGCAGTCTGCCAGAGTAGTCTCTTTCAACCTTCTGACCCCTCTTGGGCCCTGGCCCTGCACGGGCAGTTGAGGTTCTGAAGGTCAGTCCTCTGGCTGTCAGCCCTCTATCATCTGTGGATCCACTGTCTTGGGCCTCCATTGGTCTCTCACACACAGCCTCTCTCTCTCTCTCTCTGGCCTCACCTGGACACCTCTGTGGGTCTCACAGTCCCTCTTTCTGGGCCCCTTTATAGGCCCCCATGCACTTGTCCCCTCTCTCTGGGTTCACTCAGACTCTTCAGCCGGCCCTCAGACACTCAGCCTCTCTCTCAGGGCTCGGGACCCCACACTGGCTCCCCAGGAACCTCCTCCACCCCCATACTTCCTTTCCAGACCTTCAAACTGCTTCTTGCTGTTCTTTCCTTGCTAGCATTCAGGAGCTGCAGCCTTCCTGCTGGATTATGTTTCCTCACCAGCTGCCAGGATCTTAACTGCTGCCTGCTCTCAGGGTCTAGGCTTATATCCTGCCTAAGCCCAGGCCGCCTCCATTCAGATGACTCCCTCCAATCAGCCCTAGCCACCACCTGCAGGCTCCCTGGGTCAGATGACCACATAATCAGCTCTGGATCCATCTGCAGGCTGCTACACTGGCTGTTTGGCCTCTTAAAGTGACAGGTGCCTTAAGCATTCAGGTTCTCATAGGGTGTGTCTACATGAAACAGGTTAATGTGCACATGCCCCACCCCGACGGGGCTGATGCCCCCTCTAACAGCCAACACTGATGCTGTCAGTAGGGCTGCTGCCCCCCCGGTGGGGCCACTGCCATCAGCAGCTTCTGCAGGTGCCCCCCCAGATTCAGGAAGCACCAGTCACTCATGAGCCTAAGTTAATGCGCATTACGAGTGTGTGTCTACATGTGCGCACCCTTAATAAGCATTAACTTAGGCAATTTGTGCCTAAATTTGATACTTGCCTTTGCCTAGAGAGAGGGGCTGAGTACATTTGTAGGTATCGAATTTATGTGTGATTAGTTAATGTGCATTAATGTGTAGACGTGACCCAGCACTAACTTTAGTGGTGGGTCTGCCCTTTCACTAGGGGTCTGGCCTGAGCCCAGCCCCAGGGAACATCCAGGGTTTAGGGTGCTTGGGCACCTGCTCTGGGGCCCTGCCCTCTAGTCTCCACCCCCCCCCCCCACACCCACTTCTATTCTGGGCTTGAAGACCTAAAATATTTTAAATAGTTTTCCCTTTGTATATAGTTTTCCCCTTGTGTATAGTTTCCCACTTGTAAGCGGGTTTTTTATTATTGATGGGTTGGGAGGGTGGTGAAGGGTCTCTGTTGGTTGAGGGGGCAGGGATGGGGTGGGTGTTATGAAGGTAATAAAGTTTTTATTTTATTTTACCCACTTGCATGTTGTGATAATGGAGTTGGGCAGGGGGTAGGGGATGTGTGGGTGGTGGAGCAGACAGGCTGGAGTGGGGAGTGCAGGAGGAAGGGGTTGGGCAGGGCCTCCTACAGCCAGTGCCCTGGATGCCACTGGTCGGTGCACAGCTGTCCTGGGGCCTGGGGGGAGCAGGGTGGGGGAGGAGCCTGCTAGGGCCAGCAGGACGAGCACCATGGCCAGCAGGAACATGGGGCACTGGTCATCATTGGCAGGGGCTAGGCTGGAGAAGTGGGGTGATAGGCATCGCTGGCAGGGCTGTGGCTGGAACAGCCCTGGTGCATGGAAGCAGGGTGGGCAAAGAGGGAGCTTCCAGGTGCTGCCTCTGCCCTGGGCATGTGGCTTCTGGGCTGGGAAGAGGCTGGCCAAGGATCAGAGTTTTCCAGATGGTTGCCAGAAGTGCTGGCAACCACGTGGCTGGAGGCTGGAGCCCTGTCAGGACTGCAGGGACTTGGGACTAACTTTACTGCCAAATACAGGGATTTGGGAATAACTTCAATCCCAAATCTCTGCAAGTGTAGACACCTGCCAAAAATCACTTAATGAACATTAGTTTAATGTGCATTAAATTTAGTTGTGCATAAATGCATGTGTAGATGCACCCATAGTAGCTTAGTATGTCAGCAGGATAGTCGATTTAGGCGGGCCCAACATAGGCCCAAGCTAGGTCACTTCAGCCTGCTTAGTCCTGCTGTAATTTATTACTTCCTTGGTATTTATCTAGATGTAAAAGTCTCCAGTGGTTTTTTTTTTTTATAAGTAACAGACTGCTCTGTTGAGCGGACCGGATATTATCAAATTTAACAATTCACAGTTTTGTCTTATATATTTTTAAAGGTGTTTCTGAAGGATATTTGCCTTTTGAAGGGAATTTAGGTTTTTAAAACCTGTTTACATTAATAAGTGTTATTATTCACTTGTTTGTTTTTGTCTTCGCTTATGGCTTACTGCATTTTTTACCAAAAAAAGCTGTTTCTATTTTAGATACCTGAAATGTTGTTTACTGATTCAGATGAGCAACAAAAGACTGACAGAGCACACACAGAACCCAAGAAAATATATTCTGGTAATATTTTCATGAATATTTTTAAAGTTATATTTATTTTAACCAGATTATTGCTGCTCTTGTTTTGTTGTTTTATTTATTTATTTATTTATTTATTTATTTATTAGATGTCTATGCCACCATTCTCAAAAAAGGATTAGGGTGGTCCATAGTAAATGACAAAAATACAGAAACAATAAAATAGCGAAATAAGAAAGTACAACAAAATATACTTTCCCACAACCACTACCTCCCAAAACACCAAATATATTTTAATATTGTTAAACATACTGACAGTGTGATTAGCTTGTGTGCATACACACATAAGTCTAAATACTGTAGATGACTGTGTGAGCAGAGTCCTGCACCCAATAATAATAGCCTCTGACATTAGGACTGGCAGGCACCTTCTGGATGAGCAAATCTAGTCCCCTTCTTTTGTAGACAATCATGTCAGATAATTAACTACATAAACAGATGAAGCTGCATCTTAAAACTAGTTAATTTCTCCATCTACTCATATGAGAAGTGTGTTTCAGAACCTCACTCACTTTTTTCTAAGTTCTAGCCTAAATTTATTTTACGGCCACTTTATGGACATTTATGTGCCAAAACTGTCATTTAACTTCAGTAGTTCTTTTCTCTCCCTGATGTTTATTTCTGAGTGGATTTATAGAGAGCAACCATATCAGCTTACAGCCTTTATTTGGCTACGTTAAACAACCCAAGGTCTTGTTGTTTCCTTTCATAATACAGGCTCTCTAGTCCTCAGGCTGCCCTTCAGTAAACTTTGGTAAGCGTAGAGCAGTACACTTACAAAAACATACACAATTATTTTGGGATTGGAGCCAAAGATAATCTGTGAATGACACTGGAGAAGAACTAAAACCAAGATAATTATGATACTAATACCACATGTTGAACCAAGGGCTAAGGGGATGTAAAAAAATTAACAAAGAATTTGGTAGGATGGGTATATTTTTGCCCCCTCCCCTTTTGCCTCCACGGTTCCAGGGAGTGAGTCTGTCATGCCAAGCTCAACTGCTTCAGGGAGGCAGAGCTAGGCTCACAGGTTGCTGCATGGATTTGCTGCCTTTTTTTTCCTTTGTGAATAGGATAACATCTTTTTTGCTCAACATTTAGGGCAGTAGTTGACCTCCCAAAACTGGCCATGCAAAGAATATCTATTCCTGTTACTTCAGCATCTCTGTTATCATCAAGCCAAGTATTTGAGCTCCTATTTGGCTACTTCAAAGATGGCTTTTGGCTTTTACAGTTGGTAAATGCTATGGCCAGGTTGAAGTGGGGACTCTTCAGTATCTCTTTGAAGCAGAGAGCGCATCAGAGCCCTATGGCGCTCTGCCATGAGGAATGTGGCTGGGAGGTCTGCATGTACTTTGTAGGATGATCAGATGCAGTAAATATGAAAACCATGGCTGGGGCTAAGGGGAGACATGGCAGCCCATCTCACGGAGGAAGAAGGAATGTTAGAGCCGTGTTGGGTGGTACCAGCAAACGGCCGGAAGGTGCAAGTGTGTTTGTGCTGTGATTGCCTGCTGTAATTGGCAGAAGCCATGACTGTGGCAAAGGGGAGACTCTTCAACTCTCCCTGCTGAAGTGGAGGGACCATCAGAACTCTGTATGGCAGTGTTGTTTAAGGGCTGGGAGGCCCAGGGATGGGTTTGGTGCCCCAAGTGCTGTGAGCCTGAGGGATTGCTGTTGCACACAAGCCTGGTGCACTTGGCCAGAGAAGCCTCTGCAAGTTTGGCAATGCCCTCACCTGCTGCAGACCTCCTACCTGTTGATAAACTGGAGGGATCATAGTGTTAGCACCCCATGGATAGCCAAGGGTACCTTACACATTTTCTATCCCACTGGGGATTTGCCTATGCCAAAATAATTGGTAAGCCAGGGCCTCAGTTGTACAGCCATGCAGATACATGGTGTTGCACAGGAGTGTACACAGGAACTGAACAAGCTCTATGAAGAAGTGCTGGCAGATCTTGACTCTGTGTTGGCAGGGGTATGGCCTGCACTGGACCTACTGGCACAGGTGGATTGGGAGCCACAGGGTGTGTGGGTGGCAAATATCTACTGGGGTCTGAAAGTAAAATTGAGAAGTCAGCAGTTAAGTACAGTGTCTCTGCACTCTCAGCTCAGGGAAGACAGAAGGGGAGAGAGGAGTGTCACTGGGTTGGTGTTGTTGCCCACCAGCCAGCCAGTTGGTGCTTTTCTTTGCACTCTGCTGTATTAGGGAACATACAAAGATGGGGACCCCTGTGAGGCATGCTGGGATAACTGCACACTGGACTCCCTGGCTGCAGGGTGCTGTGGCAGCCATTCTCTGGTGCTTCAGATAACTGCCACATTTGTATGCACATTTCATACTATGCTTTTGTGGCACAGCAAATTTCCCAGAAATTCTTAACACTTCAAATAAATTCCTGTCCAAACCTTTAGTGGTCCTTACTTCATGATTTTAAAAGTGCCTCTCATTGGTCCTCTTCAGTTTTTATGTTCAGCAGGAA
>NW_005841918.1:308373-338967 GCF_000455745.1 Alligator sinensis
GTATTTTACTATTTAGGTGATTCTGATTTTTTTAAGTCATTTTTGCCAATCCATGAGTCATGCAAAACATATGGAGCAACTCCTAGCAGATATATGACTTTTCTACGTATGTATAGTACCATCAATAGCAGCAAAAGAGCAGAGTTGATAAAAAGGCAAAACCATTTGCAGGTATGTAACAAATAACAATGACTACATATCATATTGCAAATTATTTTTGCATTTGTAGATCTTCTTGCTATTCACTTACCTTATGCATGGTGGAGAGCATCTGCTACTGGCATGCTTAGCCTGGGCTTCCAGGCCCTTTGTTGTTTGTACATGCACTCAGACCACATCATCCCTGGTTTCAGAGAAGGGGTACTAAAAGTTCTAATGTGAACACTTTCAAATGCCTTTGGGGAGGGGTTATTTCCACCTTCTTCATTTTTCCTCAAGTGTTACAGGGTGGATGTACCTTTCAGAAGGGAGGAACAGAAAGCTTTCCAGCACCCCAGCTTGTAAAGTTACTCTTCTGACTAAGAAAAGTTTTTCATGTGTACATATTTTGTATGCAAGAGTCTGCACTCTCTCAGATACAAACTACTCTCACCCCAGTCCAGCCCATAACTTGATGGTAACTACACTCTCCTGGCAAGTGGGAGAAGTGTTCAGATCAACTAGTGTCTAGAATCAAGGTCTCCCACTTCCTGGACAAGTGTTCTTGCTTCTAGGTTAGTGAACAAAACTCTACCCTTTTTCCTTTGAACATTTAGGGCAGAATTCTGTTACCCTCTGCACCTAAGTAATAGCTGTTTTCTAGCCACATCCTCTACCTTGCTGTTTTGCTCTCTTCCACCAGGCACCACATATCTCCCTCTCTTGGCTGCTGAGTGGAGCAGCTTGAAAGGGAGATCTAGCAAGATAATGCCTAAGCTGTGGTGTGGTTGGTAGAGCACTATGCTGGGAAGACAGAGCAGCACAAATGCAAACCCCCTCTGGGTGACAGAGGCTTAGAACCCATCTCTCCCTCTTCTTGGGAAAGTGCCCAGGAAGCAATAGGCTATTGGGACTCAAATATTGGTGGTCTCCCTCTTTCTTTGGCATCAAACACCCATTACTCAGTTTCTTGCCTGGTACATTTTTGGGACTTGTGTATGCTTATATATTCACAATGAGTGTGCGCTCACAGCCATTGCATAACTGTGGCTTATGCTCTGTCTTCCTGCGTACCCTTAAATGTCCACAAAGCAGAGGTGATAGAATAACAGCTTGTGCCTAAGTGCCACTTACCTGGCTGGAAAACTGCCATTTAGGTGCACAAGGAGAAGTAGAATTCTTCCTGTAGTTTGTTTCAAAAACCAACACAGCCTTCGGTGATTAAATGCAATGATGGTTTCAGATCGTGAATCCCATGTTAAGAAGCACTTAAGGCTGTGGGAATTGTTTACTGGATATCTAAGATCAGGAGAATCAAATTTCAGATAACCCTTTTTTCCACTTAATGATTGATCTTTGCATCTCCTGCTTACTGTACTGGCTCTTGTGAATGCCTCTCCCAAATGTCTATTGTCTTCCGTTAAGGTAGAAGAAGGTAGCTACTTAACTGAGGTTTGTGAATTTCAGTATTAGAGGTGCATGCCTAAATTTTGGCTATGGGTGGCACTTATTGTCACTTCAACAAGGTCACTTGGTCATTGTGGCCTATGAGCCCAATAAGATCCCAGAAAATTCATGACTAGACTTCTGCTGACTTTAGTGGGAACTATGTACCCCTAATCATTAAGACATTTTAAATGAACAATTTGTCAGTCTGAATCATTTTGAAATTTTAGTATCATTATCATTATCAATCTGTCTGATGATAGAAGTTTGAACTTTGTCTATTAGCTGTTACTAACCAGTTATTTCCAAAAACATTCATAGGCAGGAGTGTCTAAACTGAATGAGGCCAAAGCCCTTGTCGATGAACTAAACAGAAAAGCTGGAGAACAAAGTGTATTGCTCAAAACTAAGCAAGATGAGGCTGATGCTGCCCTCCAGGAAATAACAGTGTCTATGCAGGTAATGTGGAGTCATGAGAGAAGCTAAAATGGGGGGAAAAAAAACCCTTTTTGTTTTTTTCTGTAAATGGTTTTCATGCATTTTCCTGTGTGAAGCTTCAGGTTGAGGGGTACAAAGTTGATATTATTTAAAAGCAGTAGTATAGAAATATGCGTGGGCCTTCAAATTTGTTTAAATTAGCAATGAGACAGAGGTTAAAATGGAATTTGAGCAACATGTGGGTCAACCATATAGTGTGCAGTGAGGATAACAATCTAATGTCTGTATAGGACTAGTATTCATTACTGCAGATCAGTCTGAAACATCCACCAGATCATTGTGTTTAACTAATTTATTTGTAATATTAGCCAAAATAAGTGTAATTTTTTTCAACGCGTTCTACTGTTTTATACGCGATAGTCCAAGTGCCAAGTTTTGTAAATTCCTTCTGTGATTCTTCTCCAGGTAGTAGAAAGTAGGAATGTAAGGAATTTTTTATTTGATTGGCTATGGCACTTGTTCCAGGAGAAAGAGACCTGGCTGTCTGTGTCCCTGTCACCCAGAGACAAGGTGATATGTCCTCCATCCCAACAGACTATAATAGGGCCTAAGCTGCATAATGGGAATATGATCTAGCATTTGCTTGGATTTGCTTAACCAAAGTTTGGCTAAGAGCAGAAGAGGCAGAGGAAATGAGAAAGTGAGACAAAGTCAGAGGTGAGAATGATTTAGAAGACAGGTTAAAAGAAGTAGGCTAAAGGTTGTTCAGAGCACTTTACATTTAGGCTAGGGACAGGCATTCAAAAAGTCTCAGCCTGAATTGATTCAATCTTTGCAGGTTAGTCTAAATTGCAGAGCTTGAACTGATTTGCAGGTGGATAGACATTTACTTTTAAATCAAGAAATCCAGGCACATGTCTGCAGTAGCTCAGGCTAGAAGCTGGGTGGGGAGGGCGTGCCAGAGCAGCCTCACTTCCCTTCCGTAGAGCTGAGCTGATGGGGGGGCATGGCCAGGCCCCGGCAGGATGCTCTGATTAGGGAGGGGAGTAAATCCCCACCCTGCCTGCACAGTCCCAGGCCTTTTGCAGCTTGCTGCTCAAAGGGCAGGAGTGTTGCCAGACCACAGCCCCCAGTTAGCACTCTGAGGCAAAGTGGAGGTGTGCAGCGCATGCATCTGTTGATGGTACTGAGCTTTTCAACCTCCCTTTCCCTGCTTCTTCATATTTGTCTGTCAGGTTTGCAGACAAAGAGCCAGCAGAGAGTTGATAACACAACGTTTAGCAGCCCATCAGGACAACAAAAGCCTCTCTCATTAGTTCAGGCTTTTAAACAGCTTTTTCCAAGGAAAGAACAGGACATTAGCAGCTCACCTGTTGATTAACTCCCAAAAGCCCTAAGGGGACACTGTCCTGTCTGCCTCTGTTCTGTCCCAGTGAAATCACCCCCCCCCCCCCCCCCCACCACAAAAAACAAAATCCCCCCCCCCCCTCCAGCATTAGCTAGTATAACACATGCCGGCTAGGGTTCGTACTGGGGGAGAGAAGAAAGGGTGGATCTCTGCTTGAGCAGCGAATAACGAGGGGGAGGGGAGTAGGTAAGGGGGAAGCTGGGTGGACGCTGTTGTGCCTGCAGTCTGCCAACTCCTTGCAGCTATGGAGGAGAGGGGCAGGGCCAGGCCTGCTCTCTGGAGCAGAAAGCCCAGCCCAGCCCAGGGCTGCAAAGCATCTGTGATGCTGGAGGACTCTGATTTAATTTAAACCAGGAAGGGTTCTGGGACAGAAGTTCTATCAACCGGTTTGACCCAAATCAGCTGTTTGATACTACATTCAACCAGGTTTATCTTAAACCAGTTTCAGTCATTTTGAAACTGATTTATATGCACTGAGCTTATGCTCTGTTACAGGTTTAAATCAGTTTCTGATCACTTAAACCAGTTTTGTGTAATGTCTGTCCCTAGCCTTAGTGGGCCTTTATTGGTTTGAACTGGTTTAGGACAAAATGTAGCTTAAATAGAGGATAAAATGAGGCTCATGAATATTAGAGTAGATCCTATTAGGAACCTTTAAAAAATGGCCTTATTTAGTAAGATTTGTGGTATTTAGCCAGGAAATAGAGCAGGGGTGGGCAAAATGGTGGATCTGGCCGGTCGCGGATTTCATTTCCCAGCAGCCCCTGCCTGCACGCTTGGGCTGGTCTCCATGAAGACCCAGGGAGTGCAGGGCCATCACAGCCCTGCACTGTCACAGCCCCACCTCTCCTGGGGTCTCTGGAGACTGGCTGGAGTAACACAGGCAGGAACTGCTGGGAAATGGAGTCTGCAATGGGCCCAATCTGGCCTATGGGCTGGACTTTGCCCGTACCTGCAATAGAATATGGAAATCTGTGTTCACCTCAGAATCTCTGCTCTTCAGCCACAATTCTTTCTGAATACTTCATCTGAAGATGAGCTAAGATGAGCATTCTTTTAAAACTTAATTTGAAAGTTAAGTGGGAAGTTCTTTTCCCTAACAGGCTGGCCACCTGTTAGAAGCTTTAGGACTTAGAGCAGGGGTGAGCAAAATGCAGCCTGGGGGCTGGATGCCTGCTGCCCAAAATAACTGCCCGCCCCTGACTTAGAGGAATCAATTTTAAATTCTCTTAAATGTCAGTAAGATTGTTATTTCTTTAGATGAATACACATTTTATAACTTTTAATAACTTCCTCACTTGTGGTGTTTGGTCATTTTTAGCTTGCCTGTATTTCATTATATTTAAATATTAAATTACAGATTATACTTATTGAAAAATACTTGCTGCATTTCAAACTGATTTTTTGTAACTTCTTCAGCTGTTTATTTTATTCTGAAGTTAGTAGATATTAAACCATGGTAATTTAACAGGTATTTCATTCTTGTTCTCCTTCCTAAAACTTATTGTCCTTATTAAGCTATGCTACCATATTTATTTATAACATTTGTAGGGTATATATATTTTAGGCCTGATATTAAAGGTGCAGTGTACTTCAAAGGGAGCTGTTTACTTAGCACCTGTGAAATAGACTACAGTTTCATTATTTATTGTTTGTATTACCTGAAAGATCTACTCATAGCTCATAGCCCATAATGTTAGGTAGCATACAAGCTGATAACAAAATGATGGTTCCTGTCCCCAAAAGCTTATGGTCTAGGTATAAGACCAGAGATACAAGATGAATACATACAGGTGTGGAATTTAAAAATCAGTGAGATTGTATTGGTTATCATAATAGCCAGTGGTCTTAGCACGCAAGCATTATAACTATTGCCATTTTTTGTGAGAAGAATAAAAAAGGTGGATTTTAAGGAGGATTTTAAAAGAGGATTATTAGGTAGTTTCCTGATATTTATGTGGAATTCTTTCCAAATATGAGTGTTGCTGTGGGTGAAAGCTTTAAAGGTTCTTATTTGAAAATGTAACAAATAGACAATGGATGTTGACATCAAGGGTTGAACAGGGAGGAGTTATCTTGATAATGAATGATGTAGGATAGAAAAGATGGTCAGAAAGGACTGTGAACGACAGGTAAATTATGTTTGATGCAAGAGACAGGGGAGAGAGAGACACACAGACAAGCGCGCGCGCACACATGCACACTTTAGAATAAAGACTTAGAATCATAGAAAGTTAAGGTTGGAAGTGACCTCAGGAGGTCATCTAGTCCAACCCCCTGCTCAAAGAAGGTTTGGACCGTCTCAAGTCTGGTCCAGTCATTGGCCTACTCACCTATCTAGGGCAGTCTGCCCACCTGACTTTCCTGCCATGCCTTTGATGTAACTTAGAAGTAGTTTTTTCTAGGCAGGAGGCTGCTCATTTAATACCCTGATGCCAAGGGCATAATACATGGCTCCGTCCTGCCCCTACATTGTGTCCCATGCCTCACAGATGGCATCACTATATGGCTCCGGCCCCACACTGAGCCTCACTATATTCTAGACTAACATTTAGACCCCACTCTGGATCCCTCCTACTCAGGCAGCTTAATCTCTGCCATCATCCGGGGCTGCAACCCCTGCTAAGCCCCTTTCTCTCTTAGCAGTGTCCCCCCTCTGGGACCTTTGGCCTCACAGGCCCTGGCCTTGCCTAAGGCCAGTTGGGACTCCAAGTAGCTGGCTCTAGCTGTCCCTCACAGTAGGCGCTCTGGCCCTTCAACCCTCATGGACCTGGCCCCAGCAATGGCCAGTCGAGGTTCCCTGGGTAGGTTCTTGGCAGCTAGCCCTCACTCTCATACAGGTTCGACTTCTGAGCTCATGGACCACATAGTTACTCTGAACCCCTCCTGGGCCCACTGTTTTGCCCTCACTGGGCTCACTCTCTCTCTCTACCCCTTAGTGGGCCTCTACTCTGGCCAACCTATGCTTAGTCCTTCAGGCCCCCCATGGACCCTACTCCTCACAGCCTCCAGCTTGCACAGCACCCCCTCACTGGGGCTTCTGCGCTTATGCTTCTTGGGCCTCAGGCCCCACTCCATGGGCTTTGGCTCTGTGCTTTTCTGTCAGGGTGTGCTCCCCTAGACTTGCCCCTCTACTGAGTCACCCACAAGACAGAGGGGGCTGTGGCTTTCTGGTGCCTTGTACTCGCATTTCACTAGGGAGGCATGTGTGTGTCTGGAGACTGCCCTGCCATAGGCAGTTCCACCACACCATCCAAATCCAGCAGGGTGTAGTTTTAGGTCATTACCCAGGCCTAGGAACCTCCTCTATCCCCATAGTTCCTACTCTTGATCTCCAGGTGTTCTGGGAGCAGCAGATCTCTGGCCAGGAGATGTTCACCCTTCAGCTCCTGAGTTGCAACTGCCCAGTTCTGCTCTCAGGGCCTGTCTTATGCCCTGACTGCTTGCCCCTACACCAATCAGGCAGCCTCCTGGGTGCCACGTGACCCTCCTGACTGGGTCTGTTCCCACCTGCAGGCTGATCTGCAACCCGCTCAAGCCCTTAAAGTGGTAGGCACAACCTGTGCCCTGCCACACAGGACCATTCCCAACTAGATCATCCCAGCCAAAGCTTTGTTTAGCCAGGTCTTGGAAACCTCCAAGGATGGAGCTTCCACCACCTCTCTGAGTAATACTTGAACTGCCAGCTTTTCTGTTACTGGCTCATGACCCAGGCCCTTCAGCCACAGGAGAGGCCTTTATGTATATATTCTCTCTATACAGAGTTCTAGGTATATCAAAGCTATAAGGAAGATTTAAAAACAGTTAAACTCAAACTACAATAGTACCATATGATCAAGTTTGGAAAATGAAGTTTGCCTTTCTCCTCTTACAGAATGCAAGTGAGCAAAAAACGGAAATGGAAAAAATAAAGCACAAAATAGCAGAAGAAGCTGCAGAAATCGAAGAAAGGAAAAGACAAATTGATGATGAACTAAAAGAGGTTCAGGTGAGAACTGACAAAAAATATAAAGAGATGAGCCTTATTTAACTTGGACTGCAATGCTACTCTGCAAGATGACTCTAGAAAACTCACTAGAGCATTTCATATTTATTTTCTCTAAAATTTATATGCAAAAATGTGTTCAGGTTATTCTAGGGGCCAGCCTTGCCCACTCAGTTTGCAATTTGGGGTTTCAAGCCGATCCATTTTCTTTTTGCTTTCTGTAAAATAATGATTTCTCAGGCAAACCACACTTTCAGTTGCTACCCCTATGCTGACTCCCTGAAATGGGTCTGGATAGATGTTATTAATTGGAGCTTAGTAGAAGAATTCTGTTGATGTGCAAGAATGTTTGTTTTTCTCCAAATACATATCAAATGTATTTGACATGTAGGAAATTTTTACATGTGCTGTAGGATGTGGCGCCGAGTGCTTGAATTAGCAAGCTGCACTAATTAAAAGCACGTGCGCATCATGTGTATCAGCATCCCTGTACTGAAAAATGGTGGTCGGATGCTTTGAACTAAAGCTCATCGAATGTGTTTTATTTCGAAGTTTTTCTCCACCGTTTTATCAGCATGGAGATGCGCAAGGACGCTGAGGCATGTGATGCGGGGAAGGCTGCGGTAGTGCATCAATTTCTGTGCTCCAGCAGACTTTATTAATCGAGCCTGCTCCAACGTGATGGGCTTCCAGCACATCGGAACAGGCTCTGCGCAGGTGGATAGGAGCCTTTAGTTTCCTACCTTGTTTCTTCTCTCCTCCTGACAGTAACAATCCATAGCAAAAGCTCTGTTACCCAGCACTCCTGGGGAATGGGGAGTGCCAGATAATGAAATATGCTGGTTACCCGAGAGGCCCAAACAGGTGTCTTTGCCTGTTCAGGCTGCTGCATCCGGTGAGCCGCTGCCCCTCCCTGCTGTCTGTGTGCCAGGGGACAGGGAGGAGGGCCCCACTCAGGCTGCTTTTCCCCATGCTGTGGAAGCTCAGTGGAACCGGAAGTGCCATGGTGGGCACTTCCGGTTTTGCTTTTGCCGCGTCAACCGGTGTGCCGGTTAATGGAGCGTGCCAGTTTCTGAGGTGCCGGATAATGTGGCTTTTACTGTATGTTCACATAGGTGTATATATGAACTACTTTTGTTCCTCCAAATATGTCATCCTTCCTTAGAGCTAAGAACTTGATAGGTTTGATACAATTAGCTTAAAATACAGAGATATTTGAATGAAGGTTTATTTTGCAATTAGTACTTAATTATGAAATAAACCATTTTGCTATTTTAGGGTGAAGTTGTATTGTATAAAAAGCCAGTTTACAGTTAGATGTCTAAGGGGCAATGCAGTCATCAAAGCAATAGAGAAGCTTCATATTCTGAATCATGGATGTGTTTGGGAGGTAATTGGGAGATATTTTCTTGGAGTAAATCTCTTTAGTTTGAATAGACACCCTTATGCAGACATTTTAGAACTAATATGAAGGAGAATATTTCTAGGAGTAAAATTCTAAGAATTTAATTATTTTATTATATGAAATAATACCTGAGATTTCATTGTGCTGGTAAAGTATAACCCTGCATTAGCTGTGGAACAGAACTGCAGGTTCAGTCCCTTTCCATGCACCTGCTTCATAGGAAGGATTTGCAAGCTTTATAATCCTTTGATACGACAATTTACTTCTGCATCCTTACTCCATTTGTGGGGCTACAATTTTGGCTAGCTTTTATCATCTGGCTCACTTAGACATGAAGAGATGCCTTTTTGTGGCACATGAGCCTGAAGCAGTGGTGCCTGCCTGTAGTGGTGGCCAACCTTTTTGCTACAATTTAACCCCTGCCTTCAGTGCTTCTGTGATCACCAGCCCCACCCCCAGAGGTGTACCTTATGGAGTTTGCACCCTGAGGCTCTAGAATGGAGGCAGGGAACCATGAGCTGCTGCTTGTGCAGAGCCTAGTAGGGGCAAGATGGCAGTGACACCTCCTCTCACAGCAGCAAGAGCCAGGTTAACTTTTCCAGGTCCCACAAGTGCTACAGTTTTATATAGTGAATGAAGATCCAAAGCCCTTAATTTGGCATTAGCTGCAAAGCCAGGGAAGGGTTAACTTGATTCTTGGCAGTGACACCTGCCACTTTTTCTTGCTTTACTGCACTGGATAGTAGGCTCAAGCCCCTCGGCTTCTATTCCAGCGCCTGTCTTTACCGAGCTCCCAGGTCTCACATGTCACACAGCTGCCTGTACCATTTGTGGTTTACATGGTGTATGAATTTATATAGTACCATAATTTCTTGTATACCATACACACCTTTTCCAAATATTAGCTGCTGATAAACGGGATGCACATGTTAAACAAGAACATATGGTAATAGAAGCTTCTTCAGCAGAAGCTTCTACTGGAGCAAAGAAGGGGCTACTCTATGGGGGTCCCTTCAGCATGTCCCTTTCCTCCCGTGTTCCCACATTTCACTTTATTAAATGCATACTCTCAAGTTGCTGCTAGGCCAGACTTTGCTGCTGCAAACACTGCTGCTGATGGAAAAATTGTCCAAAGCTAGCTAGCAACTGAGGGGTTAATGGAGTAGCCACAAGTATTTACCTCCTACTGCAGCTGCCTGTGTTTATTCTGCTGGCAGGAAAAATGTTGCTTTCTTTACTCTACCTTCTGAAAATAGGACCTGTGTTTTATCCAGGGGGACATGGTGTATGAGTAAATATGGCACTTATTTGTTATGCATTCTTTATCTAATGATATATATTATTTATAAAACTGAGGAGCATAAAAAGAAGAGAACAGCAAGATTATAACATAGAATTATTGAATCATAGAAAATTAGGGCTGGAAGGGACCTCACTCTCTAGTCCAACCCCCTGCTCAAATCAGGACCATCCCCAACTAGATCATCCCACCCAAGGCTTTGTCTAGCCAGGTCTTAAAAACCTCCAAGGATGGAGATTCCACAATTTCACTGGGTAAGCTGTTCCAGTGCTTATCTACCCTCCTAGTGAGAGTTTTTCCTAATATCGAACCTAAACTTCCCTTACTGCAACTTGAGCCCAGTGCTCCTTGTTCTGTTTTGTGCCACCACTGAGAACAGTCTTGCTCCATCCTCTTTGGAACCCCGTTTCAGGTAGTTGAAGGCTGCTATTAAATCCCCCCTCAGTCTTCTTTTCTCCTGGCTAAATGAGCCCAGTTTCCTCAGCCTCTCCTCAAAAGTCATGTGCCCCAGTCCCCCTAACTATTTTTGTTGTCCTCAGCTGCTCTTTCTCCAATTTGTCTGCGGCAGGGGTAGGCAACCCTCGGCATGCGTGCCAGAGTGTGGCACGTGAAAACATTTTGCTTGACTTGCACCTTGGGGAAGGGGACAGTGCTGTGCTGCCACAACAAGGATCGGGTCCCTATAGCTCCCTTGCCATCTAACCCTGGCATGGCAATATCTTACAAGTTGAAGTTGTGGGTGTTTTTTGAACTCTGCCCAAAAATGTTGCTAACCCGTGGTCTACATCCTTTCTGTAGTGGAGAGCCCAAAACTGGACACAGTACTGCAGATGTAGCCTCACCAGCGCTGAATAGATGGGAATAATCACTTCCCTTGACCTGCCTGCAGTCCTCCTATTAAAGCAGGCCAGTATGCCCTTAGCCTTCTTCTTAACAAGGGCACACTGTTGGCTCATATTCCATATGTCCATTGTAATCCCTAGGTCCTTTTCTGCAGAGTTGCAGCTTAACCAGTCAGCTCCCAGCCTGTACTGGGACATAGGATTGTTTTTTCTTCAGTTTAGGACTTTGCACATGTCTTTATTGAACTTCATGAGTTTTCTTTTGGTCTAATCCTTCAATTTGTCTAAGTCTTTTTGAATCCTAGCCCTATCCTCCAGTGTATCTACTATTCCCCCCAGCTTGCTGATTGTGCACTCCATCCCATCTTCCAGGTCATTATACATGTTGTATAACATCCAAATCAATTATTTTGGTTGATAAATGCTTTCTGGTTAGCTTTTATAAAATTACTTTTGCACAAGTGAATGCAAGTTAAAGATCATTAGCTATAATGAAGTAAATAAAAAGGTGAAACACAAGGGAAAGTTCTTTAAAAACAGAGGACAAAAATGTTCTATTTTCTCCAGTGGATATAACAATTATGTTTTTGGGTGGTTTTTTTTTGATAGCCGCTGGTTAATGAAGCTAAATTGGCGGTTGGAAATATAAAGCCTGAGTCTTTGTCAGAAATCCGGTCACTACGAGTACCCCCAGATATAATCAGAGACATACTAGAGGGTGTTTTACGACTAATGGGGATTTTTGATACATCATGGGTAAGCATGAAGAGGTAAGTTAACATTTTTTATTTATTATGTTAATACAGGAATGTTAATCTGTAATGACAGATATTTCCTGTTGCATTTTTGCAAAAGGTTCGCATCATGGGAATGGACAAACCAGAACAGACCCTTGTGTAACTTGCATCAGTTTTGTAAACAATGAGAATTACACACTGCTCAAGAAAGGACAAGTGTGTCATTATCCGGAGGTAGCCATTTGCCTTTAGCAAATGACTACCCTGGGATACATGCAAATACTTGACACCTACACTGATACAATTTACACTGGTGGAGTTTTACCTCAGATACTTTATGGAATAATTCTACAGCAGATCAAGTTAAACCAGACTGGGCAAAGCTATTCTAGTTTAGAGGCTTTTGCCATCTATTTACTACATTTTTACATTGGTGTAATACTATAACACTAATGTACATGCATCTTCTGTCCATTTCCACAATTCCTAATGCTCTTGAATGAAAACAGTTCCATTCTTAATAAAAAAAAATAGGTAAGATATTTCTAGTTATGGCTAGAACTGATAAGTTTCCAGCAAAGTACTCTTTAAATGATCCTACTTTCATAGAGGGTCTTTTAACTTTATTATCAATGCTTCTTTATTCAATTTAATGCTATTACTATTTATAGTTTCCTTGCCAAAAGAGGAGTGAGAGAAGATATTGCAACCTTTGATGCCCGTTACATTCCAAAGGAAATAAGAGAGAGCGTAGAAGAGCTCCTATCCAAAAACAAGGCGTCTTTTGATCCAAAGGTAACACGCTTATTGTATTACATTAAAAAAATTGACTAGATTCTTCAGTGTACCAGCTTTATAAGCAGCATGCTTTGTGCTTTATAAGTAGCTCCAAGTTGTTTTATTGGTGTTGGGAAATAGTAGAAGATTTTTCTTTTACACGGGACCTCTTTGCCAGCAGAGAGAGAACATTTGCCAGTGGTGGCTTTGGTGCTTTTTCCTCAGGTCATTAGTATAAGGGATTTTGTTCAATGTGGGGCAGGGATGGGTGAGAAACGATGTTATGGGGTAGTGAAGACCTCAGAGACCTTATGTCAGGGCAGTCTCAAGGTTGCAGAGCCACACAGCTCTGGCCTATGGAACTATAACAAGCTGCTTCTGCTGGTCCCCCTGAAGTCAAACTCTTCCCACTAGTTTTAATTAACAAAAGGGACTAATGTGAAATCATTGAACAATGATCAAGCCAGCAGTAATTTTATAGAGGAATTCTGTAACTTTAGTTCCTTCTTTTCTAAAAGGAAGAAGTCCCTGCTTTGCAAAGAAAAGAAGTGTAGTGTTATCTACTCTGCACTCACATAGAACTCCTTGACTTCAGTGGGGCTCCACACCCACTCTGTTCTTAGTGCAGAATAAAGGCCTAAGATATAATCTCTTCTTATAACAATTTAATACCTTTCATTTGAAAGATCAGTTTCTGAGTCAGATGGCCAATATTGGTAGTCTCCAATATAGTATAGCACACCTGTGTTTTTGTGTGTGACATTTAATAAGGACCTTTAAAAAATAACGTCTATTACATTTTCAGAATGCTAAACGAGCCAGTGCTGCAGCTGCTCCATTAGCAGCCTGGGTTAAGGCCAATGTCCAGTATTCCTATGTCCTGGAACGAATTCAACCTCTGGAAAAAGAACAGGCAGGATTGCAGGCGTGAGTAATACACGCTTTACCTTGCAATTTTTCAGAATTTCAAAAATATCCATAATGTTACTATTTTTTTAAAGTGGTAATATACAGTTATAGTACACAACTGACAAACTTGGTTAAAGGCCGGTTCTCATTTAGTGGCAAAGCGAATGCTATTGTATAAACTAGAAGTGCAGAAACAAAGTGCAGAAAATTAATTTTAAAAAGGTGAATACAGGCTAAATTCATGGCTTACAGTCTAAGGGCAAAAGGAAGAATATTTTCAATATATTAAGAACATAAGATATCCTAGAAATCGTATGGATGAAATAATAAAGATATTAAAATTGTTAACAAGGAGGCAAAAAACGCATACATGCTGAATAAATATTTCTGCCTGTGTAAAGTAGTGGGATCAGGTGCTTTGTAGTACTTCTAAGTTAGGCAAAATAATCGAAAGATTATATAGAATTCAGTTGATGCAGACTAAAGGTTAGATATTTATTTAATTCAAGTTAGCATAGTTTTATGGAAAGTAGATCTTGTTCCAGCTGGTCCCTGGACTCTGTCTGGAGTCAGGGCCAGAGCCAGTCCAGCTTCCTGTCCCTCTACTGCCTCCTACTTGATTCCAAGATGAGAGGCTTTCCCCACATGTTAAATGGCAGAAAAAATTCAACTTGAATCAAGCCGGTATGACATTGTTAACATTTGTGTCCTGAGAATTGATGAAACCTTGTATCTTTGGGCATTGAGGTCTCAAATACAGCCTCCGAGTAGCAAACTGTTGTTCTTTTCTATTTTCTTCTTTTTATGAGCCATGGATCTGCATATGCTGTCCTAATCAAACAGTTGATTATCTTTTAGGAACCTAAAGAAAACTGAAGACAGAAAACAAAAACTGGAAGATCTGCTTAACTCTGTTGGTCAGAAAGTATCGGAACTGAAAGATAAGTATGTTGGTTTGCTTCCATATATCTTTAGAATATTTTTATGATAACTTTATTTATTGATTTTTATATTTGGATACTTTCCTAGAAGGGGCTTAAAATATATGATTGGGCTACTTAATCTAGTATTCTTGAAATGCATGGAGATATTTCCCTAAGGCTTGGGAAAAATTCAAATAGAAGCTGTTTATCATCCTTTGCAAAAAGGACAGATAGTTATCCTTATTTCAATTTTAATGTTTGATCCACTTTTCTGAGAGCTAATTGATATACCTCTTCCTATTTTGTAGCATCACATCAAGTATTTATATATCATAGTAGCATAAAAATGTTAGTAATTGTTTTGCAGATTCCAAAGTAGAACAACAGAAGCAGCCAAACTTGAAGCAGAACTAGCTAAAGCACAAAAAACACTAAAAGCTGCAGAAGTACTAATTAATCAGCTTGACAGGGAGCACAAGAGATGGAACATACAGGTTTGTTGAAATTTAAAAAAAATACATATGCCATTAATTCATACGTTTATACAGTGAAACCTAAGATGGAGCCTATAAGGGCTGGAAACCTGCTCAAACAGGAAAATGTGTACAGTCCCAGTCTGCCTCATGGGGAATTATGTATATTTAGTTGGTATAAACCTTGGCTGGCAGCATAGCTGCTGCTATTTTTGTGGACCCCCAAAGATTGCTACCTGGGTCTGGTGTCCTGGTCATCTGTATGTTACACCACTGCCAGAAATTTTCTAGTGCAGAAATGGAAATAGCAGACCGCTCCCCCTATGAACTGGAATCCTGTCTCAGCCCTAACTTGTTTCTAGTCCATTACGATCCTGTCGTAGACAGGTTTTATGGTATCCTTTTCCTAAATGCAACTGTTTAGTTTGCTGTATTTTGCCATATGTATGGAGTACAGGTTAAAGGGCAGTCCGTTGCAGCTCCTGAATGCCACTGTTTTCCATTTCACAATTGAAAACTTTCTTTTAAAATTATTTTGCAGCTTTCTTCTGTTTTATTAAGATGCTTTGTTTTAAGTGATAGGTGTGGAATGTGCATAAAATTAATTGCTTCATGGGATAAATAATAATTTCCTTGATGTGGAACTGGTAATACTTTTAAATCACAGCAGTAATGTGACAGTTGCTATGTCCAAGCTTTAACAAGTTTGGGTGCTTAACCTGAAACTTTGAAGGTGACAGAGCTTTGCAAAACATTGAGGACCCATCTTTTCAGAAGGAGTCCCCATGAATTTTTTATGTTGGGAAATCAAAAAGTCACAACAAATTGCATGCCTCTATAAAGTTTAAACTTATAAGTGTTTAATTCAGCCTATAGTGATGCCTGGCTACACTGGGAAAAACATTATTTTCTCTCTGTTTCTGCAAATTCTCACTGAAAGGATTTCATCCCTATAGAATCTATTTGTAATGGTTTGTGGGACATGAAACTATAAAATCTATCGCTGGTTCAAGTCTTGGTATTGTTCATTCTGTAGCTGGGGCCAATTTCATTCTTGGGCAAAAAAAATTCTATTCAACTCCCTTAGAAGTCAGTAGAAAGACACTGTTTGACTTTAATGAAAATTAGATACGTCTGAAACCCAAGATTCAACTTGTCTGGGTTGAAAGAATTAAACTTCTCTTTGTCAGCTTGTTTTTTTTTTTTTTTAATGTAGCAGCTCTTTGAAACTCTTGATATGTTGACTATTATAATATATTTAAGCAGAGATTGTGTAGTGATTAGAATAGATTCTGTATTCAGAGATAAAAGATAAGCGTGTTTCATCAGATAGCTAAAATATTTGTGGCTATAATATGCATGCAACATTTGCTGGGCTCTGTATTGTAGGTAGAGTCTGGAGTGCTACCTTCTTTATAGCACCTTGCTTTCAATTTCTTATACCTGTCAAACTTTAACCATTCATTACACGTATTGTTGCAGATAAATTTTCTGAAGACTTTGTCCACACTGAGTTTACTACAACCCAGAACTAGAAGGACTTTCCCTGTTGTTACAGGTCTGGGCTGTTGTGGGCCATACCAGCTCTAGTTCTGAGCACCTGAAATGAGAAGCAGAGTGTCTCTCGTGTGTTGTTAATACCACAGTGGTTGGACAACCAGTGTGGTGGAGGAAACCGCTTGATTTGAATACTCGTGGGACAAAAACTGCATCTTTACAGTAGGGTGGGAGAAAAAGATTTAAACAAATCTGTTAGAGGGAGAAGCTGGAGCTTGAGGCTGTTCTTGTGGGGAGAGGAAGATTGACAGTGGGATATGAGTTGAGGATGAGACTGCGATTGTTGTCTAACTATAGGAAAAATCAAGCGAACATGTAATTAAGGATTGTGTATCAGGGTGCTGAGTTAAGGCTGCTTTTCATAACTTTTGAGTGTTTGACTTTGGACCCTTAAGATTCTTTTAATATAGCTTTTTTTTTTTGTAATACACACATATGCTACACACTTTTTTTAGGTTGCAGAGATAACTGATGAACTAAGTACTCTACCTAAAAGAGCTCAGTTGGCTGCTGCTTTTATTACCTATCTTTCTGCTGCTCCAGAGGATCAACGAAAAGCCAGCCTGGATGAATGGACAAAATCAGCTGGTCTTGAAAGTAAATATTTTATTTTCATTAAAAACAAAGTTGTGCCAAAAAGTGAGAGAGATTAGTAATTCTGCTATGCCTTTTTGTTTATATATTTTGGAAAATAATAGCACATATAAATGATCAATAGAATTACTGTTATTATGGGGAGGTACAACTCAGTCAGTGGCCTTACTGAATATGGTATTTCTAGAGAGAAAAGTGACAAAATTAATTCTTGTCTAGGGATATGTCTTCTAAAATGCTCATGTTGCGTGAATGTGGAAAGCTTATAACTTTTCATGTAAGTCCACAATGTGTGTGGAAAAAGCAAAGTTGTAAATGGTGAATCATCTCACTCATCTCACCTGGAATACTGTTACCTTGCCCATGCCTAAAGACAAAGAATGTTTTAAGTTAAGCTATTTTTGTCCTAGCATTCTCATAAGTTTCCTTTAATACCAGATAACAAATAGCAAGAACTGCAAACAGTATAATAGGTCTAAAAGAAAGCGACAGAACTGTACTGTATTGGGCAGGTGCTTTTATAAGTTTTAAAGCAGGGACTTGCAAAATAAACAAATGTCATCAAAGGTATGTTGTATATATTTAATAATTGAATCTTTAATTTGACAGAATTTGATTTAAGGCGGTTCCTATGTACGGAGAGTGAAGAACTAATTTGGAAGAGTGAAGGTTTGCCCTCAGATGATCTTTCCATAGAAAATGCTCTTGTGATTTTGCAGGTAAATAGTTCTTATATTTGTTGTTTCTTTTCTGAGGTACATTTCCTTTGTAGAGGTCTATTGAAGGCACAACCATTATAGAAATAAATAGATGTGATCTGTTTATATGTAGAACTTTCAGTTGTCTAAAACAAAACAAAACAAAACAGTCGCAGAATAGATGCATTTTACTTCTTGGGTTTTTTCATTTTTTATCTGGAAATTCTAAAAGAAAGGCCCTCTGTCAATCAATTAAGGCCCAACATGTGAGCTACCCCTTGCTATGATGATAAACTTTTGACAATATGATAATGCATTTTTTTTTCAGAGTCAGATTTGTCCGTTTTTGATAGATCCTTCTTCCAGAGCTACAGAATGGTTGAAGACGCACTTGAAAGAATTACGTTTGGAAGTTATTAATCAGCAGGTCAAGTATACTTTTATTTCTAACTCTTGGAGTTTTTCTGCCCGAAGACAGGCAGAATGTGAATTGAAAGCATGCTGGCATTCACAAGTGACAGAGCCAGATTCCTAGGATAAGAAAAGTTTTCACAAAGTTCTAGTAGGAAATAACTAAAACTACTGAGAAGCCCTTTGACTATATATTTAGCACCCAAATTGTGAAAAAAAATTGGCAGGTCCAGTTTACATCTTAATTTAAGATTAGAAAATATCTATTTTTTTCAAATTTGTTCTTATGTTTGATTAAGAAAAATCCTTTGTATTTATAAATGTATAGAGATGATTTGTAGACTCAAGTAGCAGGGAAATCAGATTATTTAAAATTAAAGAGCCGTATATTTTGGTTCTTTTAAACTTTTGTGCTATTTCTACCCAGGAGGATTTCATGCTTTATTTATTTATTTATTTTTAATAAAGATAAAGTATATTTAAGACCACATCAACACATTTTGATGAAAGTGGTCTCCAGACTTTCCTTATGAATCTGTGTATTTCTTACTTGAGTTTTCCAATATCCTATCATTTGCCAATTAACGTTTGAATACCTAGTTTAGAATTAAAGAGATTATTGGTTATTGCTATGAAGAACTACACTCTCAAGAAAATTTACTGAAGAACTTCTTGGTGGGAGAGAGAAAACTGAATTAGAAACCTGCTGAAGTCTTGTTACATGGGGAGTACAGAAAGACAGACTCTATTTGATAGCAGTTTCCACATCTTATCTTTACAGTTTATCTATAGCCCAAATTTGGAAAGGTGATCTGTGGAATTCAAATCAGATTTTCACAGGTACTATACTTATTATTCTGAGAGAAACTCAAATGCTTGTCTTTGAGAGAGCAGTGCTATGCCACAACTGTAGAAGATTATCAGTCTTTGTTATTCTAATGTTCTGGGTTGCACAGAAAAAAGTTCACAAACAAGAAAGGTCTATTTCATATGTATTCCCAAATACCTCTGCAAATTTGTCTCTCTATCTCTGTTCTGCTCTAGTAGTTATGTTTCCTGGTGGTAGAGAGGTGTTAAAAGATGGTAGAAGAGACTTTTTATATTCTTTGTTCCAGTTCACTGGATCTCAGGTATATCAGTTTCACTGATTTAGATTGTTCAGTGACTTGCTTTCAGGGGACGCTGCTCTTACTGTTTGAATATATAGAGATAGTTTAGTTAAATACAGCAGTTACGATTAACTAGCAGACTTCACCAAAAGAATTGTGTACAATATTGCACATGTAATGAAAAAGCTCAGGTAGTCTGTTAATACTCAGAAATCCTATTCCTGTTCATAATTAAAATCCTCACACAGCATTTAATTGTTCTATCTATGTCTAATGTATTATTATCACTGTTAAGAAACTAAATGAATCAGTGGACCTTTTATTTTTACAGGATACAAACATCATTACTGTTCTTGAGCTAGCAGTGAGATTTGGGAAAACACTCATTATACAGGAGATGGATGGAGTAGAACCTGTTCTTTATCCACTGCTAAGAAAAGATCTTGTTGCTCAAGGTAAATGTCTATCATATTAGAGAGTCAGTTAATTCAGTAGATCATATGTAGAATCTGATTTTTAAACCAATTGTTTTCAGAGACATGAACAGTGGTTGGGATTTTGCTCTTTTCTGCTGTCATTTGACTAGCAACATGATGTGTGAATTGCATTGGTGGTTTTGTGATTGGTCATATGTGAGAAGGGATATTTAGAGTTCCATTTAATAGGATGAAACAAGACAGACTGATCAACCATTCACAAAGGTGAAGTTAATGCCTCACTAGTACTTCCAAGCACATGTTTTGTGTGTAGGAATTCTGGCTCTTGTAGAGTTAAGAAATGAAGTGCTTTAATTTAGGGCTCGGTGGTGTAGGTTGTAACCACGTTGGTCTAAAGACATAGGCAGACATGTTTCTTTGGGTAAATCTGATGTCTTTTATTAGACCAACTCGAATAGTTGGAAAAAAACTTAAAGTTGAAACCAGTTTGTTTAGTATTGCAGTTGTGCTTTCATTCATTTGAAGGCACAGAGACTTTACAGCAATTTGGGAATGGAGGGGAAATGTTGCTTATCAACAGGTGTTGGGAAGCAAGATTAACTAATCAAGCAATAAAGCATGGTATATTCAAGAGCTCGTGCGTTGTTAAAAGTCCTCTAAGTCATTAAAAAAATGTTGATGTGTCTAAGTCAAGAGTTTCAGCTAAGTTGGGATATTACTTGTAGCCGGCCACAGTTGCCTGCATGGGCATGGCTGCCTGTTTATAACCAGTTTATAAGCAGCTCTGTTAGTGCTAAGCAGTATCATCAACATGACAGATGCTTCTCTATCTAGCTGTAGGCTTCTGAGTCATGGTTCTTAGTTCCTGGGGTCCTGCCAGTTTTTTTTTCTAATTTTCTGCTCTCTGGGTTCTGCTTGTTGGCTTCCTAGTTTCATTCTTTTCCTGCCTACTGATCCCTTTGCTCCACATTTGCCAGCTCTTCACCCTCCAATCCCTCTGCTTGTTCTTCACTGCAGTCCAGTCCACACCCTGGTCTTCTCATAGTCATCTCCTGGCTCATGGCTTTAGTTTGGAAATAGCCCACGTGCCTGCTCAGGTCCCTCTGTCTAATGATTCACACCTGGATCTCTGCTTCCTGATCCTGACACCTCATGGCTGTACCCAGAGTGACGGTATCTTGGTCCATTACAGACCTTGGTCTTTTGACTTCCTGCTCCTGATTCCCTTGACCCTTGACTCTACTCTGGACCCTGTCTGTTCCTGACCCACCTGGACTGTGAACCTTTTAGAGACAAGCCCTGACTGTTTGTCTGGTTGTACCCCTAACATTGAGTGGCCCAGCTTCAACAGGAACCTGCACTCAAATTGCTCTGTAGCTTGGTGGTTAGACTTCTTTCCTGGGAATTCTTTTTTCAGATTGAGGAACTCAGGTTTCTCCTTTCCTGGCTGAGGGCTCTAACCACTAGATATCACTACCACCAGCATCAGTAAGTTAGCAGTGTACCTTCAGAAAAGCCTACCTTCAGGAACAGAATGACTTGTGGATCACAAGTGAATCAAAGCTTATAGTGTGGTTCGAGTCAGAACTCTTCACAAAGTTTGTAACATGGCAAAAAATAAAGCACTGTTTTATTATATGGACAGGCATACATTCAAAACCCTGTGGCTAGAGCAGGTGTAGGCAAAATACGGCTGATGGGCCTGATCCATCCCACCAGGCACTTTCATTTTGCCTGTGGTGCCTTCCCCAATAAATTGTGCCCCGCCCTGCCCTTCCAACCATGAGGGTGGGAGCAAGGCACCCACATGGACAGCCCCCCAGCAGCCCCCAACAGCCCCCTCCGGCCTCTGTCTCTGCCTGCCCTATTGCCGGGGCTCTGCGCCGTGCACCTGCAGTTCCAGCACTCACAGCGGGGGAAGCCTCCCACTGAAACCTGCTGCCTCCCCCACTCCCTGCTGTGCAGGTCCCTACATTCAGCCAGGAGTGGAGGGAGCCCTGCCCCCTGCTTTCCCGCTGAGTCCAGCGTGGGGCTTCCCCCCTGCAAGTGCGGAGCTGCAGCTGCGCAGCGCAGAGCCCCTGCAGTAGAAATAGCCAGGGCTGCGCTGGGAGTGAGGAGCGCCATCCTGCGCAGCCTGCCTGGCTGCTTCTATCGCAGGGGCTCTGCGCCATGCGCGCGTGCAGCTCCACACTCATAGCGGGGAAGCCCCGCTCTGGACTCTGCGGGGATGCAGGGGCCAGGGCTCCCTCCACTCCTGGTGGAGTGCGGGGACCTGTGCCACAGGGAGTAGGGGAGATAGCAGCCTCCAGTGTGGGGCATCCCCTGCACTGAGTGCTGGAGCTGCACCCCACACCTTCCCTCACACCCCACACATCCACACCTTGCCCCCACAACCCCCATCAACATATACATGTACCCCCTACACAGCCATGCCCTCTCACAACCCACCCCACACACATGCACAATATGAAAGAGTGACTCTTCATTTTTGAGTTATTATTCAATCCCTTCTATATACAATACACAATTACAAGTCATGACAAATATTTTTTTAAATAAGATTAAAGTATAGTAGGTGTTTTACTTCTAGTGTATGATTTGGTTTTTTTCCTGGTTCTAAGATGGCAACCTCCACTCCCAAAAGGAGTATTTGGGTGGGGGTGGAGGCAGCAAGGAGAGTGACTTGTGGTGGCAAAGGTCAGGGGTTAGGGGGCAGGACTTCTGGTCCCAATGGGGTGACTAGGGGCAGGGCAACTGTCAAGGGGCAGGGCTACCTATATGGCCCCCAGCAGGTCACCAAAACTTGTTAAGTGGCCCTCTGCCCGAAATAATTGCCTGCCCCTGGTCTAGAGCATGACAAAAGTACAGTCTTCAGCCAGGGGGTGAAAGAAGACTGCTCTGTACTTCCTCCCCTGCCCCCAGAAGAGCCTGTTAGTGACCCCTTTTACTTCTCACCAGCTTTAGTAGGTTTCTGGTGTTCAAGCACCAGCAACCCTTTAAAATTCTTGGGTTGCAAACATTTCTGTCACCCAGGTTGCCAGACAGGTGAGGGGCTACCTGGACATCCCCCAACAGTCACAGGTGCTAATCACAGTCTACACCCTGATCAGCCCCTGCTAGCCCCTTGCATAGAAGCAAGGGTGAGAAGGCTCCCTGCAAGCTTGCCGTAGGGTGGCCTATCATTGAGCCAGCTGCTTCCCTTCTTTCCTTCCTTCCACTTTAGACACTTTGGACCAGGCTCACTTGGAGCTGTGTGGGACGATCCTGAGCCTAAGACTCCCTGGCTTCCTATCTCTTTTTTCTGACTCCCACTTGTCTAAAGGTCTCTTGCTTCTGTTCATCTCCCTTTCTGATTCTTTTTTTGCATTTTTGTGGTGTTTTTTCTTTTTCTCTGCTCTCTCTGTCCCCTCCCCCTTCACTTCCAGTTTCTTTGTCTGTGAGTCGCTACTTCACAGCTTTTTTTTACTGTTTCTTTTTCTTTCTTTCTCTCTTTTTTGCTTGTTTATTGTGGGGAGTTATCTTTTTCTATATCTTGCCTTTCGAAGGGTGCTCTTAATTCCCCTCACCCCTTTTTTCTTTTTTTCTGTTTCTGGTTTTTTTTCTAACCCTCATAACCTGCCCCTCCCGCCTGACTCTTTTCACTCCACCCCTTTTCCCCTTCCATTTAGTTTTTTATGGCCTCATTCCCAGACACTTATCTCTAGTTAATATACACATCCTAGGCATTGTGGGCGTACACTATCTTGTCACGCCCCTAGACAGTCAGGCAGTGAGACTGGTGCCCCCACATGTGAATGACTAGCAGCTGGCCAAGAAACTCGAGCCCTATGGGGTTCCTACAAGTCCCTTTCGCCAGCAAGGATCCAAAGCTGAAGCATGTCTTCTCTTTTCAAAGACAGGTTTTCATGTTCTTCAGAGAAGGCCCACAGTCTCTGCCTCACTTCTTGAACCTCACGTTCGATGAGCGGAGGTTTGTGATTAATTTTTCCTTGGGGGAAACCACGTGTTTCCAATGTGGTAGCTCTTCCCACCTAGCAGCCCAGTGCCCGCGGGGGAAAGCAGCCGGAACATTGGCAACTGCGATGGCGCTGACAGATGGTGCATCCACTTCTGGGATACAGGCACTGCCCAGCGAGGCTGGGAGCTCTTCCCAACCTCCTTTCACCCCTGTTCCATTCAAGGGGGCTGGAGTCTCCCGCATGACAGCACCATCCAGCGGAGGGGCTGGGACTGTTCCCCAGCCCTCTCTCCTGCCCATTCCACCTATGGTGCCCATGCCTCCTGGTGCAAAGGCCCCACCAGGTAGAGGGGTTGATGCCTCCACTTGCTCCCTGCCTGCCCTGACCGCCCCGGCTGAGGCGACTGGGGTGGTCAGTGACTGTGGTGCCAAGGCCCTGTTGGGCGATGGGGCTCGGGCCTCCTCCCAGCCACCCTCCACCATGGCCTTGTCTCAGGTGGCTGGCCCCGGGGAAGCGGGCCGGAAGCAGTCTGGCCCATCTGCTACGAAGAATGGGCCACCTGCCACTAGGAAGAAGAAGAGCAAAGAGAGGAAGGTGAAGGGAGCCTCTCAGGATATCCTATGCCCGCTAAGACCCTCCTCTGCCAGTGCCGGCGGGGCCCCTGCTGGGGAGCCTGACCTTGTTCAGTCTGTTATGCCGGTGACCCTGTTGCAGGTGACTGCGGATGGGGACAACTTGGAGGCAGGGGAGGTGATGGCGGAGGTCACCAACCCCTTTTCTGTCTCCCACTTTCCAGAGTTGGGTGGCGATAAAAGTTATGCAGAATGCCTCTTTTCCGGAGGCCCATCCCAGGGGGCAGCAGAGGAGTCTGCTAACCTCTTGGTTGCATCCTAGCCTACCGAATTGGATGAGGAAGCTAGTGAAAAGGAGATGCAGCTTTCTGAGCGTCGCAAGCGACCTCAAGAGCAGGATAGCCTCTTCCCCCCCCCCATAAGGTGGAGATTGCTCTCTTGGAGCCAGTCCTCGACGATGAGAGGAGGCTGATGTGTCTAGACACTGAGGGTGTAGACACTGTTTGTGGGTGAACTCCCATCTGGGGTGCAGCCTTGTTGTGCTTCTGTCAGAAATGTCCAGCCCATGTTATCAGCCAGTGGTGCGCAGATCCTAAACACTTTGTCAAGGCTGCCAGAGCTGGGGCCAAGCTTATGCAACAAGTTCTAGGCACTTGGCAGATGACTTGCTGTCTGGAGAATCTCGCACAGTGGATGAGAGATGAGTGGGGCCTGGGGGCGTCCCTAGAGTAGAGTAGGGCATGATAGGTCTTCCCAAACCTCTCTCTGCTTTTTTGCTCTGCTCTTGGGTGCTCGTTTTTCCACCTACACCTTACCTCGCTTTTCCTCTCCCAAACATCAATGGCTGTTGAGATCCGGTGAAATGGGAGGCTGTCCTGGAACTTGTGCGCCAGAAGTGGCTGGCCTTCGCTTTCCTCCAGGAGACCCATTCTGACGGGGTCAACCAGGTGGCTTGGCATGCTGCCTGGTGAGGTCACTTGTTCCTGAGCCATGGCACCAACTTTAGTGCCAGGGTCGCAACTCTTCTATTGCCACAACTACAGCATGATACGGCGGTGGCATGGGAGGTCGTCCCTGGCTGCCTGCTGACTGTTCCTGACACCCTAGCACAACACCACCTGCTACTCATCAATGTCTTCAAGACCTTGGCCACCCTCCTGCACGATGCTAGTGAGGATGATGACCTGCTCCTTGTAGGCGGGGACTTTAACTGCACCATTGATGCCCTGCTAGGCCACACAGGGCCTGAGCCTCACCTACCCTCAGCCCGCAAGCTACAATCTGCCCTGGAGACTGCAGGCCTCGTTGATGTCTGGTGAGCCCTGCATCCTGACATGCGCCAGTACACCTGGGCCAGGATGAGTGCTGGTGGTCTCACCATGGCCTGCCTTGACCGCCTTTATGTCACCAGGCACCATTTGCCACTCCTGCGCAGCACCCGCATTGTTCCCTAGGTTCTGCCATATCATGGCCTGGTCTGCTGTGAAGTGAGCCTGTCAGGTAGAACCTGCATGTGGGCACCCTGTTGGTACTTCAAAGTCAGCCTTCTTCAAGACTCCTACTTCCAGGACTGCTTCGCTGACTTTTGGTGGGGCTGGGAAGCCACGAGACCGAGCTACTCCTCCTGGAAGCTATGGTGGGATGTGGGCAAGGTACTGATCCGGGCCTTTTGCCAGCAGTACACCCAGCTGGCCACAAATTAACTGTGTCACCATACCTGAGAGCTGGAGGAAGATCTGGCAGAACTCAAGGCTGCTCTGCTGACTGCTGGCAGTAATGCAGTGCTGTGCGAAAGCCTCTAATTCCACAGGAAATGCCTGCGTGACTTCGTGGAGAGCGCGGCCTGCGGAGCAAGGATCTGCGCCGGCTGCCAAGAGCTGGCAGAAACAGACACCCCAACCCACTTCTTCAACCTGGAGCAGCAGTGGGCAGCAAGCAAAGTCTTAGATCACCTCAAAACCCCTGAGGGCTGGGTAATTCTGGACCCGGTGAAGTATGCGAGCATGCTGTCACCATTTATCATGACCTGTTTGCGATCGAGCCGTCCTGCCCCAAGGTCACACGGGAACTCCACGAGGGCCTACCACATCTCTGTGCCCTGGAGGCCAGTGAGCTTGAGCGGGAATTGTCTCTGGAGGAGCTGGCAGTTGCCGCAGCTGGCTTCGCCTCCGGCAAAGCCCCAGGCCTCAATGGGTTACCTGCCGAGTTCTGCAAGACCTTCTGACCTCTCCTCAGCCCCTGCCTCTTGCACGTTTTCCAGGACAGCCTTGCTGACAAGGTCCTGCTGATCAGCTGACACCAAGCGGTACTCATGCTGCTGCCCAAGAAGGGAGACCTGGGCTGCATTAAGAACTGGTGGCCAGTCTCTCTGCTGTGTGTGGACTACAAAATTCTGGCCAAAGCACTGGCGACCCACACCCACACTGTCATGGCCTCCATCACTGGGCCTGAGCAGAGCTACTGCGTGCTGGGCAGTACCATCCAAGACAACCTGTTCCTGCTGCGTGACTCACTTGCAGTCAGTGAACTCTTCGGCCTAGACATCGGCTTCATCTCTCTGGACCAGGAGAAGGCCTTTGTTTGGGCTACGCCTACCTCTTCCAGACCCTGGAGGCCTTTGGTTTCGAGCCCCTCTTCACCGGGGCCCTCTGGGTCTTGTATCAAGACATCTTCAGCCTGCTCAAGATGAATGGCATGCTCTGCCCCCCACTTCCCGTGCACAGGGGCATCCATCAGGGCTGCCTCTTGTCGGGAATGCTCTATGCCCTGGCTATCGAACTGTTTCTGCACATGCTGCAGCACCGCCTGAGTAGTGTGGCCTTGCCATCGGCCACGGGTCCATCCATTGGCCCTCCGCTCCGGCTGTCGGTGTATGCAGACAGCATGACTATTTTCCTTAACACCCAGGAAGACATGTGGGCCCTGACAGACTGCTAGCGAGCCTATGAACGCACCTCCTTGGCCCATATTAACTAGGCCAAGAGTGATACCCTGCTGCTTGGTGCGTGGATAAGCGCAAGCCCCTGAACTTGCCAGGCGACCTCACCTGGCGCTGTGAGGGCCTCAAGGTTCTGAGCGTGTTCCCAGGGCCACCGACCTTCATGGCGTGCAACTGGGAGAGCCTTGAGGAAGGGGTAGAGGCCTGCCTACAACAGTGGATTTGGCGCCTACCCAGCCTGTCCTACCATGGACATGTCCTCATCGCAGACAACCTGGTGGGGGCAACCCTGTGTCACCGGTGCACCGTACTCGACCTGCCATTGGACCTACTTAAGAGGCTCCAGTGCCTCCTGGTAGATTTTTTCTGGAATGGGCAGCTCTGGCTCCCACAAGATGTTCTTTACCCACCTGGTGTTGAGGGGGACCAGAGCCTTTCAACCTCGCGAGCTAGGTGGCTGCCTTCCACCCGCAAGCTGTTCAGCAACTCCTCCAGAGCGAGGAGTGCCTACCCTGGCAACAACTGGTGTGCTGGTTCCTGCAGAGGGTGAGGGCCCTTGGCTTCAACCGGGAGCTCTTCATACTCCTGAATTGGGTGTTGCTTCCAGCTTTCTACCATGGCATGGTATGAGCCTGGCAGGCCACCTTCCACCTCCAGCCCTGGGCCCGGCACCTGTAGTTTCCACAGCTGTTGAGGGAGCCCCTGATGCAGAACCCATCCTTGAGGCACCCCGTGCTGAACCTGGCCTCTGCCAGCCTCATGGCCGCTCTCATCCAGGCGTGTGTCGTCCACCAGAGCCATCTCCTTGACCCTACTCGGTCGGCCTGGCTCTTTCCTGAGGCCCTGACCACCTAGCTAGGCATCCGTTCTGTCGGCAGCGTGGGCCCTCTCCTGCATGACATCCAGGCTGCCCTCCCACCGGAGGCAGCAGCCACTCTGGATGACCATCTCTGGGCATGCCAGGTCCCCCGCGCCATGAATGCCCTGAGCGAGGCTTTTCCCATGCTGCCAGTCACCCTGGCTGTGGCTGGGGAGCGGGGCGGCCGGGCCTGCCCCCCCGCGGCCGCCCCTCCCCCTGGCTGTGGCTGGTGAGCTGGCCGGCAGGCCTGGCACCCTGCTGACGCTCCCTGTGTCTCCTAACAGTGACATGGGTTGCCCCTTTGCTTTTCTGTTGCGTAGAAACCTATATGCCTGGGTGGTTCACCTCTGCCATGCCCAGGTGCTGGCAGGCCACTCTGATACACCGTGGTGATGGCGCCTAAGGCCGCCAGATTCCCCATTGGCCCACCTGGCTTGGCACACGTATAAGCGGCCAACCGCGAGGAAGATTGGTGACTTCCAATGGCAATTGCTGCACAGCATCCTAGCCACTGGCACATTTGCATCTTTGGCCCAGCTGCCTTGACGACCTGTCCCTTCTGCCCTGGGGCCATTGAGGAGAACCTCTTTCACATCTTCCTCAACTGTCCCCGCCTGTGGCTGCTCTTTCTCACCCTTGAGCCGCCACTGTGAGTGCTGGGAAGGAACCTCTTGGATACCACCTACATGTGCTCCTACCCGTACCGGGAAGCTGAGTGGGGCGCTGTCTGCCTGGCCAACTTTCTACTGGGTCAGACCAAGATGGCTGTCTTCAAGAGCCACCACAACTGGCTTGCCGGGACTGGCTCAGCTGATGCCCTGCAGCTTTTTGGCTACCTGGTGCAGGTGTGCCTCTCACTGGAATTCAAGCACGCTGTGCTCTGGCAGGCGGTGCCCACCTTCGAGGCATGCTGGGCCTTTGAGGGAGCGCTGTGCCATGTGGAGGACGGCCGTCTTCAATACGCGCTCTGATGTCATGACTGGTCTGGGCAACTGGGCAGGCTCAGTGTCAGACTGACTCCCAGCTCATGCTGCACCCTAGGCCCTCACGAGACTGCTTTTTGTTTTTTTCTTTGTGTGGGAAGTTGAAGGGTTTGTCACGTGTATGATTGGATAGAGCAGGGTAGGAATCGTTTGTTTATAGAGGGCTTTGGTCTATGCGACCATGTGGCTGATGTCCCGACCGCATAATGGCATATTAGGCACAACATGCAATACAGTGAAGGTGTCTGTCATGGTGTGGTGTTAGGAATGTAATGACAATGGTGCTCTTGGTTTGATGGTAATTTGTTTGTCTTTGCTTTGTATATTGGACCTGGACCCCAGAGGGGCCAACTTTTTAGACCCCAAACTCATGAATAAAGTACTTAAAAAGTCAAAGTCCTTCTGTCCTTCCATGTTTCCATCCTTCCTTCCCTTTCCCTTGGAGGCAGAGGAGGGAGACCAGAGCACTGTGGCATAGTGGAGGGTCTAAATAATATTTCAGACATTCAAATGAATGCATGATAGGTACTCACCACAAGAAGTTTTGCGTTTAAGGAGTAACATCTCTGAGGCAGGTTTGCCATTTTATTGCAAGATAAATTGCTTGGTCATTTGCATGATACCATTTATCACACAATTAATGTGTTAATTGCTTGATTAATGTAACTTCTGCCAGGTGCACAAGACTAATTGGTCTCTAAGGATTTTAGGAGACAGTTCTCAGTTGCACTGTGCACAACTTCAGCACAACTGAGTTAGGAAAGGAGGGGATCCTGAGTCAGGTGTGAGAGGTAAACTGGTTCTTAACACAAGTTACTGGGGCCTCAGTGCTGCTTTATTTTATATCAGCTGGTGCAGGGTAGCTCCACTGATTACATGCCATCATCCCAGCTGACTTCCAAATACCGCCTCAGTGGACTGGATAAATATGAAGTGATAAAGTATTCGTCTTTACACTGTTGTGTATTTAGGACTGACTTTAAAGTTCCTTTTGCATTGCTGGATCATCTCATTGAGTCTTTAATCTGGGCTGTATCTCTCAGTATTATTATTATTTTAAATTCAATGCATTTTTGTTTTTTATTCTTTTGATATATACCTTATTTACCCAGATCTAAGATAACTTGTAATTTAAGACCGTTCCTCAATAATTAGATGCTATACAAAAAAAATGTATACATTTTGTTATAAAATTTTCTGTGTGTAGAATCTAATTATTGGAGGGTCATCTTAAATTCATCCCTCTGACTGCTGCAACAGGGAATTCAGTGGCAGAGAGGGAAGCAGTGGCAGAGGAGCAGGCGGTGGGGAAGTCAAGTGGCCTGATGCCTAGCCTTCACACCCCCTTAGCTTTTCCCCTGCATCACCTGCCCCCCTAACTTGACTCCCTGTGACACCTGTGCCTCTCTGGTGCCTACACCCCTGGTGCCTTCTTCCATCTCTGCTTGCCTCCTCTGCTGCCTGCCTGCCTGCCCCCCTGGTGCCAGTACCCCATCCCTCATGCCTTGGACCCTCCGCTGCTTTTTACTTCCTTCTTCTCACCTGTCACCTACCACTGCTTACCCTTTGTCTTGGCTTTGGCTCTGGCCCCTCTCTGGCCTGGGGCACAGAGCACATTGTTGCTCCAGGCCTCACCCAGCCAGGCAGGAGCCATTGTGGCAGTGGCAGGGGCCGACCTTATGGGGAGATGACACCA
>NW_005841918.1:338998-375082 GCF_000455745.1 Alligator sinensis
TGGCAGTGGCAGCTCCAGCCTTAGTGGAGATGCCACCATCAGCTCATACAAGGTGTGGGGAGGGTAGAGGTAGTGAGGAGCAGGTGAAGGGCACAGTGACTATGACTCTGACTCAGATCCCAGGCTGGGGCTAGGGCTGGAGTTGAGCCACAGCAACTGCCTGCCCCCACCTTGTACTTAAGCAGCTTTATTCTCCATGCTGAATAGAGTGGGGTGGCGGGGGGGGAACCTCATGTTTTTCACTTCAATAATTAAACCAGAATCCTCAGTCTTTTCGCTATTTAGTACTCATGTACTTGCAGAATGCTACAGGGTTTTTTTATTTCTAATAGGGAAAGGCAGTAGGTAAGGCATGATGGCACCTTAGAAATAAACAGGTTCAGAGAGGCATGAGCTTTCATAAGCAGGAGCCTATTTTGTCAGATGCCGTCAGGGAGAGTTAAGCGCCTAAACGTGATTTTTGTCTTTCCATTTTTTGTGAAAATATTTAATGTTTATGGTTCATATTTTATGTTAAAACAATAAACATAGATACTGGTTCTTAAGCTGTTTCACACTGTAACAGACTTAGTGTACTGTATATTTATTTTAACAGGACCACGATATGCTGTACAAATAGGGGACAAAATGATTGATTATAATGAAGAATTTCGTCTGTTTCTTTCAACACGAAATCCAAACCCCTTAATTCCACCTGATGCAGCTTCTATTGTTGCTGAAATTAACTTTACTACAACGAGAAGTGGTTTAAGAGGACAGGTAGGCATTCAACTTCTGACAATAAAATAATAATAATTACCTTGAACTTGGCCAGATTAATCTGATGCACCCTCACCTTTCAAATACAGACCTTGTCCCATTAACAGAATATGTCTCTAAATGGCCATGGCCTATGAAGGGTATTTGGTTATATTCCAGCACAAACAAATGGACACACAACTTAAACAATGAAATCTTTATTGAAATTAATTTTATAAATCTTGTTTATTTGTTTATTACTCTGGAACCAAATTATAGTTTGGTGGGAATAAGAAAATTCATCCTAAATCTACTGAAGTAATTAATTTTTTTTCCTTTGCTTCAACTGGGTCAGATAAAACTCTAAAATTACTATTTTCCTTCACAGCTGCATTTATGGTACAATTGAATTTTTATCCAATGGTTTTCTGACCTAGTCAATCAGTATTTTTCATACCAAAATATCTTCTTTTGTAGACAAGGATGTCTTTTATGTCTTACTCCCACCAAGATGTACTGGGTTTTTGATTTAGGGGTGAAAAACAGATATAAGCGAATATTTAGAGAATGAGACATTTAGGGGAAAGCCTTCACCACCTTAAACTAATTTCACAATGAATAGTATTTTCAAACTAACAAAGATCTAGAATAAAATGAAAGTATTATACTAAGTAAAAATAATAAAAATCAAATGTCAAGCTGCAGTGTGACCTACCTCTGTTTGAGAAAGGAAGATCACTGAGTAGAATTAGCAGGTGAACCAGCTCCCTTTTTAGGTGGAAATGACAAGAGATTTAGCATAAAGTTCTTGGACTGTACTTAGTTGCCATTATGTGTCACTGAATGTATTTATTGTAGCCTTTCAGCCTTTAGTAAATGTACATCCACTTAAACACAGCAAAATTAGATTTAAAAAATAAAACAGAGATTCTAGTTGTCAAATGTATGTTAAAATATTGACTAATAAATATTGCTAAAATTGTTGCTTATAGGCTCTTGACGTTAGTATTCTTCACCCTCTCTTGAATATATTACTTTCTTTTTAGCTTTTAGCTTTAACTATCCAGCATGAAAAACCAGATTTGGAAGAACAGAAGACAAAACTACTGCAACATGAAGAGGATAAGAAGATACAGTTAGCTAAACTTGAGGAATCCCTTTTGGAGGTACAATAAATATGTCCTGCGCTTGTCAAATTAATAGGGTGGGGTTCATATTGCTATCTGTTTTAATGTAAGATGTTAATTGCTGATAGTAAAAAAAAAAAAAAAGTTATTTAAAAATTTATATTCTGGTGAGATAAGATAAAACAAAATTATTAGCCTCATTGAGTTTCTGGAGAGGTGTGTTCAGGATATGTGTAATCTTAGGCCCAAATCCAATTCTTCTTTAGATACCCATTCCCATTCCTGTTGGTGTTTTTGCATGTAAAAGTTACATTGTATTTAAAAGAGGCAGACAAGGTTCTTCGGGTGAATCTGATATCTTTTATTAGACCAACTTAAGTTGTTGGAAAACATTTTCTTAGCAAGCTTTTGGGTTTAAAAACCCTTTGTCAGGCTGAGGAAGCATCTACAGTTGGTGTGTGCTCTTCCTGGATGGTAAAATGTATAGATAGCAGTGGAGTAGGTCTTAAATTATTAAAATTAAGCCTCTTTTGGTATTCTACTATCAATTAGTTAGGACAAGGTCCAGAAAGGTGCTGTAGGTGCCAACATCTTAGAGAAAATGCATCTCTGATTCTAGTAGGAAGATTCAAGGAAACGGAGCTAGTTGTGTTAGCTCCCCACACAGTGAAATGTAAGAGTTAGTTTTTTCTGACAGGTGACTTAAGGATGCCCATATATTAATTCACACTCCTCTCTGGAACTTGGGTACCTGGCCAAGACCTGTACATTAAGCTCCTCTATCCACTTGGGATCCAGAGCAGTAGTCTTTTCTATGGATAGTCATCTAACTGATCAGCAGTAACAGGGGTGGCCATCTTCTGCATAGTAGGGTTATAGTATTAAAACACTCATCTGGGAAGTAGTTGATCTAAAGTATAAACCTTCCTGTCTTGGGGCAGTGCAAGGCCACATCTCCTACTTTTAGGAAAGTGTACTAATTTCCAGGCTTATGAATTAGTTTGGATGGGACACTCTCTGTACCTCCTGTTGAAAGAGGGGAGTTAAGAAGCTAAAATATTAAGTATCAAGAGGTCAAAAGGAGAACAAGCAAGAGGGAACCTGAATTTGTATCCTAGTGATTAAGGGAGTCCTGGGTTAGTTGCTGCTCTCAGCATTGTTCTTGAAGCTTATATAAGACAACTATTTTACTAAAAACAAAACAAAAACCAACAAAACCCTCTGGCAGTAGGGACGGGAACTAAGGACTCCCCCTTGCACGGGTGTGACCTTCTTCACTGAGCTAAAGAGTCAGTTCCCCTCTTGCTTGCTTACCCTCTGGTCTCAAGACTCCTGCATTCTTGACTGCCCAGAAGCCTACCTTCAGTAGGAGGGAGGAGGATGACATTATTGACCTGCTTCAGTCATATTGGTTTGTGAGATTTTTAATGCATGCCATGCAACAATTAAACGCTATGGGCCCTTCAGTTGTGGCACTTCCCCCAGTGGTGTTCCTTCATTTTGCTTTGAATAGCTATTGGATAAAATAGATGATACTTGCTGGAGCAGAAGCAAGAGACGGAGCTAAAGCCCAGCCCTTCCATGTCAGAGTACATCTCACTGAACCACAATTCCTCTATTGCTATCTTTCTCATACCCATAACTTTCTCTCTGTGCTGCCTAGTGACCCAGCTTCAGCATAAGGGGTGGAAAGTGATTTTTGCTGCAAAGCCCATGATCTAGTCATTAGGGCTCTTTCCTGGGAAGTGGAAAATATCAAACCCTTCTGGGTGAGAGAGCCTAGAACCTGGGTCTCCTATTCCTTGGGCTAGTGCCCTAACTACTAAGCTACTTGGCTAAATGGTGGGAAGGCTGCCCTTCTCATCCATTTTTTTGTGACTTGCATGTAGTTATGTGTTTCCTACTATGGTGGGCAAGATCTAAAGTCTGTACAATTGGCCAAAAGTCTGCTTTCATGTAACTTTTGCCATGTAGATGCTATTTTCCCATCTAAAAATAGGGTTGGATTTGGGCCTATGCTCTTGACATGGCAGCCTGAGAAGATGGCATGTTCAGAAGAGCAGTATTATAATTTTCATTGATTTGATTAGCTCTGACTCCATGATCCACTTGAAGAGGTCACACACTTGAAGCGGACAGAACAGTTAACTTTCAGGAACTGGATTTTCAGGGTCCTGTGCTGTTGTGGACTTTGAGTTGTGAGGGAACTGGGGGAGAGTTCAGACACGTTATTCCACTGTACTCTTGTATACAGGGAGGTGTAGGGTGCGTGTATGGCTCTGACAGATGCCAGTAGACAAAAAGAATCCATTCTTGTGTATGTGGGAATATGTTCACAGACAGCAGGACCCATGTTGACCTCAATTTTTTGGAGAACCACAGTTACTGTGGGCTAATTAACCACTTTTCATTTTTAGTATAGCTGATAATATAACTTATTCTAAACAAATTGCTTGTCTTTTATAATGTGTGAATATATTAAACAGTTTCTGTCTAGTTAATATTTTATCATTTTACCATGGGTCATGCTTTCCTTTCCTTTTTCATGTCCTTGTGACAAGGTATTTTGCAGAGCTTGTAGTTTCGTTGGAATCTGACTGGATGCACTGTGAGTGCTTCTCCTATGGCCTCGTGTTATATGTACCCACAGCCTTGGTGTAGTAATATTTACTGGATCCGATACATTTTTATTCTCTCTGTTTTCACCCATAAAGGTTTTGGGACAAATTCTGAGTCCTGTAGGCCCAGTGATAAATACTGACTTCACCTGGATTTCCTTTGTGGGAGCAGGGAGTTTGAAATCTGTCTTAAGGACTTTTTATAGTCTTGCTCAATATGGGCCATTAAAGTCACAGGGAAACTTTCATTTGATTTTAATAGGCATTGGATGGGCATTTTAGGTTTGATTCTGCACCATTAAGTCAATAAGATCTTTGTTACTGGAATTGGGCTGTACTTGCATTGCCTTTATGCTTTGCTACTGCAATTACATTCCAAAATTCTTCATATTTTGATGTATTATAAGAGCTGATGATAGATTTGAGGAGGGGCTCCTCATTTACTTTTTCGTGAAAATAATTCTGCTAGGAAAATGTTTTAAGGAGAAGGAAGATTGTATTTTACAATGCAATTTGAAAAAAAAAAATTAAAAATGCTTCTAGATAAGGAACAGAACCTATTACTCATTTGTTTTTTTTAAATAGAGTGCCATTAGATGCAGTCAGCCTTTTAAAAAAGCATGGGAAAGGAAAGCATTGATAAGTTGGCTATGTCCTTGCAAGTCAGCAGTATTTCTTATTCAGACTTTCTGCTGCAGCAACCACTGACATAATTAATGTAGTTGCAGGCACATTATAAGCCATCTGTTGTAATTTTAGAAGGGCAGGTAAAACCTTAGAGCAAGGGTATCAAACTTGTTTGGAGTTGAGGGCTGAATTTTACTTTCAGTTCAAGACCATGAATAAAAGTTAGCTGGCCAGTGGCATATTTTGCAGTCATGTCTGACTTGAGAGTGCCAGAGCTTGATAGAGTGCCAAACCCTCCTATTGTCCATTTACTTACATTTTTATATATTCTCCCAAGGGCTATTCTTACTCCTCTCCTGCTTGGTTTTGTTCATTTCCTATCTTATTCCCATCGTGTGCCATTCTATGTGAAGCCACTCCATATTCTCAGTCTCCCTTTCCCACTACTCTCCTGGGGGGGATTCCCCCATCCCTTGGGGATTTGTTTTTCTTTTCTATTTTCTGTTTTCCTCACATTCCTTCTTCACCCTCAGGAGTTATTCCATTTTTCATCTTGGTGTACAAAGCTTTATGAGCAAGATCCATTTGTTTGTTGCCATGAGCAAGTATTCTGTGTATCGTGGTTCTATTATCACATTCATCCATAGCTAATGACCCCCAACCATGATAGCTGTAATATTATAATCTCTCAGTAGCTTCCAACCTTAGTGAGTACTGTAAATTTTGTCTAATAAAACTAAATCACATGCACATGTCCTGAATATTAGAGAAGGACAAGATCTGCAGATAAGCCAGAGCTAAGGGATTCCCATGAGTCCCATTATGCTCTTCTGGATTGCTTTACACAGAGTAACCACACATCTTGCAGGGAAGAGGCCACATGGAAAAATCACCATTTTGATCCATACTTGCTGGGGCTCCCCTTTTGCGTCTGAGCTCTGCTGCAGTCTTCATGGGAGATCCTGCCCCTTCCCCAGCCAGGTTTAGACCGCACCTTCAGCCTGATCCCTGGCCCTTTTGGACAGCCCGGCCTCTTATTTGGTCAGAGCATAGGGGTTGCTCATTAGTCCCAGCCCTGTCAGCTGCCTGCCCTTTAGCTGCTACATGCACAGCATGTAGTCACTCCCCAGGACAGAATTACTGGCTGTTGCCCCAGGCTACAAGGACCCTTCTCTTAAAGGGTCCTTGCCGATTCTGCTGGCTTCATAGTCCTCTCCCAGTAACAGGGCAAGGGTTCCCTGTTACATTATATGTTTCCTCTTGCTCCATTATCTGAGCACTTCATAAGAGCTTTGTGATATAGGGAATTACTGTTGCTTTTACTGCTCGTGTACCTCCCAAATTGGATGTACTGTAGTGAAGAGGCTGCAGCAGCTACTATGAAAACCTCAGTTTCGAGTGTGTATATTTCCAGGTTTGGAGTGTGTGAATGGAAGCAGGTGTGGGGAGCATGTTTGAGCATGTCCTAGTTGGGGCAGGCTACAGTGTAGACCTGCCATAAGTAACTTGCTTAAGGTTACACAGGAAGTCTCTGGCAGAACAGGGGGTTGAACTTGTATCTCTCAAGTCCCATCCTAGCAACATAAACATTGGGCCAGTGGTTCTCAACAGTTTTTAGACTGAAGACACCCCTCAAAAATGCCAGCCCTTAGCTTTCTATCATTTTTTGCATATAGAAACACAATAAATTAATTCTTTTATTGTAAAAAAAACCTCAGAAAGATCACAGTAGGTCAGAATATTTTTGACACTGTAGATTCCTGTTTGAAATCTCTAGTTTTATATTGTGAATCATGTGTAGGCATTTGCAGGAGCATAGGTACACCCAATCAAAATCCCCAGCTTTGGGTATGATCAACATTCAGTGTTTCTGAGGAAGGCAAACCCTTCCACCCCTGACAGATACAGCAGCAGGAGGGGAAAGATATTCCTTCCCAGCCCCATGTAGCAACCAGCAAAGCCTAGAAGCATAGCATGTACTCACAGCATAGTAAAGGTACAGTTACGCTTAGCTCATCCCTGACCAATGCTCATCCCTGACCAATACTTATCCAGTCTCTTCTTGAACACTTCCAATGATGGAGATTCAACAGCTTCCCCAGGTAGCCCATTCCCTTGCCTTACTGTTCTAACAGTGAAGCTGTTTTTCCTGCAACTTCAAGCCATTGGTCCATGTCTTGATCTCTGCAGTAAAAGAGAAAAAGGTGTTTCCCCTCTTTTTTTATGGCAGCCCTTCAGACATTTGAAGACTGCTGTTATATTCCCTTTTAATCCCCTTCCTGCAAGCTGAACATGCCTATTTCTTCCAACCTCTCCTTGTATGCCTAGCCTTCCAAGACTTTTGACATTTTTGTCACCCACCTCTGGACCATCTCTAATTTTTCCACGTCCTCTTTAAAATATGGAGCTCAAAACAGCACACAGTCTTAAACATGTAAAGAGGTACTATTATCTCCTATGTCTTGCATCTACTGGCTGCATGAATACAACTTGAAACTCCATTCACCTTTTGTGCAGCTGTGTCACACTATAGATTCATATTCAGTCTGTGCCAAGACTCCCTGACCCTTCTCCTTAGTGCTGTCATCCAGCCAATTGATATCCATTTTGTATTTGAGATTTTGCTTATTCCTTCTGAGTTGTAGCACCTTGACTTTGTCAGCATTGATCTTCATCCTGTTGGCTTCAGTCCCTCTGAATTGCACTCCTGTCCTCAAGTGTGTTTGCAGTTCTTCCCAATTTTGTCATCTGCAAATTTGCTCAAGACACTCTCGATTCCAGCATTCAGTATGGTAATAGACATGGGCTAGGGACAGACATTACACATAAACTGGTTTAAGTGATCAGAAACTGGTTTAAACCTGTAACAGAACAGATGTTCAGTGCACATAAACCAGCTGGAAAATGTCTGAAACTGGTTTGAGATACTATGTTCAACTAGGTTTATCAGACATAACTGATTTGGGTCAAACTGGTTTATGCAATGTCTGTCCCAGACCCCTTGCTGGTTTATGATAAGTCAGACTCCCCCAGCTTCCTGGCATGCTCCCTGAGGTGGGCGGGGCTCTCTGCTCCACAAAAGGGCCAGCCCCTCCTCTCTGCTCCCCGGTTGCCGATCCCTCAGGAATTGTAGGCTGCCCACTCCCCTTCCCCTCACCACTCCCTGCTAAGCAGGAATTGCCCCCTCTCCTCTGCCTTGTGGAGAGGTGTCTGTGTCTTAGCTAGCAGGCCACATGCTGGCTACAGTCCTTGCTGAATCAACAGGTAGAATCAATAGGCAGAATCAACAGGTAGCTGGTAATGTCCCTCTGCTGTTTTCTTAATGAAGTGATAAACACTGAGTTAGGGGTGATGAGCACTGTTATCAATTCACTGCTGGGCTGGTCAGAGCATCCTGCCAGAGTCTGGCCATGCCCCCCTCAGCTCAGTTCTATTCAAGGGAAGTGTGTGTGTGGGGCGGGGGGGGGGGGGTGCTGTAGCACCCCTTGGCTTCTAGCCTGAGTCACTGCAGGCACGTGCCTGCATTTTTGGGTGTCTGTGCAGTTACAAAGTGATTTAACCTAGCCGTGTTAGACTCATCTGCAAAAATTGAATCAATTCAGTCTCAGGCTTTTCAAATGTCTAGCCATGGTGACCAGGACTGTGGGACTACACTTGAAAACTCTTGCCATTCTAACATGGATCCATTTGTAACTTGCTTTGTGGCTATGGAACCAATTGTCTATCTGCCTTGTAGTAGTTCTGTTTAGCTCACATTTCTCCCATTTGTTTCTGTGAGGGTCACGTGGGACTTTGTTAAAAGCTTTACTGAAGTCCAGAGGCAGACAAGGTTCTTTGGACAGATGTGATATCTTTTATTAGACCAATTAAATAGTTGGAAATTGTTCTTTCAAGCTTTTGGGCACAAACATATTTCTTCAGGCATAAAGAGAGTCTGGTGGAGTTTTGTGTACTCTCCTGGGTAGAATAGAAGCCAGTATGCAAAATGCAGGTGTGTGAAAATGCATATGCATGTCAGTGAGGAGCAGAGGAAATGGGAGGCAATATGTGAGACAGGTAGGTGGTTATGGGGGAAGGAGGAATGTAAAACTGGTGTTGGAATGTAGCTGGTGAAATGCAGACAGGTTACCTGGGATTGCTGAAGTCCAGATACACTACATCTATTTCATGTCCTTCTTCTACCCAACTAATTTTCTTGTTAAAAAAGGAGATCAAGTTTGGCATGATTTGTTCACAGTAAATCCATGCTTGCTGCTTGTGATTAGCCTTTTTTTAACTCCGAATGCTTGCAAATAGATTTCCTTATGATATGCTATCGTAACATAACACATGTTGAGGTGAGGCTAACTGAATAGTGTCAAGCATGGTCTTCCTTTTTGCCTTATTTTTTTTTTTTTTTTTTTTTAGAGAGAGACATTATATTGGTCCTTTTTCAGTCTTCAGGTACCTTGTCTATCTCCCATGGCTTTGTAAATATTGTTGTCAAGGGTTCTGAGATCTCCTCCATCAGTTCCTTCAATGCCACGGAATGAAGTTCATCAGGCCCTGCTGACCTGAAATCATTTAGACCCATCAAAAGTTCTTTGACTTTCTTTTGTTATCTCATCCCTCAGGTTATCCCCTTCCTAATCCAAATAATCCATACTAGCTGTCTGGCTGCATCTTAATTTTTCGTGATGACTGAGGCAAAGTAGCTGTTGAGTAGCTCTGCCTTTGCATCTTCTGTTAAGACTTCTCCTTGTCTATTTAACAATGGGCCCACAGCTTCCTCAGTTGTTCTTTTCTTGCCAACATAAAAGATTAAGAAAAAAGATCATTAAGGAAGCAGGATTTGAGATTCAGGATTCAAGATTGAAGTATGCTATTCTGGGTCTGCTTAAGGCCATCAGTGTCATAGCCTTCTTAGAAAAAGAAATGGTGAATCTTTCAGAGGGGCAGCTTTTTTTCACAAATAACCCATTGAGGAATTTCAAGACTGTCTTGTAGTGCCTTGCTTGATACTATTTGCTTTGCCAATCACTATGCCATGTTTTAAATCATTTTATAATTTTATCTAATCGCCAGGAATTCTTACTTCCAAGGAAGACGTCCCTTTATATTAGGAATAGAGTGCAATATTTGGCTGGGTGAGTGAGTCACTTTTTTGCCAAGAGATCTTAGACAGAAGATAGCCATTCAAAGTATATTATAAAAAGTTTAAGGAAAATGTAGCCTTTCACCTACATAAAGAGAAATGTGTGTAAACCCCCAAACAAATTGTTGCTGCTGCTTCCCATACTACTTCTAGACCTATCAGAGGAAGGATTTTTTTCTTATTGAAACTTCTAGACCACAAATCCTAAAAAGGTCAAGGAGAACTCTGAAATTACTTAGGATCAATTACTGGTAACATACCCCATTAGGCAGCAATATCCACATTCTCAAGGGACTTGGGCACAGTCAGCATCAGATAAGTGGTAGCATTATGACAAATTCTGAGATGTCACTGACAACAGCCTGGGCAAAAAGAGCATTGGATTTAGCAGAAGTGAGCAAGTTTGTGGTTCCCAGTGTTAATTTCATCAAGGGTTATGAAGTCAGTTTTTGATCCTTTACAAAAAAATCTCTTTGGTAGGAAGGTGCTATAGTGATAGTCCTGAAGTAAACTTATAGCAACTTTGCTCTTAAGCAGAGATGGGTTTATTTGTTTCTTTCCAGACTGTAACTGTCTTCCACAAGTCTGTTCCTTACTGCGTGGTAATTATGACCAGTAGATGGACTGAGGAAAACATTACTTCTGGAAAGAAATCATTTAGTAATTATTTTTCTAGAGACTCGTGCTAAAGTCAACCATTCTGTGTTTCATACTAGATTAATCTGAAAGGAAGGTACTTGCCCAGGAAAATTCCGAAAATTCCAAAACACTCACAGGGACTCTAAAGGGAAGCTGTCACTGCAAATTGAAATACTCTTATTTGCGTATAAGTAATACCTGCAAGCAGGAGTGAAAAACAGTAAATGATATAGAGTAATGACACTAGAGTTTCTTTAGCTAGGGAATTATATTCTGTGTGACTAGGTATAAGCTTCCAAGGAATCTTCCAGACTATAAAAGAATGACAAGTGCAGATTAAAATGATGAAAGGAAGGCGAGTAAACTAGAAAGATCTCCTGGACCTTGAGGCTTTTTGAAAGGAATACATAAACGTCTTACATTGCATAAGGCAATCATTTCCTGAAAGTCCATTGAATACTAGCAACTAAGAACTGGGCATTCAGGAATTTTTGTATTTAGTTCATCTTTTATGTAGATTAGTTTGTTTGTTTTTCTGGGCAGGGCTGTACTAACGTAATGTTTCAGTTTTAACACTTATCCTATTATTCTTTATATCCATTCCAAGGCTGACAAATATATTACAGACACTGGGGAGGGTAAAAGTAACTTCTGTCTTCTCAAGACAAATTCTTTTATTGGGGGTTCCAACTTCATATTGTATACTGACACTGTCTCCCATGATGTTCTCGTTAACAAGCTAAGGCACTGCAGGCTATATGAAAGTCCTGTAAGGTGAATACATAGCTGGTTGGAAATTGTATTCAATGAATAGTACTCAATGAATGGCTCAATGTCTAGGAGGTGTCAAGGAGGTGTCAAATGTCTAGGAGGTGTCAAGTGGCGTTCCTTAGGGGTCTGTCCTGGGTTTTGTATTATTTACTGTCTTTATTAATGATTTGGATGGTGAGATGGAGTGCACACTTAGAAAATTTACAGACAACACCAAGTTGGGTAGAGTTGAAGACACTGGAGGATAGGGCTAGGATCCAGAAAGACCTAGACATACTGGAGAAATGGTCTGAAGTCAATTGAATAAAATTCAGCAAGGACAAGTGCAAAGTTCTGCACTTGGGATGGAATAATTGAATGCACAAATACAGACTGGGGAATGACTGGATAGGCTTCAGTACTGCAGAGAAGGACCTGGGAGTTGCAGTAGAGCATAAGCTGAATTTGAGCCAGCAGTGGGTGCGTCTTCGCATTTATTAATTCACTGTAGTAACTGCACATTTAGTACTTGGATAGCAGCCAGCTTCTAGGTTTTTACAAACTCTAACTGCACGGTAGCCTAATACTACTTTGCAGTAGCCTATTAGTGTGGGTTTTGCCTGGCACACTACTGCACAGTTAGCATCTTGTGTAGATGCACCCAGTGTGCTCTTGTTGCAAAACTGAGGTTATATTAACAGGAGGGTCACTTGCAAATCAATGGAAGTGATTCTTTCGCTTTATATGCCATTGATGAGGTCTCACCTCGAGTACTGTGTCCAGTTTTGGGCCTCACATTTCAAGAAGGATGTGGATAGCTTGGAATGAGTCCAGCGTAGAGCAGCAGAAGTTATTAGGGGCTTGGGAGGCAAAATGTATGAAGAAGGCTGAAATAACTAGAGTTATGTAATCTAGAGAAGAGAAGGCTAAGGGGGGATTTGATAACAGTCTTTAAATATCTGTAGGAGCGTTATGGAGAGGATGGAGATGGGCTTTTCTCTGTGGCAATAAGGGACAAGACTAAGAGCAATAGCCTCAGGCTGCACCAGGGAAAATTTAAGTTGGATATTAGGAAGAACTTTCTATGAGGTTAATCAAGTATTGGAACAAGCTACCTAGATCAGTGATTCCAAAAAGGTGTTACAGCACAATAGTGTGCTGTGAGAACGACAGAAATATGCTGCCAAAAAATGGGCTGGATGGGGCCTTGGCTGTCCCAGCTCCACACACCTGGATTGGGCCCCAGCTGAACCTGTTCCACACAGAGACAATTGGGTTCCAGCTAATCTGGCTCCATATAACTGGATTGGGCTCTGTCTTCACTGGCTTGGGACTTGGTTTGGCCAATACTTTGTGCAGGATTGCACCCGCAGACTGGATCTGGCCTGTGGATCACTGAGTGAAGTGTGCTGCCAATTTGAATTTGGAAAAAGGTGTGCCCACCTATCATAAATTTGGGAAATGCTAACCTAGAGACACTGTATAATCTACATTTTTGGAAGTTTTCAAGGGCGATTTAGACAGACACTTGGCTGGGATGGCTTAGTCTGGAATGATCCTGCCTTCAGCAGGGGACTGGACTGGGCGATCTTATGAGGTCCCTTCCAGCCTTATTTTCCAATCAACCTATACACACAATGTAGTTTCTTTAAATGTAAATTGATGGCTTAATTTATGCTGAAAACATTTTTTTTCAGACTCTTGCAACATCACAAGGCAATATACTTGAAAATAAGGATCTAATTGAATCTTTGAATCAGACTAAAGCAAGTAGTGCACTCATCCAAGAGTCACTTTCTGAGTCTCACAGACTTCAGAGCTTCCTTGATCAGGTAACTATGTTTTCCTAAAGCAGTTTTATTTTGTTTCCCGTTTAAGAAATGACATTATTGCTCTTGTGTACTGTATTTTGTTGATTCCATGGACCAGTCTTTTAATAGGTAGGGATCTTACATAAATTGATTTCCATGTCATTTGATTTTATTTTTTGAACAATTATACTTGCTATTTTGTTAAAGGTCTTGAGTTAAAATGAAAGCACTCATGTCTAAAGATCTATAAAGTTATATAAAAGTGACACCGGGAATGAGCAGCATCAGAAATCGGCAAACCCAGTGGAGTTTGAGTGGGATTTAGAACCAGCTACCTTTCTTCATTGTAAGCTTGGTGAGCACAAGTAAACTAAGGAGGAAGAATGAGGGTTGTGTCACATGTTCAACTTCTAAGTGCAGTTAAAACGCAAGCCAATGTACATTCAAGCAGTTTAGCACTTGTTAAATGCCCTCAAGACATTGCAGGGTTGTTCCCTTTCAAGCAAGGATTATCTCCTAATGTACTCATGTTAATACATCATGACATTCAAATGATTTGCAACTGTTGCTAGTGAATGTGTGACACGGCCCTGAATTTCTAGGAAAGGAAGAAGCAGCAGAAGAGGAAGTAGGAGATAAAGATAGAAAAAAGAATCACCAAGATAGACTGAGGAAGTTGTACTTCCAAATCCACTGCCAGTGCTTGGTTTTCCTCTGTCTGTAGCTGTGTGGGCTCCGTCCAGAGGGAAAGGGGGACACTGACCTTCAATGTTCCCACTCAGGTCCTGGTCTAGCTTTCCAGGGACTGAGAACTACATGTCAGTCAGGTAGGGGAATGCTTGCAGTGTGAGGTGCTTCCAGGTGGATTCTCTCGGGAACTAGGTAAGAGAGTTAAAGAAGGAGGTGTCTAGGCTCAGAAGCATCTGTGAGCATGAGGTCTTCATTGACTTGATGCACAAAGAGACTTGTAGAATCATGGAAGAGGGACAGCCAGAGAAGGCATTTGAGGACAAAGAAGACCTATATACTGAGAAAGGTTGAAGCTGGCAGCTTGTCACCTTTGGAAGCAGACAGCACACCTCCTCTGAACTTGCAGCTGTCCAGCTGGAGGACAGGTATGAATCCCTGACATTGGAAGAGAAGGAGCCTGTTTCCTTCTTGTGTGAGGCCAATCTATACTCCCCAACAGGTGAGATAAGGACTACTGCCACCAAGAGGAAGAGATGGGTGTTGGTGCTGGTGACTTTCAGTTGGGCGGGGGGGGGGGGGGGGGAGGCCAGTAGAGGCATCCATCTGCTGGCCTGACCTGTTTGCTTAGGAGGTTTGCTGCATGCCATGAGCCCACATCCGTGGTGTTATAGAAAGGTTGCTGAGGCTCATCTGGTCCTATGACTACTACTCCATACTGCTTATACTATTCCATACTAAAACCAAGAGGCCAGTCAATCTCACTTCCATCCTTGGAAAGGTCTTTGAAAAGATTATGAAGGATCATATTTATGGGAGACCAATGGGAAAAATAATGCATCAGGGAAACCAGCATGGATTCGTAGCAGGTAGATCATGCCTGACCAATCTGGTTTCGTTTTATGACAGGGTCACAAAATTCTTAGATGCAGGAGCAGAGGTGGATGTTGTTTTCTTGGATTTTAGCAAGGCCTTCGATATGGTATCTCATCCCATTCTCATAAATAAATTAAGAGTCTGTGACATAGATGTTTACATGGTTCAGTGGGTGGCAAATTGGCTTAGCGGTTGCACCCAGAGAGTGGTAGTACATGGGTTGGTATCAACCTGGAATGATGTGGGTAGTGCGGTCCCTCAGGGTTCATTCCTTGGACATGTACTCTTCAATATCTTCATCAGTGATTTGGATGTGGGTGTGAAGTCTACTCTGTCCAAGTTTGCGGACTGTACTAAATTGTGGAGTGAAGTGCACACTCCGGAGGGTAGGGAACGATTGCAGGCAGACCTGGACAGGTTAGAAAAGTGGGCAGTACAGGAGGTAGTACCACAAGTACAAGTGCAGAGTGCTGCACCTAGGGTGCAAAAATATCCAGCACACCTACTGGCTGGGAAGTGATCCTCTCAGCAGCACAGAAGTGGAAAGGGATCTTGGAGTCATAGTGGACTCCAAGATGAACATGAGTTGTCAGTGTGACAAAATCATCAGCAAAGCTAACCACACTTTAGCAAAGCTAACCACATCAGCAGATGCATGACTAATAGAATCAAAGAGATCATATTTCCCATCTATGCGGCATTGGTCAGACCACAGTTAGAGTACTGTGCTCAGTTTTGGGTGCTCTACTTCAAGAAGGATGTTGATAGACTTGAGAGGGTCCAGAGGAAGACCACTTGTATGGCAGGGAAGGTTGAGAATTTGTAGTTCCAGATAACTAGATGACAGTGACCACACTAAGGTTGAGAATGTGAAGTTCCAGATAACTAGATGACAGTGACCACACAGTGATGAAGTTGGAAGGCAGGCAGGCAATGCACCTTAGAAAACCAAACCTTACCTAACTTAGGAAACTGATGGGCAGGATCTGCTGGGAAGGACGTCTGAGGGGGAAAAGGAGGAGGGAGAGCTGGCTGTACTTTAAAGAGGCTTTAAAATAGTGCAGGAGTAAACTAACCCAATGCAAAAAAAAAAAAAAAAAAATAGGAAGTGCACCAGAAGGCTGGTCTGGCTAAACAGCGAACTCTTCACTGAGCTGAAATTAAAAAGGAATCCTACAAAAAAACAGGGGAACTTAGCCATATTACTAGGGAAGAGTATAAGAGTATTGCGTGGGCATTCAGGGAGAAAATCAGGAAGGCCAAGGCATGATTTGACATGCAACTAGCAAGCACTGTAAAATTCAGTAAAAAAAAAAGCAATATGGTTATGTCAGAAGTAAGAGGAAGACTAAGGAAGATGTAGGTCCCATTCTGAATAAAGGATGCAATCCAGAAATAATTGATGAGGAGAAGGCTGAAGTATTAGATGCTTTTTTTACTTCAAGGTTGGCTGCCAGATGAAAAATGCAGTTAGCAGCAAGGACAGGAGGAGATAAGCAGGCTATAAAATGTTCAACAAAGCAGTTCAGGAGAATGTTAGGGATTAAATAATCTGGATGTTTTTGAGTCATGCCTGGACTGGATGTACCTTCAGAGTAATGAAGGAATTGGCTGAGCTAATTTCAGATCCATTAACTATCATCTTTGAGAACTCATAGAGATAGAGTGAAGTCCTGGATAACTAGAAAAAGGATGAACATAGTGACCATGATTAAGAAAAGGAAGGAGGAAAGAATATGAACCTAATCATATATATCTGAGCACCTGGAGAACAAGGTGATCAGAAACAGTCAGTGTGGATTCAGCAAGAGCAAGTCATGCCTGACCAACCTGATTTCCTTCTATGATAAGGTGACCAGTTCTGTGGATGCGGGGAGAATAGTGGGTATGATAATACCTTGCCTTTAGCAAGAGTTTTGACACTCTCTCTCATGATATTTCCTTAGATTATTAATGAGAATAAAGACAAGATCAAAGTACTGTAAAACAGATAATCACTGAGCACAATGATCTCATCAGTTGTGTGTCAACATGTGTGCATTTACTGTGCAGTAACTGAAATGACTGTGCAGTACAGGTGTGTGTCTACATGTGTATGCCCCTACTGCACAGTAAATATGGAGATTTACACTGTCTTGGGCATAAATTTGATACCTGCATCATGCAGGTATCAAATTTATACCCAATTAGTTACTGTGCAGTAACGTACATATAGACATCTTACTAAGTAGATGCACATGTAGGCGACTAACTTTAGTTCCAAGTTACAACACACACAGTGTTAATGTGCTTTAACGCCTGTGTGGGTAGATGTTGGCCTGTTCCCGCTTACTGCACAGTAATGATCATTAATGATATTCCATTCTATGATATGAAGAATGGGATTGAGTGTACACTTAGAAAATTTGCAGATGACACCAAGTTGAGTAGAGTTGCAGAAACTTTGGAGGGTCGTGGTAGGGTCCACAATGACCTGGATAAACTGGACACACAAAATTCAGCAAGGACAAGTACAAAGTCCTACCCTTGGGACTGATCAATTGCATGTACAAATATAGACCTGGAAAGGACTGTGTAGGCTACAATACTGCAGAAAAAGACCTGGGGGTTACAGCAGACCATAAGCTGAATGAGCCAAGTTATGAAAAAAAAAAAATACAGAGCATTTGGGAATGTAGTAATAGAAGGTCACTTGCAAACAGATGGAAGCGATTTTCCCTATTTGCTGCTGATGAGCTCTCATCTGTAGTAGTATGTCCAGTTTTGGGCCCCACACCTCAAGAAACCTGTGGACAAATTGGAAAGAGTCTAGCAGAAAGCAGCAACAGCTATTAGAAGCTTGGGAAACATGATTTATGAGGAACGGCTGAAAGAACCATGGTTATTTAGTCTGGGGAAGAGAAAACTGAAGTGAGATTTGGTAACTGTCTTCAGATATCTGAAGGGTGGTTATAAGGAGAATGCAGATAGACTATCCCCTGTAGCCTCAGGGGATAGGACAAAGAGGAATGGTCTTTAATTGCATCAGGGGAAATTTAGGTTTGCCATTAAGAAGAACTTTTTCACTATGTGGATGGTTAAGCTTTGGAACAGATTTCTTCAGCTGGGTAATCTTCATGTAGGCATCTTCATCTCGATGTCTTTCCTGTAGCCCGTGGGGTTAGTCAGCTGCCTCAGCTTTTGGTCACCTGCAAAAAAGACTATGGACAAGACTGGGGTTGAAATGTTTACAAAATGCCAAGTTTACAGAGCTGTTGTGCTCTTTTGTCTTCTATACTAGTTAGAGACCTGCCCCTTTTATTGTCACCATCAAATTACAGCAGACCATAAGCTGAATGAGCCAAGTTATGAAAAAAAAAAAATACAGAGCATTTGGGAATGTAGTAATAGAAGGTCACTTGCAAACAGATGGAAGCGATTTTCCCTATTTGCTGCTGATGAGCTCTCATCTGTAGTAGTATGTCCAGTTTTGGGCCCCACACCTCAAGAAACCTGTGGACAAATTGGAAAGAGTCTAGCAGAAAGCAGCAACAGCTATTAGAAGCTTGGGAAACATGATTTATGAGGAACGGCTGAAAGAACCATGGTTATTTAGTCTGGGGAAGAGAAAACTGAAGTGAGATTTGGTAACTGTCTTCAGATATCTGAAGGGTGGTTATAAGGAGAATGCAGATAGACTATCCCCTGTAGCCTCAGGGGATAGGACAAAGAGGAATGGTCTTTAATTGCATCAGGGGAAATTTAGGTTTGCCATTAAGAAGAACTTTTTCACTATGTGGATGGTTAAGCTTTGGAACAGATTTCTTCAGCTGGGTAATCTTCATGTAGGCATCTTCATCTCGATGTCTTTCCTGTAGCCCGTGGGGTTAGTCAGCTGCCTCAGCTTTTGGTCACCTGCAAAAAAGACTATGGACAAGACTGGGGTTGAAATGTTTACAAAATGCCAAGTTTACAGAGCTGTTGTGCTCTTTTGTCTTCTATACTAGTTAGAGACCTGCCCCTTTTATTGTCACCATCAAAAAAGTAACTGCCTGCAACAATGCCACCTACACCACATAATGGGAATGAAATGGTTTGACAAAATCACAACAATGAAGTACTATGACTGGCAGCTATGCCTAGTGTGGAAGCCATGCTAGCATGAAAGTAAATGGCCTGAATTGGCCACGTCATACGCATGGACAACAATCAACTACTTAAGAGAGGTCTGTATGGTGAATTTGAAAAAGGCAGTAGGTAGGTTAGCTGTCCCAAACTCTGCTACAAGGATGGCATTAAGCAGCACATACAGTCTGCTGGACTGGACTTAATGTCCTGGGGAGGATATAGCCCATGATAGGCGAGCTTGGCATTCTGCTACAAAGGAAGCAGAACGAGTAACAGAACATCATTGTGCCACCTTGGCCGACAGTAGTGGGGAACGTAGACAGTAACTTGCCCTTGCACGTCTCCTGAACCCTACATATGGAAACCGATTTCCAATATCAGTAGTAGTCATTCTCGAATATGAGTGGTGGTCATTATATTATATTTATTTGAAATCTTCATCCTTTGATGTTTTCAAGAGCAGGTTGACTTGAGTTGTTTAATTAGGCATAATCCTGCTGTGAGCAGGGTGTTGGACTAGATGACCTCCTGAAGTCACTTACAATGCCAGCTATTTTACGATTCTGTGAAAATCCACACTGAAAGCCATGCTACATTAAAGTTAATCACAGTTTTGATTTTCACTTCAGTGAGACCAAGACTTCATCTTACATATAGACATAAGGTTTTGTCTAGTTTTGTGCTGAATTTCTTCTTTGAAGCAGGGTGTTTTTTGAAATGTTCAGGAATAAAATTATTATGCTTTCTGTTTTTAAATGAACACACTAATCTTGAATAATAGATTTCCAGAAATATATGGTTAGGGACCTCAAGAAGTCACCTAGTCCAAGCCCCTGCTTAAGGTGGGATTATCCTTATCTAAACCATTCCAGACAAGTGATTGTCTACTCTATATCTAAACATTCCAAGGATGGAGATTCTACATTCAACCTGTTTAGGTAATCTGCTCCAATGTTAAACCATCCATAGACTGAGAAATTTCTTAATATCCAGACTAAATTTTCCTTGCTAAAATTTAAGACCATTAGTCCTTGTCCTGCCCCCTGTGGCCACAGAAAATAGTCTCCAGATTCCTTGCAATTGCCCTTCAGGTACTTGAAGACTGTTTTCAAATCCCCCAGAAATTTAAACTTGAATGTTAAAATGTTAAAAAAATAAAAAGGACAATAATTTTGAACTAAGATGCTTTATATTAAACTTCAAGCCTCAAGTGATTGTTAAGAGTTGGAGTAAATGCCACTAAAATTTAAGATTTAAAACAAAAATGCTAAGCATACAATTCTTTAGGGTTCATTATAACATTATAAATGCAATTTTAATTATAGAATCACAAGTGAGCATTTTAATGTTAATTTCTCAAGTGGACAGTTTCTGGTGTAATGGATTTCAAAGTGCTTTTGTAAGTAAAGACTCTGGGAGTTTAATCAAAATTGTTATTATATGCTATCAAGTACTATAAGGCATGTGAGTGGTTTATCAATGTTGCCTAAGTATCCAGTGACCACTAGATGGCAGTAAAGTACCAATTCTGAATATTGTTTCTTTTTATCCATAGGAGAGGGATGCCTACCTTCCTCTAGCTGAGAGTGCCAGCAAGATGTACTTTATTATCTCTGACTTGTCCAAAATTAATAATATGTACCGTTTTAGTTTGGCTGCCTTCCTACGGCTTTTCCAAAGGGCCTTGCAAAACAAACAGGTATGTCCTGTTGTCCTGCAGCTGTGAATGCAGAAGAGAAATCAGTCTGTGGTTCTGGTTGTGGTCTTTACAATTCTTGTTCGCTCTGGCTGTTTTTAAACGGTAACTTAAAATGAATGCTTACATTGTTTTTTCAACCTGAATATTGGACATTCAGAATGCGTATAAAGAAAATATGTTTATTTTCAGTGTACATGAGCCATAGTTTTGCTGCATCATGGGAAAACAAAGTAACATCCATTTGGTAGTGTTGCAGTGATGTTACAGGCATGGTGGTTCAGGTAATATGTGGGAGGCAAGGATTTTTGTGATTGATATCTCTAATTGGACCAACTGCATAGTTGGGATAGACTTAGACAAGCTTTTGAATGCCCTGCATTCTCCTTTAGGTCTGAGGAAAAAGCAGGCACAGTGAACATGCATTTGTAATTTATGGCTTTTCTAAGATTAAAGTAAGTTTTGAAAATGAAGGTTCCATATAAGGATTGTGAGATTTTATTTATTTAAACATAGGCTGTCCGATAATTACCTGTTCCAGTGGTGCTCAACCTTTTTTGTTCAGTGGGCCAGATGGGCTGTGCCTGATCCCTCTGCTGACTAGTGGCCAGTGGTCCCAAATCTGGTGCCTGAGGTGGGTGCAGTGAGGCCCCATCCAGCTGTGCAGAGGGGGCAGCCCAGCTCCAATCCAACTGTGTAAGGGAAGGGGGCTTGTCTCAGCCCCAACTGGACCCTGCAGGGGGGAGGTGGGCATGACCCAGCCCCAGTGCAGCCCTACTGGGGAGGGGGCATTGCCCAACCCTGCAGGGGGAAGGGTTGTGGCCCAGCCCTGCTTGAGAAAGGTGGCATGGCCTGGCCCCAGCTCAGCCGGGTGGGGGGAGGATTCTGGCCTGGCTCTGACCCGTTGCATGGGGCTTGGGATTTTGGCAGCAGGGAGGAGTGGCAGTACTGCCACTGCTCCCACACCACCAAATTTTCCAACCTCTGGGGAGCCCTGTGGGGTGGTTTCCAAGGCTCTGCTGGCCACATGCAGCCCATGGCCTCAAATTGAGCACCCCTGAAGTAATCCATGAATTAGGCGAATTCTCGAAGTAAGGGGCAGAATAAAGAAAGTCTTGAAATTCTAAAATGCTCTTTGGCTTAACAGAGGAGATATACCTTTTCTTTAATTTGAAAACTGTCCAACTGAGCTGCAACACAGCTGTTGATCTGTACTTTTCACAGACATCCATGATCATTTCATACCTTGGTTACTTTATTCTCCATTGTCTTGGCCTGCAGCCCTCCCTTCTCAAGTCTATTCAAAATGCTGCTGCTCAGATTTATTTTTTGGGTTATTGCTTTCACTATGTAAACTGCATCTTTAAGATCTTTCATTGGTTCTTCCTGTACTAGCAAACAGTAACTCTTTATCCTTCCTTTCTGAGGTTTTCACAGTTTAACTCCATCCTACCTGTCTATCCTTATATCCTATTATAAGGCTGACACCTGCCATTGCCAGCGATTCCAACCTTGATTGACTAATTTTCTGCTTCTCTAGCCAGCAGTTTCATACTTTCTTCCAGGCTTCCTATTATTATGTGGAAAGAGCTCCCTGTCAGATCAGTCAGTCTGTAGAGACACATTATCTTCCTTCTTGTCTATACTTAAAACTCATCTCCTCCACAATGTTTGCCTTGATGATTCTCCACAAACTACACCTTGATGATGACTAGGCAGAGGACAAGTTGTGTTTCTGCCTAGCAAAGAATTGCACACATCTTTGTTTTTTGTTTTCATATGTCACCGATATTCAGCCTTCACATTATTTGTTTCACTTCCCGGTTGTGTTTTCTCTTTTTTGGAATGCAAAGTTTTGTGGGGCTGTTTCTTTTACCCAACCCAGTTGACTGTCTGAGTGCTACACCAATTATTTGTAATGGTGCTAAAAATAATATGTCCACAGTTAAAACACATTACTAGCAAGTGCAGGCTCTAGAAAATCAAGGTTTTAATAAGTATAGAGAATAAGCTATTCTGTCACTTTTAGATATAGTTCCTTTAGGGAAAAGATAAATCCTGTGAGTGCAGCAGTGTGAAGAAACTACGTATAGGTAGGATCTGGCAGTGGAGAAACTGGTGGTGTTGCTGTCTGTGGTGTACTTGTTCTCTGGACTGAAAGAAATTCAGTCTTTTGGGCTGTTGGTTCACCTGGGTTCCATGATAAAGCATCTAAGTAGAGCAGCAGGAAATGTCATAGGTTTTGCTCAGCTGGTCAGAAGTTCAGATCCTGTGAAATCTTTCACAGGTATGGTGAATATTCAGCCTGTTTTTATGACTTAGGCCCAAATGCTTGTATAGGAGTGCTTAAACATAAATGCCTCGGTCCATATTAATGACATAAATAGAATCATTGGGAACAGCAGGCGAGTTCAGCGGGAAATCTGGGTACTCAGAAGCTCTGAAAAATTAGGCAGATCCTCAGCCTAACTGTGTCAGCTATTTGTACAAGTACACAAAAACAGATTTTTATTTCCAGTTGAAGTTTTTATGTTCAAACTACTGTTTTCTTAGGAGTCAGAAAGTACTGAAGAAAGAATCAAGTCTCTTATTAGCTCCTTAACACACATGGTGTATGAATATGTCTGCCGCTGCTTGTTTAAGGTAAGATTTATTTTCTTTGGCCTTTGCATACTGCACTAATGGTGAAACTAAATTCTCACAGCTACCCTGACTTAGCCTACTTCACATAAGCAGCAGTTGGTATCAGTATTTATGCTATCACACAGAAAGAAAACTGTCATGAACCTACAGTATTTTGGGGTTTGTGGGGTGTTATGCATTTTGTCTTGAGCTTGTTTTACTAATATGGCATATGTAGTTTCTATGTATAGGTAGGATCAAGCAGCATTCAAGATTGTCACCCTTACGTTTATATGAATTATGGTATTTGATATAGATGTAATTTTGATATATTGTTATATTATCCAAGGAAGTTTAGTAAGGCGGCGGTTAACTCAGGTGTTCCTCATTTATTCACAATTAGGAGAAGCATTTAAGAATTAGCATTTGATGTGAGTTTGTTTACTTGCCACCCTTGTGGGCACGCTCTCACCACATGAGCCCAGACCTTCCAGGCAATGACACATTTACATTGTAAAAACAGAGATCTGAGCAGAATTGTCATCTGCCAACAGACCATCCAAAGAAAGGTATTCCTCAGGGTGGGGAAATTTAAGTAAGAGACAGTATCCTTGAGATATGTCTGAAAGACTGCAAATATCCCTCTGGTCATTATGAGAAGACTTTTAGGTACACGTGTTGCTATGGCAACATTGTTACTACACTGATTTAGTACTTCCAAAAGTAAGTACTAAATTGCATGCTTTGGGCTAGAGGGAGTGGGAGGAGGGTGATCGGAGGTAGGGGGTGCTGTGTGCACATTTGTGCACACATGCGTGTGGCCATCAATACAACCAGGCAGGGTAGTGGGTGCAGCCTGGCAGTTGGATACAGGTAAGTCTGTGGGATGGGGGGCGGGGGGATGGGATAGGAGGGCCAGGGCTTGGGGACTATCTGGGGGGCTGTGTGTGGGGAGTTCATGTGGGGTGTGTGTGGGGGGGGGGCGTGGGGGGGAGTGCCCCTGACACAGCCCCATGACATAGTGTGGTTGCCTGTCAGCCCTGGGGGGAAGGTGTCCAGGTGCTGGGACTGTGGCAGGGCACAGAGCTCTTAGGCAGTGCATGGTGCTGTTGGGGAGCCTAGCTCCACATTATTGCAAGTGGGGCCTGCCTGGAGGTAAGGTGGGTGGTCTTTGGGGGTACCAGGGAGCTATTTGGCTTGGCCAGTGGTGTTGGAGGCTGGTGCCTGTGCTCTTGGGGGCGGGGGTGGGCCAGCTGAGAAATGCTGCTTGGGGGTGGGGAGCTGTGGCTAGGTTGTTTAGTGCAGTGCGAGAGCCCCAGCCTGGGATGGGGCAGTGCCACTGGCATTCCCTCCTCCTCCTTCCAGCCCACGCTAGGGCTGGACTTGCTCTACCACCACCTGCATGAGTCAGAGCTGCCAGAGCAGCAGGTGGGATGGAAACCACCTGGCACTCCTCGTCCTGCTCCTGCTGTCCATAGCCTGGCCTAGGCCAGAGTGGCGCTCAGCTTCATGATGCTGCTGTGGAGCACGGTGCTGGTTCACCCAGCCGCAGCCAAAGCCACAGCCGGCAGTGTGGCACAGCGTGTGGTGCCCCAACTGCTACTTGTGCTTCCACACCATGGTGCACTGCATGCATCTTATGCTGGAGGCTGTCCCTGCAATGTCACTGCAGACCAGCATCCTGTGGGTCTTGGCGGGGTAGAGGCTAGCTGGGGCAAAGCTCTACCATTTATTTATTTCACAAGAAAGTAGTGAAAGTAGAAAGCAGCTTTGTCATCACTTTGGGAGGGAAGGTATGATGGTGATGATTCATGAAGCTTAGTGCACATTTGGTCTGTCTTTTATTCCTATATGGAGGTCACAGGATTATTGCAGTGCTGAAGCTACACTAGCCTTTGCAGAATTTCTGCGGGTGAGAAGAGTGTACCCTATCAAAGACACCCATATTTTGGTTGCGGGAAAAACATAGATGGTTTTATGTCTCCTTTCTTTTTTTTAATTTTTTGTTTGTGTGTTTATACAGTGCCTAGCATAGCTGAGTCTAGCATAATGGCATATTTGCTCTTCAGTAGTACCTTAATAACAAAAAACAGTATCAGAAAATATATACACCATATAATTAAATACACATGTACATAAAATTGACTGTCTTAAATTTTCATTCTGATGGTATGGCATGGCATGGCATGGCATAGCATAACATTGGGAATTATTAATAGGTATAAATATTTAAATTAAAAACCAGACAGATAGTTAGATAGACCAATACAATTTGGTAATAAATTTAGAAATGTAGATACAACCCAGGATATATCTACCATACTTGGGAAAGACAAAGATGTTGAGTTGCTTCAGCATTGTTATGGGCTTTTAGTATATGTGTCATGTTTTTTTTTTTTTACCCAGAGTTGGGTTTTTTTAAACCCAATTTTATCCATTTTTTACCATGGATAACATTTTATTCTTTTTTATGGCATTAAAGAACTATTTATTTGTATCAAAGGTAGGTTAAACTGTAGCATTTATTTTGTAATATTAATATTTTGAAGTAAGCAACTTTTAAAATATGGAGACTGTGTGTGTGGTTACACTCACATATACATAACTAATAAGGTTTTGTTCTCTGCCTAGATATTAAAAAGCATATTAGTTTTATAAGTAATGAGATGAATTACTCATGACTTAACATACTGGCTGTAGTTATAGTAAAACCAGCTGGATAGTTTAACACAAACTCATCTATGTTTTCAGCAATCAACATAGCCTTAAACAATATACCAGTTTACTTCACTGCTGATTTTTGCTGTTGTATCATTCGACAGCAATATCACACCAGTGGGCTATCTGAGAATAAAAAGGAAGTAGAAATATGTATATTAGTATTCAAGAAACAATGGAGTAAAAATATGGTGGACTGACACTGAAAAAAGATTGATCAGTTTTGAAACAGCAGATTTAGATGTTTTAATACATAGTTTTTAATAGACTACCCAATATAGTTTTAGAGAGACTAACCAATTTGATGATTTGGACATAATGTATAAGTTATATGTATAGTGGTTTAAATACCTTCTTCTTTTGCTCATAATCATCTACTGTGTTTACTTGAATCAAAGATGAGGTTCCCCCCCCATTCAACATGGGGATAAAAAGCCCCTTGTCTTGGATTCGAGTACAAGCTGGGGGGTGAGGACAGGTGGCTGCAACAGCTCCTACTCTGTCCCAAAACTGTACTTGTGGTTGGAATTGGACATTACAGCCATTACCCTCAGTGATGCCTGTCCTGTACTGCCTCTGCCTCCTGCATCCCATGCTGCCTCTAATAAATTTCATTATCTGGCAGTTTTTACCCAAGATTTTCTTCTTAATTGCTCTTCTGTCACAACCTTCAGTTTGTCAGTGTTTTCGGGCAGTGAGATACACAAAAAAGAATGCAACTCAAGCACTGTATAGAGAAGGGAGTATAACCTACCTGCCTTTTGAACATTATAATACCTTGCTACATGGAGAGCAAAATTATGTCAGAAGTCTTTTCTTGTTTTATTGTATTGTGAGTTCTTATGTAATTTAATCTTGAATTTTGCACCTAGATTTTTCTGTCCATGTTTAAGTTCTTTACATTTTTTATTATTATTCCTCTATACTATTTCCTTCCTTCTCAAAAATGAAGTGTCTGTGGTCAGTGACTGGATCAAAAAAGCCTCCATAGACTTTTTTATTCTACCCTTCTCAGTAATTTTTTGAAGGACAGAGTTTATTTCTTCAAAATTATCTCATATATTGTTTCAATTTGGGATGTTTCAGACTTTTTTTTGTATTTCATACACATATTTTCATATATTTGCCCAGGAAGTTCAACTTTGGCTCAAGCTCTCTATACTAATTTCCCTTCAGAAAGGGCATTAGTTTATATTTTATCTAAATGTAGATTTCTTATATTTCTTATCTTCTGACACAGTTACCAAGATCTCAAACCAAGAACTTTTGACCATCCAGAATCCAGTACTTGTTGGTGGTGCTTTTATTCAGTTGAATCAATCCCTCTGGAATACATCTGTTACTTAGGCTGTGAATATGTATGCACTTGCAGTGCTACAAGATCTCCTATAGTATTATGAGGGATATAAATACATTCACAGCCACCTACTGGAATGATAGAGTCCCTGAAAAGGCATTTCCTCCAGCCAAGGGTGTTGTTTTTTTGCTTCCCCCTGCTATACCATGAGAGAAGCCTGTCAGTGTACCCAGTCACCAACAGCCTGCCCTTTCTGCCCCTTGGAAAGGGGTATCAGGCAGGCTGTCAGTACTGGGGGCAGCAGTCTTTGCTGCCTTATGCTGGTATTAGGGGGTGGGGGGGCAAGAAGAGCTGCAGTTTCTGGATCAAGGGCTGCAACAGGCTTCAGAGCAGCCCAGCATTTCTGGCAAAGGGTCATCTTCTCTCTGAGTCTGCACTGTGGGAAGGCAGCAGAAGGACCTGCTGCTCACTGCATACTTCCTGTAGTGGGGAGCTGTAGCTCTGCTTGCTTTCTCCTCCCCCCCCGCTGCCGCCTTGGTGCCCTGGACTGTTATTAAGTGCTCTGAGCACCAAGGCAATGCTTATTTAACTGTCCCTTGCTTTCTCTCTCCCCCCTGTTGGAGGGCAGGAGAGCAGAGCACTGTGGGATGGTGGAGAACCAAAGGATCCCCTCTAGGGCTACATGTAACTGGACAGATGTTACATATCATGCCATAATACACATCACTAGAAAGATGCTACTGTTTCATCCAAGAACATTTTTGTAGCATTTCTGCCATTTGAGTAGTACTGTGAAGTTGTCTGTCCCTTCAACTTTTGTAGCACTAAAAATGTAACATCTGTCTATAGCTCTAATCTCACCTTGTAGCCTCTTAAACAGAACTTCTTGTCTTTTGTAAATTCTTGCATAGTATTTTACAATGAAATATAAACAGAGATAATCCTTAAACAAAAGTTCTGTGCATACTTTTCATCCCTTTTTCCAACCCAAGTATTCACTCATGAAATACAACTTAATAGGGCAGAATCTTTGTGAAATAACCAATGAAAATCAGTGTTCCTTTTTTCTAGAATAATATTTTTAAAAGTCCATATCACAGTTTTGTTTTTATGTTGTTAATCATTCTCAACCTTTGGTTGTATGTCTAGTTCATTTTCTTCTTTTAATGTTCACCTTATGCTCAGCAAAATAGAACTGTGTGGAAGATAAATGGCAGGTTAAGGACATAATCTCTAGATATCAAAATGAATCATTATCATTTGTTTTTCTTGTGATGGCTCTGTACATCACTAATATTATGGCACCTGACCCCTTGACTTACCTAAGTTTATGGGTGAATTTAAAACCTGTACATTAACACTGAATATAAATACACTAGGAAACCATAAATCAGTCATTAGGGAATGGCTAGATGCTTGCTAGATAAATGAATGAGTTCAGTTATCCTTTCATACCATTTAATTTCAGACTGAACGCTGTCTCCACATTTAAATTACTATATACTGAAAGTGTACTAAGCAAAGATGTAAGCAAGTGTATATTGGGACATTAACTGAATCAGACACTTTGGACTGTTTAATTTTAGCTTTTTAAAATGAACACAATCTCTGGTAAAATGACTACAGTGAATCATAGCATCCAGTAGCAGTGAGACTGGAATAACTTTGTAAGTCCTGTAGCCCCATTTGGGAACTGGTTTATAGAATCATAGAAAATTAGGGTTGGAAGGGACCCCAGGAGGTCATCTAGTCCAACCCCCTGCTCAAAGCAGAACCATCCCCAACTAGATCATCCCAGCCAGGGCTTTGTCTAGCTGGATCTTCAAAACTGCCAAGGTGGAGAATCCACCACCTCTCTGGGTAACAAGTTCCAGTGCTCCTAACCTAAACTTCCTTTGCTGCAACTCAAACCATTACTCTTTGTTCTGTCATCTGCCACTACTGAGAACAGTCCAGCTCCAGTCTTTTTGGAACCAGCCTTCAGATAGATGAAGGCTGCTGCATGCAAGAATGTTGTGGGAGACCATATCAAAAGCCTTACTCAAGGTCAAGGATCTTCATACAAACGTCCTTGTGCTGCTACATTATCATTTTGGGATGCCAGCAAGACACGCGGGGGAGGAGCTACATCATGTTAAACTCAAACAGCAAAACAGAAATAGTATACTGGAATTACTGTAGAGATCCGAGGACCTCCATGGATTTGATTTAAGTGAACTAAAGATAACGTGTATGAAAGTCCTGTCTTTCTCAGGCCACCAGCATTGCCAAGCAAACTGAATCATGAGATTAACGTGTTTTGTTTTTTTTTCAAAGAAGGGAGTTGTCATGAACCCCACTGTCGTCTGAGGGGTTCATGGGGTGTTATGCATAGCTTCTTCTATATGTTATGCTGAGATATGGTATTTGGGTAGCTGTAAGCTGTGTTCAGCCTTATCATCCTTATGTTTATATGAATTTGATATAAATGTAATTTTGATATGTTTTTATATTTTAGCCAAGACTATTTGGTGGGGCAGTTAATTGCTTTTCACCTATTCACATGTGGAAGAGATAATCTCTGAGAATTAGCATCTAACCTGAGTTGTTTATTCATTAGATTGACCCTTTCAGGCAATGATGAATATACATTGTAAAGAAAGACCTCCTGTAAGAATATCACCTGGAAGGACACTTCTCAGTGGGGAAATTAAGTGAGACACAGTATGTTTAGGATATTGGATTAGCAATCTTCATGTCTGAAAGAATGCAAATATTCTCCTGATATTAATTAGATCAGGAAAAATTTCTGCTCTGGTAAATATTCACATATGTGGAGTGGGGCAGGAAGTTATATGCATTGTGTGGGCTTCCTGAAAATCCAATGCACGACATATATAAATGGCCAGATAAGAAATTATACTTAAGCTTTGCCTTGAGAGTAGTTTTGTCTTCAAGCAGGCCGGCAGGAGAGCATTCATGAGGCCCTGACAGAAAGGTCAGAGGCAGGGGCTGCGTTCTAGTCTGAGCTGAATAGAAACTGTATTCTTAAATGTAAGATGCAGGATAAGACTGGGTTATTGTTCTGATATTTTCTTTTGCTTGTTTGTTATTATTCTGTCTATAACTCAGCAAATGGTCACTGATTTCTTATGTTTATTCTTTTTTATAATAAAACTTTTTTATTATCTTTTTAACCCACTTATTTTCATTGATAGCTGTGAGTCCAGAGCATTTGACCATGCAGATAGACTCTTTCTAAGGAAAGGGGATCTATCTTTTCTTGATCTTGACTGGGCAAAGGTATGGTTCTTCTAGCTGGCAAAATCCTCTCTGCTAAGAACTGGCAAGGCCTGGGTGAGACAGGTGTAACTGAGGTGCCATTGCTTTGGGCATGTCATGAAGCATCATTGGTATGGGGCTTGGCTTCTCTGTGGTCAAGCAGCAGATGGCAGAGGGGTTTGGAATGGGAGGGTACCCCTGAAGGTGTGAGAAGACCCTGGGGGTGTCTCCCAGAGGTGCACCTAGCTGCATTCAGGAGCAGGTCATGTCAGAGGAATTTTCCATGCAACCAGTAGGGAGCTCAGCAGTTAAGTTGCTGGTGTTAAACAGAAGTATCAAGTGTTGGCAGTAGTGCAGCAGGTCCTCAGATTTGGATCTCAATTCATAAATATTTTACTTACTTTGATTCTTAAGCTTCTTTATGGGTATCTCTGTCTGGCACCGTGTTGTACTCTGTAAGGATGCCCTTAGTGTCCAGATTCCATTATGTAATCTCCTCCCTTAATATTTCTAGTAGGTTTCTGATGACCCCTTAGACTTGCACCTTGGCATTTCAGAAGCATTTCCTTATCATTCAGACTTTTTTTTTTAATGACTGCCATCTATGTTATGAGAGTAAAGAAAACTTTCATTCAAATCTTGTTTTACCTCTGGTCTCCCACAGACACAATTGTACTCTGTACTTTTCTGTAATCTTATGTAAAACTTATTCCATCTTTGACCAGAACAATTCCCTAACATTTTTTTTCTGAATCTTAGAGTGGAAAGAAGATTCAGAAACTATATGGCAAAGTTTTGAAATCCAAAGAACCTTAAAATGTCTATTTTTAACATTCTGCTCTAAAAACATGTCTATGGAGTTCAGGTGTGATGTCTCCAACAGTCCAGTACAGGATGCTTATCAGCCATATGAAGTGCATTTGCTTTCCATTACAGTATGACACCCACAGTGTTGCTTTGCATCTTCCAGCCAGTGTGCATAGTCCACCTGTCTGCCATTCTTTTGGGACATGTATTTTAATTTGGTTAAATTTTGATTGACACTTCTATAGGCACAAAAAGGGCAAAGGGGAGGAGGTGGCAAAATTTGCTTATGCTTATGTGAAAATTATTGTTGTTTGGGTAAAAATATCTTCCACATTCTAGAAGCAAGATTTTGAAAATTGGGAGCCTAAATTGGGCTGTGTAACAGTGGTCTTTAACTCCTGTTACTGATTGGCTGAGTGTAGAGAGCAGGCTGCAGGGTGCCAGAAGCCAAGTGCAGACTTGAGAAGTGGGCTTGCAGAGCTGTACAGCTGCTAATTAGTAATTAGCAAGGATCCCACTTTTCTTTGTTAAAAATCCAAAATTCTCTGATAAAATTTAAAATTCTCTGATAAAAAACCCAAATCTTCATTTTTCCTTTATTAAAATGAAACACCATTATATAAATACAGTTGTCAGCTGAACACAGTGTTTTATTGGTATATATATTTACACTTTTAAAGCAGTGTGGAAGCCTACCAGTATTTCAATCATTACAACAAAATAAATTCTAAATACCTATATATTTTGGTGTTTGATTTTGGTTTTTTAATCAGGGAAAATCAGGAAAATCTCCCTCCCCCTTTACTTACCAGGACGCAGTTGTCCCCTCCTCCCCGCCTCCTCCTCCCACTGCTTTATGGTGCTGAGCAGCCCTGATATGCTGGTGCCCTGCCCCTGCTCATGCCATTGTCCCTCACTTCTGACCCCATCGAGGGGAGTTTGGGGACTAGAAGGGGCACAGCCAGACAGGTGATATAAACAGAGCTCCTGGAATGAGAAGTCAGTTTGGCCCAGGCTGGGCTTCAGTATGGAGCTCCCTGCTGTAATAGAGGAGAGCCCAGGGGTCTTTGAGTGGGAGAATTCAAAAGAAAAATAAGTTGGTGTAATGCACCCTGAGCCCAGATGTGGTCAGGTGTGCCTTTAAGACATACTCCTGGGGTGTTCTGACACCTTCAGGTTTGTCCTTTGGCTCAAAGCTCCTCTCTGCAGTCTGTTTCTTGACCACTCTGAGAACATGCTGAGATGCCCCAAAGCTTACCTCCCTGATTGATGGTCTCTCAGCTTTAATCATATCACTTAGTCTTGCCAGAGCAGAGGGGATTTTGCCAGCTCAAAAAAGTACACCCTTGTTCTGTTGTACTCTTAGAAATGTTGGATTCCCCTCTTCAACAAAAGATGCTTGCCTGTGTGGTCTAGTGTTATGAAGTCACAGTTACCACTGACAATAAGTATGTTATAAAAGATAACAAAAATATTTACTATAAAAACAAAAGCAAACATAAAAAGTCAGTAACCGTATGTGATATAAGAATAAAGAGATAAAAGGAAATATCAGAACAATAATCTGCTCTTGTCCTGCACCTTAAGAATACAGCTTCCACTTAGCTCAACAGATTAGAAAGCAGCTTTAGCCTCTGACCTTCATGTCAGGGCCGCCTGCAAATTTTCTTGTCAGCCTACTCTACCCAGCCTGTTGGCTGAGGGCCCAAAGTAATTTCCTATACCCAGGAACAAAATTAAGACCAAAAACTTGTTCTCTGGGCAAGGGTTAAGTATGTTTTTTTAGTTGCCATTTACATACATTATCCAATGGATTCTTGAGGATCCTATACGGGATATATAACCTTCCTGCTCCCAAAGGGTGTATTTGTTTACCAGACTGGAGGTTTTTTGTGATTTAATTATGACCAAGAGAGTATTTTATCTTGACAGACACAATGATTACTAATATAATATCCTAAAACTAGTGTCCCTCACTTAAATTCCCCACTCTGAGAAATGTACTTTCCTAAATAGCTTGAATGGCCAGGTGTTAGTCTCACTCTCCATTTAAAATGCAAATTCTTTATTGTTTGGAAGGGCCTGGCACAAGTCCCTCAGACCTTGTTACATTGTAATTTTAGGTGGCTTTTGGAGTTTTTAACCCCTGGATTAGCTGCACATTTAACACCTTCAAGTGACTTAAAGCACTCATTATTCAGTTTAAATTTGTCACTTCTGGGCAGGATTATCTCTAGTCTGCCTCATTTTACTCCTCTTTCGTTAAGGTGTAGCCAGTCTCCACAGCTATTCTGCTCAAGTTGAAAGTCCTCTAGCATCCCAAGATGCAGTGGCCCCTTCTGAGTCAGAGTGTGGGGAAGAGCTGGGGGCTGAACTCTGCATAGCCTGGCGGAGTGCAGGGTTAGCAGGAACCATCCTTGGGCTGCCGCACTGCTGCCACCGAGTTCAACCCTGCTGTAGGTGCCGGGCCCCACTGGGGTGTGTATCCAGGTCCTGGGGGCCAGATCCTTTTTTCCTCCAGAGCTTGCCTCCCAGTGCTGCTGGTTGGACCCTGGAACTCAAGGAGTGAACTGTTCCAGGTGGCGGTGGGAGGTACTACAGCCTCCTGGTGCTCTGGGGCTGTAGCGTTTGCTCTGTCCAGTGCGAGTAGCAAACCAGTCCAGCCTTTGGCTCCTAGCCCTGGCTTTGTTCACCAAGCTTCTAGCAGCAAGTTACAGCTGTGAAGCTGAAGGACAGTCAGAGATGGTTTCTCACGTTAAGGTGTGACTACTGCATTAAGCCGAACACCACTCAGATGATTAACACTTGTTCAGCTTATAACATAAGGCAGGGTTGGGCAAAATAGAGCCAACTGATTGGATTCAGCCTTTGGGAGCCACCCGCCAATTGGTTGGATCTGGCCCACAGCTGCCCCTGTGGTGCTCTGCATGGAACTGAGCCCCACTGGGGGCAGCCCATGCCACGCTCCTGCCCACACCTGCTGGCCCCAGTCCAAGGCAGCATGCACAGCATCTGGTAGCGCTGCTCCTGGTGCAGCTGTGGCTTCCCAGGTATTGATCAACTCCCCTCATGTCCAATGGCAATTCCTCCTCCAGCTGTGCCACTCGGGGTGGGGAAGAAGCTTCAGCCTTGCAGCTCCTGCCCCAGTGCTCAGGGCTCCAGCTCCAACTCCCGAGTGGATGGAAGGCACCCAGGAGCTTTAACTGGGTGGCTCCTGCCCCAGTGTGCAAGGCAGAAGGCAGCCAGGAGCTGGACCCAGACAGGGTTCAGCCCCATATGGAGCATCATGGGGGCAGCCACAGACCATACTGCCAGAGTGAGCTTTGTGGCATATACTCCCTGCTCCCTCCTCCATTTCCTCTGCCCTGGCTGGCTCCTGGAACCTAGTGCCCAGGCAGTGCCCCTGCCCCCACATCTACCTTCTCAAATTCCATCCCCAGAGAGCAGAGACATGCAGGGAGTGGATCACAGCTCTGTCCTGGGCCCCAGCCCCACACTGTCACCGCCTTGTGATCCCGCCCCATGATCCCAGCTTTGCCTGCCCATCCTGAACACTGCTTGTTGCCTACCTGCGGCCCCATCCCACATGGGGAGTTTTGGTGAGTTGCTGCAGTGGGGGAGGGAGGTACTGACCCAGGCCCAAATAATTGCCCATCCCTGGCATAAGGTATAACAAGGCCCAAATCTGCAAGACTGGCCATTAAGCCTACCCATGTCAGATACTAATTCTCCTTGATTATTTTTCCCACTCATCTAAAATTTGAGTCTCTTCCATGTGGAAAACTCATTGTTCAGGGGGTTACACCTGAAATGCATCATCCTGTTATACAATCTTGGCTGTGTTATAACTTACAAGCTTTAGACAAGATTACTATAAGGTGGATGGGCAACTGGCTCAACAGCCACAAGCAAAGGGTACTTATAAATGAATCCATGTTAGAATGGCAGGAGGTTTTGGTTGAAGTCCCACATGGGTCTGTTCTGGGTCCAGTGCTGTTCCACTTGTTTATTAATGATTTAGATGATTGCAAATGTGTTGGAGGCTAGGAGTACAATTCAGAGGATCTTAATAGATTGAAAAGCTGGGCTGGAACTAACAGGATAAAGTTCAAGACTGACAAAGGCAAGTTGCTACGCCTTGGGAAGAATAATCAAAAATACATAATAGGTGACACCTAGCTGGATGGTAGCACTATGGAGAGGGATCTGGGAGCCTTGATAGAGGCTGTCTGTAGTGTGATGCAGCTGCACAAAAGGCAAAATCAGTTTTGGGATACATCAATAGAAGCATTAGATACAAGGCACTGGCAGTGATAGTGCCTCCTTACTTGGCACTGGATAGGTCTCATCTAGAGTACTGCACGTGGTTTTTGTTTCTACATTTCAAAAAGGACATGGAGAAGTTAGAGAGAGTTCAGAGGTAGACAACAAAAATGACAGAGTTTGGAAGGCAGCCACAAGATTGGAAGTTGAAGGAGATAGGCATGTTTAGCTTGTGGAAGAGGTCTGTAAGAGGGGATATGATCACAGTGTTCAAATAGGGCCATCATAAATAAGAAGGAGAACACT
>NW_005841918.1:375092-378305 GCF_000455745.1 Alligator sinensis
AGAGAGTAGGATGTGTTTCAGTAGCTTGAAGTTACAGCAAAGTAGGTTTAAATATGATATCAAGAAAGACTTCTTTGCTGTTAGAACAGTGATGCACTGGAATAGCCTATTTAGGGAAGTTATGGACTCTATCCATCATTGAGGGTCTTCAAAAAGAGGTTGGACAGGCATTGGTCAGCAATGATCTAGGAGCAGCTATGTCTATGCAATGCTCTGAGAATTTCCCATTCTTCTGAGCTTTGCTGGTTGCCACATGCATCCAAGTTTCCCCCTCTTCCTGCTACATGTCAGGGTTTTCTTTTTGCCTTCCTCAGAAGCATTGGCTTCAGCTAAAGCTGGGATTTTGACTGGGCTATGCCAGTGGTCCTGCTGGGATTTAGAGTTGGGGGCTCCTAGCTAGAGGGTTTTGTGCCTCCACTCAGTGTCAGCCTGATGGCTATATTTGGGGTCAGGAAAGAATTTTATTGCATGAAATGATTGGCATGGATTCTGAGGGTTTTTCACTTCTTCTAGCAGTGGCATGGTCCTCTTCCTGGGATCTCTCAAGCATATTTTTAACACTGTCTGCAGCAGAAGGATGTTGGCCACTGTGGTCCCTCTGCTTTACCTGTGGCAGGTTAGGTTGTTATGATTTGTAATTGTGTCAGGGTTGACTGTGTAGTTTTGCTAATAGGTTAGACAGTGGATTTGTATAGGAGGTTTTGGATAGGGACAATCCTACCTCAGGCAGGGGTTGGACTAGATGAGCTCTGGAGGTCCCTTCCAGCCCTACTTCTCTATAATTCTAAAAAAACGCAATTTATAGAACTATAAGGATGGCAAGTCTGAACACAGCTTGATGTTACATATATTTCAAGACGATGTATAACATATCAGTAAAATAAACTCGGGAAAACATGTATGACATTCCACAAATGCCCCCAAATATTGTAAATTCATGACAATTATGTTTTGTTTTTTTGTGTCTGTGTTTATTTAGCCACAAGGCATGGGGTGGCTTTAAGGGGAGTAGGGAGGCCACTTCAGGGCACCTGGTGAAGGTGCTTGTATCTTCAGTTGATTTAAGGCCCTGTAGACCAAGAGCAGCCAATTGAGGATAGAGACACGCTTCTTAATGCTGGGTAAAATAGGTGGGTAAAAATTGGGCTATACAGAGGTGATTTGATGAGCAGAGTAGGGTGAGGCACCCCAGGTGTCATTGGAAATCTGAGGACTTCCTCCCTGTTTTAGTATACTGAAGATCAAGGCATGGAAGACAAATATAAGGGAGCCCCCTGGCAAACCAGAGTGATAACAGGATTTGGAGAGGCCACCAGAGAGCATCTGCAATGCCTGGGAGGCACAGTTGTGGTTACAGCTGCTCCTGATTAAATGTTTTGTTTCCAGCATCATCCACTGACTTCATTTTGGTGCTGACAGGAGTTCACCAGTTTTGAATATCAGGATTTTTATATTTATTTATAAGGACATAAGATATCTATTTAATCTGTATTCAATGGCTGTTTAGCTCAGCTAGAGTGTAGTGTTAATAAAACCAAGCTTGCAGGCATGATCTCCCTACTGGGCCTTTCCTGCCTATGGTAGGGGGTTGGATCAGCTGATCTCTGGAGGTCCCTTCCAGACCTACTTCTCTATTATTCTGTGTGACTGTATTATTTGTATTTCCACTAATTCTTTCCATGTAGGGTATTCCTTTGTGTGCAGAAGAATTGGTAGAAGTTCAAATGTTTTGGCTTAAACGTAGGACTAAATTACAAACAGTCAAGGCTAAAAGTTCTGCCTCTTGCAACAGCAGAACACAGCATGTCAAGTATTTCCACCACCCTGTTTCTATAATATTCTATAATTTTTTTTGATTGGTTCATTATAGACATTCCATTCTCCCATGTCTCATCAAATTTGAGTGTATTTGATCTGAGATTTTGACTAAGGTTATTTACCACATGTGCATGTGTAATGTGCATGTTGTTAACTAGCTTGAAAGGTATGTTCTGTGTTTGAATTATACATGGTGAACCTAAAAATTCTGCAACTATGCTGATCAGAAAAGAAGTTTAGATACTGAGGTTCTATTAGATAGGTTATTCAGAAAGTGAATTTTGGCAAATTTATCAGTTCATGTATTCTACTTTTATTTCAGGCTGATCAACTAATGTTTGCTCTCCATTTTGTACGAGGAATGCACCCTGAACTTTTCCAAGATAATGTAAGTATTAGAGAAAACGTCTGAGTTTTTTGCTTAATGAACAAAAAGACATGAAATAGGATTCATATATTTATAAGTGGCCTGATAGAAGGAACATTTGATGTGGAAAGACTAAAGTGATGGAAATTAATGAAATGGCTAATAGAGCAGGAGAGGAGGATGAATGTAGTGCTATATTTTGGAGCTTTATGTACAAGATGAGAGGCAGGCCAGACAGCAGGAAGTTGCCAAGGCAGATAGAAGGGTTTTGGAAGTAGAGGGAGAAGGAAAAATTGGTTATACAGCTGTTAAAAGGGCAGGAACAACAGTCAGCCAGGACTTTTGCAAGAGGTGGTTGAGACCATGAGTTTTCCAGGGTTGCATACTGAGGTCCAAATATTAAAAGGTACATTCACCAACATCAGAGCTGTGACTTAAATTTCTCTCAGTTTCTAAGTATGCTTCACTTTCTCCATTTAATCATTTAGATTGTGAACTCGTTTGGGCAGGGACTTGCAAACAGTATGTTTATGACAAATGTAATGCCTGGCCACCTGACCTTAATTGTTTGTTTGTAGTATTTTGTATCTTGACTGCTTATGTGCAACATGCACTTGTATCAGCTAATAAAGTTATTTCAGTCTGGTCCATGTTGAATGATATATATCCTTGTACTAACTGAATACTTTTCAAGAGGTAAAACAAGCAAATAGTATCAATATTTCTCTTTCATGAAAAAGTAAGTTATTTTAATTAGATTGTCGAGGTGGAGTTGGGTGTAAGAAATTTATGGGGAAAAAACTAGGTGTAAAAAATTTATGGGGAAAAATCTAGGCATGAGAGGTGTGTTTTGCTAGAGAGTTCTGTAGTTTAGGTGCATTAGTCATTAAAATGTTGCCTCTAACAACTTGGTTCTGCTTTATTGATCAGCAGTTTTATGATTCAGTTGAACATATGTATTGTAGAAGGCCATGGCTGAAGACAAAAAAAAAACAGTCTCTCTCAGCCTATCCATACAAATTCCTGCT
>NW_005841918.1:378336-437315 GCF_000455745.1 Alligator sinensis
GTTTACATGGATTTCTATATTGATTTTCTTCCAATAAACAGTCCCATTTTCCCCATTTTTGGACTGAATAGCCTTTATGTTCTTGTGTACTAACCTCATTTTTATAATTTACATTTATTTTAATATTTGAATGGCTATTTAATAAATTTGTTTCTGAGCGCTAAGACAAAGGAATGTTAAGAATCTTAGAAAAGATGTGGTGGTGTCGAGGCTTTGGAGACTGATAGAGCCACAAAACTGTTATATTGCTGGCTTTTAGATTTTTAGTTGAATAATGGATAGAGGCCTGGTGGAGGTACAGATTTACTTAAGGTTGGAGAAATATTATTTTCCTTAAACAAGAGAACCTCTTTGTGTCCATAAGTATGTTGTATAAAGTGTGTGTATGTGTATGCATGTATATGTTAAATTTACTTTCCCCACCTCGTGATTTACTTTCCCCCCCTCCAAATACAGGCTTGCTCCATACAACATATATTTTTTTAATACAATTGTCCCTGTTAAAATGACACACATCACTTTTCCTGGATGTGCATACCGTGGTTTAAGAGAGATCATCATTAGATGTTTCATAAATATTTTCCTTTTCTTTGTTGACCAGAATATTCTTTGTACTGTATTACACTGTGCCATAGTATATAATCTGTTTATTCCTGTGTATTTGCATGTTTTAAGAACTTTGCCTAGTACTTGGTGCATGATTATGAAGAGCTAGAAAGCCTGAAGCAGTCAGTTAAGGGCTGATTTTCAAAGGTATTTAGGTACCTAAAATGAAGACAGGTACTTAGTGGCATTTACAGAACTGTCTGAGCTGGCTGTACACCTGACTTCCACTGACTTCAGTGCATTTTTAGATGACTAAATGCCTCTGAAAATCTAGCCCTCATTGGATAATCCTACCCAGGAAACTTTTAGATGGCTTAGGTACTGAAGCATAAGGTTTTGTATTCCTTCCATAACCGTGGGAGGCTTTTAATTATTATTTTTGTTTTCAAGCTTTTTGATGATCATGTTATTCATATAAATATCCAGTAGTTTTTGAACTCCTGCTGAGTTCTTGATACTTTTCTTGGCTAAGTTATACTTTTTTGCCTTTTATACCTTTTCTCAAAAAATAATGTCTTTAGTCACTTAGTTCGCAGTTAACAAATAGACCTAAGCACTCAAGTCAATAGGATGTGAGGAGATAGGTGCAAAATTCCTTAGGCTTCTTTCGAAATCATAGCCTTCATTTTAATTTTTCTCCTCTGTATTCCCTCTACACTGCATACGTTACTGTATATAATATTTATGTTTTTAAGATGCCTTTTTTCATTTTTCCCCATAGGAATGGGATACTTTCACTGGTGTAATCATTGGAGATACTTTAAGAAAATCAGTAAGCTAAATATATATGTATTCTGAAATAAGGATTCTTTTATTGAATACAGATGCTTGAACTATCATTGTACAATTTTGTTTCCTGCTTTTATATAATTCAACTTTCAAATTGTAATTTAAATATTGTAAAACTTTTAAATATGGTAAACAATTGTCTACTTTCAGAGGAGAGCACAGGGTACAAGTTTTCTTTTTCTTTGTGAGTATAGTAAATTTTCCAAATGTAAATTTTTCTGTTTTGAATATACCCATTTTTTAAATAAGTATGACTGGATCCTGGCCTCTTCCCAGCACCTCACTTTTCACTATACCTATCTTTTGTTCAGATCAAATTCATATTCAATTTTGACATATTCTTTTAGCTCTGATCTCAGATATTTTCCTCACATTGGCAGTGACAGAACTGTTCCGTCGTATTCATTTCAATCTTTGTTTTTGAAGCTAAGCTTTAGTGCAGCTTGAATAATATTCTTACAGCCCTCCGACTGTGGGGAAGACTTTTTTGTGCAAATGGGAAATTGTGGTAAGTCCCACCCGATGAGCATGGTTGGACCAGGTAAATAAAGTGGATTAAAGAAAAAGAGATGCTATATTAGTGAGGATACTTTCTTAGAAATCATAGAGGTAGAGAGAAGCCATTATTAATTAATTGAATTATATTTTTCCAGTAACACATCTTGTAAGGGTTTATTTGTCAACATCTGCCCTTGGATTCAGCAAACCAAATGTAATCGCCTAACAAGACAAAGTTGTTTGAGTGAATCTGATATCTTTTATTAGACCAATTTTTAAGCAAGCTTTCGGGTTCAAAAACCCTTTGTCAGGCTAAGGAAGTTTCTGCAGTTGGTGTGTGCTCTTCCTGGATGGAATGAAAAGTAAAGAAGCCAGGGGCTGGGCTGGTATGCATATATGTATCGGCATCCCCATGCTTCAAAATGGTGGTGGGGACACTTTATTGACAAGCTTTGCATAAAACGCCTGCACTGCCATTTTTAAATATGGGGACACTGATACACGAGACATGGGAGGCTGCTGGAGCGCAGCAATTGCCACACTCCAGCAGACTCAGCTGAGTCTGCTCCTGTGCATTAGAATTACAGAATGTCAGAGTAGCCTCCTTGTTCTTGTATAGGTACCCTAGGAGCTCAGCTTTTCAGTATCGTCTGAGAGAGTAGTACTCCCTTGTTTAAGAGCACAACAAGATGACCATGGAAATCAAGAATAAGCCTAATGACAAGAGCTGAATAGGATGATGTATTCTTTAACAATAGAAGTGTGTTATTTTTCATCACTTTATTCCATGAAGGAGTTTGGATGATACCTTTTCCAATGTGTCTCAAGACAAAAAGGTCAGTTCCAGGAAAACAGGCATTAATAATTCTTTTGGGATTGTTAGAGAAGGACTTAGTCTCTGAACTCCAACCAGCACTTTTCATTTTGCAGATCAAAATATCTTAAGCAAGGACTCATAGAAGTCTCTGACATTGAAGTTTCCTGGTCAGATCATCTGTCATAATCAAAACTGCATTTCCTGTTTGGAACTTTTTTCATAGGGTTAGAAACCCTTATAACTAACCACTTGAAAACAATAGCTGCTAGTTCCATGATGGCTTGTTCCTTACTGCAACCACAAGAAAAATATCCAGAGTGGATGCTTGTAAAATCTGACGGTCCAACTTCAGAATTATTTATTACAAATATTAATTTTCCCATATATTACAGGAAATTATTTTTCTTTCTCAAATTGAAGGTCATCTTCTGGACAAGACACTGAGATTTAATTTAGTTAAACATCATGCTTGCTAGTTTTCTTTTGCTCTAAACGTTTGAGTTCACAAGCTTCTACGTGATTTACAACCAAGTGAATTGCACTGCAGTGCTGAAGTTTGTACATGTATAATGTGTTAGTCCAAGAAGGGGTTAGAATCCCTTTTACACACCTAAGATCCTACAGAAGATTTTTGTAATGTTACCTGCTCAATCCACACTTTTGTAGATCATTACGGTCTTGGTTTTTTTATTTTGTAGAACCATCCTTTAGGAGGAAAATAGCTCAAAATATTTAAAGTATACTCTTGTTTTACACTAGAGTAAGAGTTTGTTCTATATTACGTCTTTCTCATTTTTGGTTATTTTTTTTCATATAGCTCCTTGTACCTTAGGTATTTGGGAAAAAGATCAGGATCCAGACTGGAAAATATTTAACTTGATGGTTTGCTTTGTCAGAATGGCCTGTCTTCCAGTGTGCCTTAAGTTGAGATCGATGTCCTTTAGATTCTTCTACACTGGCTTCCTAAGGGGCAGTGGGCATTATAAAAAAGATTGAATAGAGCAATAAGACATTCCTGTAAAGTTTAATACTAAAAATTAGTTTGCAGAACTTCAGAATTACTTGTCTGTAGTGAAGATGAAGGGGGCATGATAAAGTATCATATTTTATATGATTTTAGCAAACAGTAGTAACTATAAAATAGCAATAATAAACAAGCATTACTATTCCATTTTAAGATTACAAATAGACAATGATGGAAAGGTTCATGGAAGTAGTACTAATAATGTTTTAATATCGATTTATATTTTGCAGTCTTGGTTAAACACTTTGGAGGTTTGAGTTTCACAAATATATGTATAATAGATTTAAATTATTTTGTTTTATAAAGGATTCACAAAGAAATATTCGTGACCAGATTCCCTCTTGGATAGAACAGGAACGAGCTTGGGCAGTAGCATCTCTGAAGGTAAAATCTGTGTGATATGTTAAATTCCATTTCAAAAGAGCTTGATTTATTTGTAAGTATTAATTTAGACTTGAAAATAAACTATATACTTGTCGTCAGGACAGGGTTTTGCTATTTTAAACTCTTCAAAAAACTATAGTCTAAGATATGCTCAGTTGAAAGTGCTCCCAGAAAGTATTATTTTCATTCAGTCCTCATTGTTCTAAGCCATTTCAGTACTCAGTATTTCACATCGGTTTCCAAGATAATGATGAATTTTAATGCATATGAATGAAGTTTTTACTGTTGTATTTGGATTGCAAAATGTTATGAGACTATTCAGAGTGCAGCATTTCTTTTCCTCTGGACAGGAAAATAACCATTGTGGGAAGAAGAAACATTATGAAGTATTTTTAATAAACAAATTCATATAAAGTAAAGGCACATTTTCACAAGCATCTTACAGTTTGTCTACCATGAAACATTAGTTGTGTAACTAACATATTTACTCAAACACAAAATAAGGTTTCCCCCCAATCAGTATGGGGAAAACAGCCCCTCAGTCCTATGATTGCATACAAGGAAACCTCATTAAATACATGGTATATCATAAAACTGGTGCCAAAAGCATCATGTATTCACTTTTTGAAAACAATTATGATGTTGATTTAAATACAACAAACAGTGAGCCTGACTATAGGACACATGCCCCATATAGGGTAAACATAAAGCTGGGAAACTTTCATAATAAAATGGTAGTATAACCCATCTGAATAAAATATAAGCTAGTATTCATTGCACGTGGTCTTTTTCAGTGCCGAATTTTTCAAGTCCTAGTGAGCCACTACACTACATACATTCTGACTTCCTCTTTACTCCACATCTGAGATGTGCTTTTCTTTCCCATTTCCAATGAATGCTGTTTCTTCACCAGCCTTAAATGTCTGGCAAACATCTGGCCCAAACAGGGCCCCAAACAGTTCACCTAGAATCCCTCTGTTGCCTCCTCTCTCAGCCTGTCACATATGATTAGTGTGGCCCTGCCCTCCATGAGGTGGAGCCAGACCAGGTTGCCTTGCATCTGATTTGCATATAATTTTTGAAGGATCCGAGGATTCATGAAAAGTGCACCTGGTTGCAATCATGAGTGGGGGCTAATTAGCACATGGACCCTTTGTGGTGGGTATCAGAAGTATGCACACACACTGAGCAGTGCTGAGCTGTGGGCTCACCATGGATTGAAACACTGTTGACTCTACTGGGGTCCAGCCTGAACTACAGGCTTCCCTCGATTTATGCGGGTTCTGTATATGAAATTTTGCTTTTATGCAATAACCGTTTTTATACTCTAAATTTGTTATACACAAGGTAAATTCACTCTTATGCGATTGGTACCCCCCGAAGCAGGTAAGTCTGTGGGGGGGAGGGGGAAGGGCTGTGTGGCCAGGGCCCCACTCACCCCAGCCCCTGCTGCAGCTGCTCTGGGAGTGGCCAATGCCAGCTGCTTGCAGCCACTGGGCTGCACTGTGCCCCGAACCCCTCGGGGTTCCGTGTGCCCCCACTCACCCCAGCTCCTGGGCTGCGCTGTGCCATGGTGCAGGCAGCTGGTGTTGGTTGCTTCTGGGGCCGCTGCAGCAGGGGCTGGGGTGAGTGGGGAGAAGCGGAGGCCCAGGGCTGCAGCAGGGAGCAAGGCAGAGGGAACTATAAGTGGGTGCCGGGTGTGGGGCAGGAGGGTGTGGCTCTTGCTGCTGTGTGCATCCCGGGAGGTCTGCGGGCTCTTCCTGGGGGGGCACGTGCCCCCCGATCTGCACGTGGGATGAGAGCAGGCTGCCGCTGCCAGCTGGGGCCAGCGGTAGCACCGGGCTCTTCCCAGCGCTTGGCGGTGGTGCTGGAAGGGCAGGTTGGGGGGCCTACGGTGAATTTTGGGCAGCCCCCCTCCCAGCGCTGTCACCCACCCCAAGCTCAGAGAAGAGCCCACTTCTGCTGCCAGCACCAGCCTGCAGCAGCAGCCTGCTCTTGTCCTGCGCACAGATCTGGGGACACGCCCTCTGGGAAGAGCCCGGCGCAGCCCCCCAGCCCAAAGGCCTTCCAGGGTGCACGTAGCAGCAAGAGCCATGCCCTACCGCCTTGTGCCCTGCACTCACTTACCATTCCCTCCGCTTTGCTCCTTGCTGCAGCCCCAGGAGTGGTCGAGGGACTACGCCACATCCCTTCCCCTGCCCTTTCCCTAGTCCCAGCCTTACTTCCTCCCTCCTTCACCAAAGTGGGAATGCATCCCTATTTCTTACATTATATACTGGATACCCTTTATGCATAGTAAATTATGAGCTTTTTGGCTTTGACTTAATATAATGTATGTTTTATATTCTATATAAGTAGGTACAAAAGTATACTTAAAATTTTGTTTATTGAGTACCAGTAAGAAAGGAAAGCTGAGTGATCACAGGCAAGGGAGGGAGATTAAGAACCATCAAAGCTCTGGTGTAGTGTAGCCATACTTCAATATTGCTTATTTTTCATCTTCTTCTCTTCAGTGGGAGAAAGAAAGCAACTAGGACGTGGGTGACTGGCACGTGCTCCACTTGACACCAGTCAGTGACCGAGGTGGGGGACCTCCCAGTGCCTGATCTCACTCACCAAAATGTGGCCACGCCGCTTCTGGAAGTCCCACAGCCACTTCTGGATGCGGCATGGCTGCTTTTGCTAGCAGCCCCGGCCGGCGTTCACAGGGGGAGCACTGGTGCTCCTGCCTGCCCCTCTGCCCGCCAGCTAAACAGGGAGTGCGGCCTGGCAGGGGGTGCACTGGCACTCTCAGGAAGTTCACGTGCACCCCCTACGCGTCACCACTGAACCAGGATAGAAAGCAGTAGCCACAAAGAGGAAAAGAGAGGGAACCCTCAGTCATGGGTGAAGAAAATAACAAGATGGAGAAACAAAAAAGAAATGGGCACTTGAAGGACAATGAATAAAAAAATACAGAGAAAAATGACTGTATATGCAATGCCAGGAGTTGGAAAAGGGAACACATGGATAAAGAGGTATACATTGAATATCTATCTATCTATCTATCTATCTATCTATATCTCCAATGTTGATTTTCTGTCCCTTAGGACTCAGGTTAAATAGCACATGGTTCATGCATAAGCTTCAGGACTGGTTCCATAGATACATTTGCAAACTTTTAAAATTATAATATGTGTTCTTAGAAGTCATATTTTACCCTTACATGCTCACTGTTGGCCTTGCAGATCTCATTTCCAGCACTGTATCAAACACTCAGCTTTGAAGATGCAGATCTGTGGCGAACTTTCTCTCAGAGCTCTGTATGTGAACAAGATTTCCCAACTTGTATGGCAAAGAAAATTTCCCTATTTCAACAGGTAACATTTAAATGCTGCATTATTTGAAAATACTTCTAGTCTCACTACTGAAACTCAGTTTTTCTTCCAGGTTAAACTATCAATGGTAATCTTCCCTTCAAGTGGGAGCTTGACTGGTTCATCTAATTTAAAGTTTGGGGATTTTTACCATATAAAATATGCCCATTACATTGCATTTATGGGATTTTCATATACCATAACACTGAAAGTGAGCATCCATTTTAACAAAAATGGCTATTTGCTAGAATTTGTAGGTTTAATTTGCTAATAGGTGATAATACCCTAATGACTGGTTCCTTCTCCCAGTACTTTTCAGCCTATTGAACAAGTGTCACTAAATTAGCTGGATACACACAAAAATACCTATATTCATACAACATTAAGGTTACAAGGAAGCAATGAAAGGAAAGAGAAGTTAATTAAGGATGAATGTGCAATGTGAAAACTGTCCCTTTTTACACACAATGAAACAGTTTTATGGGATTGTAAAGTATTTGCAATCTGTAAATTTGCACAGTATCTATACTGTGAAAGTAATTTGCTACAGGAAATAGAACATGGGGCTGGAAGATAAGAGAATTAGAATCTAAACACAGCACTATCAGTTTATCACAGTTGTGGTCCTGGGCAAGTCATCAGTTGAACTGTTCTTCAGTTTCCTCCTCTGCAAAATGGGGCTAACAGTACCACCTCTACAAGTGCTTCAGCTTATGTGAAGAAAATAAATCCTTGTAATTGCTAAGGATTATAAGGTGCTGTCATTCTTATTTCTTAGTTAAGAAATATATGTATGTATGTATAAAACATCTTTACAATCTTATAAACACGTCTTGGTAATTCATTTAAATAGTATACTCAACAAGGGTACCGAGGCAGTGATTCTCTACCAGAGTGGTTCTCAACCAGGGTAGCAAAGCACCCTGGGGTGTGTTCACATCCTTTCAGAAGTATCAGGGATGCCACACAATTTTAGCACTGCCAGGTATGCAAGTATGATTCACATGATAAACCAAGAGATTTCAAATCTGAATCCATAGTGTTAAAAGCATTCTGCTCTGTTGCGGTCTTTCTGAGTTCTTTGAAATAGAAGAATTATTCTATTATTTTTCTGTAGTCAAAAACATGAGTAAAAACAGAAAGCTGACATATTCCATAGGGTGCCTTAAATCTAACGAGGGATGCCTCATGTCTAAGCAAGTTGAGAACTACCAGTATAGTATAATATATACACAGACATGGCATACTTAAGTTTGTATTAATTGTTATTCTGCACTTTTCCGAACTTGAACCTTTAACTCAGGGTCAAAATTGTGATAGCAGGTATTTGTTGGATTGTTTAGTTTTCATTTAATTTCTTGACATTTTTAAGTATAAAAAAGGAAAATATCCAATTAAAGTCACAGGTGTCATTTGGCAAGAGTTAGCTGGTGTCTGCTGATATTTGTAGTAAAGTGTGAATGTGCCAACTTAACAGGAGTCAAAGGATGATTAGTGTTTGTCAGCAGTGTTTGGCAGTTACATAATTCTGTCCTTTTAGGTGTGCTATTCGAGAAATCCTTCAACACAAGAAATGTTTTCCTACAGAATGCCTTCTTGTTACCTTTTATTGCCATCCCCTAGCAGAGGCGTAACAGGGCAACTCTGAACCTTGGACAGTGGTAGTGCACAGTGGAGCACAGTGGAGCACCAGCTGTTAGGCTCTTGGCAATTGCAGCAGCAATTTTGTGCCATCCCCTCCCACCCCAAAAAACAAAAAGTGGACACCTGGGTCTACTGTCCCAGCTATCTACCCTCTTCTCTTAGTTATACTGCTTCCAGCAAGGTTATGAAACTACTCAGGTCTACTCAGATACCCAGCAGTACCATGCAGGGATACCAAGGTTATCGTTATGTTTGCTAGTTCCCAAATTGGAAGAAGGGACCTACCTGTGTTTGTGTGGTGCTTTGCCAGCTAATTAACTCGTAGGAGAGCCAAGTGGATTGAGCACAACACCTTGCTTGCTAAGATCTAGCACACTGATCTTAAAATTTTAAAACCAAGGCCAGCCAGGCAGAGCCGGGAGTATGTTGTTTGGAGCTGAGGGAGCAATGTCACCCAGCTGAGCTGAGGCTCATAACATCCTGGAGGTGAGGGCAGGAGCTAGGGGGATGGCTTGGAGGCTCCTGATCCTGGACATGACCTAAAACTACCCCCTGCCATGGTAGGGAGGCCTGGTGGGACTGCCGGTGGAATGGCAGCCCCACTCAGATACCAGGACCGCTCACCTCCCCGGTGAAAGGTGGGTTGGGGTGCCTCACTAAACCCTAGCATCCACAATACTGTGGATATAAGTGGGCCAGGCATGGCTATGGCCACCTGAGCCCAGGAGGTATAAGACCCCAGGTGGGGCCGGGCACAGCTGTGACCACTTGACCCCCCACAGGGGACTAAGACCCCGGAGGCCCCAGGGAGGGGATGGTAGTGAGGGACCTGATGAGGGATGAGTAGGGCTGAGGGTCAGCCTGAAGGGCAGCCCAAGGGGGTGTTGCTAAGTAGGGCTGTGGGACAGCTTGAAGGGAAGCACATGGGCCAAGCCACTGAAGAACAAGTTGTTGGATATGAGAAGCCTGTTGAGGGGCTAGGGCAGAGTTAGCCCTCCGTGTGGTGAATCAACTGGCCACTACTCAGGTGAGGGTTGTAGGAGAAGCCCAACAGACTGCATGTCGCCACCCGAGACGTGAGTCGGATAAGCCTGATGGCCTACAGGGTTGCTCAAGGGAGCAGGGCAGAGTGAAGAGGGCACAGTATTGTGTGGCAGGCTGGAGATGCTGTGAAAGGTGGTGGAGTGTAAGAGGGCCCAGTGAGAGGGGGGCAGTATGAGTGTGCACATGAATGAGGCGTGACTAAGGACTAAGTTGGCCCGGCTTTAGGCCGGGAGCATAATGTCATCCTGGATGCCATCTGCGAGGCATGGGCCACAGTGCAGGGGAGGTTCGGAGCTGTGGATAGCGCCCCTGGCATCGGGGCATGTAATGGGCAGCCTCCCGCATTATACCAGTAGTTAAGGAACAGCAAAGTCATAACAGGTGAGACTGGGCGGACTGCCCCATAGACAGGTGGGTGGGCCGACTCAAGAGTTGGCCTTGAGCTTGCTACCTGTCACACACTTGTCCAAAGTCTGTGTAGACTTTGGACATTTCTGCACAGCACTGCTTTGTATTGGGTAAATACTTTCTAAGTGAAGCAAGCAAGGCTTTCTGTTCCTGTTTCTTGCTTCTGTGTGTAGATGAGCAGCATTGAAACCATCAAAGCAAGCATTCCGATGGGTGGAATTGGAATGGCCTTGAAACTGAACAAGCAGTCAAATAATAGTGTGATATAAGAATGAAACTAAAGACTTTGGGCCACCTTAGCTTAAACAAAGGCATACCAATTCATAGTATGTATTAACGTTTTAGGCAGATGTTCAGGATTTAACTGTTACACTTAATTTTAACTGTGGTTGAGAGTGAGATTGATGATACAGAGTGAGACCAGCCTAGTCATAGCTCAGAAGCGTTATTAGGATATGCAGTAGCAAAGACTTATTTGTATTTGCTTACATAACCTTGGGTCCAAGGAAGAAACTTGTCTGCTGGCCAGGCTTTTCTGTTCCCCTGGGGACTTGAGTTGGTTTGCTGATCTCTGGATAAGTCCAGATTTTGAAGTCCAAAATGTAGAAGTCCAAATTTCCCTCCAGCCTATGCCCAATATTTATAGAAGACTGGCTTTAATATTCTAATGAATAATCTCAGATTTGATTTTATTTAAATGTCTTTGTCTCACTGAAACTTGAAACTTGATTAAACCAGATTTCTTGCAGACCTGGAAGGTGTCAATGAGTTGGGATTTATATCCTTGAGAAAGCAAAAGGGGGGCTTCCTTATCATCTTTCCCATCCCATTGTGAAATGTTGCTTCACACTGTTAAGTTACTTTTTAACCTTAGTTTATGATCTGACAAGACAGCTTTGTTTTTACAACTTATCTAAGAATTCTAACAAAAATACATCTGTTAGAGCAAAATAACATTCAGTATATTTGGCTACATCAGTTACTACTGTTAATTATTTTGGCTAGAGACAGACATTCAGGCTAGGGACAGACATTACACATAAACTGGTTTAAGTGATCAGAAACTGGTTTAAACCTATACCAGAACAGATGTTCGGTGCCCATAACCCAGTTTGAAAATGACTGAAACCGGTTTGAGATAAACCTGGCTGAATGTAGTATCAGATTGAAATTTGGCTCAAACTGGTTTATGCAATGTCAGTTCCAGACCCCTTACTGGTTTAAATTAAATAGGATTTCCCCAGCATCCTAGTATGCTCTCTGGGCTGGGCAGAGCTCTGTTCTCTGCTCCAGTGAGCTGGGCTGGCCCCTCCCCTCTGTTCTCTAGCAGGAGCAGGGGCAGGGTGTGGCCAGACACTAGCCTGCCATGGCAATGCATCAAGAAAGGGGCCCAACTTGCTTGCATGCAAAGTGGAACATTCAAGCACCCCTCCATCATTATTCAGTCATACTCACCACCTTCATGCCCTGCTGGCTTTCTGTTCACAGGCTTTTGAGACCTTCTGCTTTAGTTATGTTTTCTGCAGCTTCGGCTTAGGTCTCTGGCCAAGTTTGGCAGCAGCGTACTTATGGTTTATGCTGCACAGGCCTATGTACAGCCTACATAGCCATTCTGGAGAGCGTAAGCAGCCATAACCCTCATATGCAGTGAATCATATTGGGCACTGCTATGCTTCTGTTGCACAAACCTACTTACCTGCTTGTCACTCCTCATTAATACATTTGTACTGTGATACCAGTTGTTTATATTGTGTTAGTGTCCAGGAATCAGGGTCAGGGAGGCATTGTAGTAGATGATATACAGGTAAAGAATCGGGGAAGCTTTGTAGGAAATGTTAAACAGCCACACGTGAAGAAACAAAGAACTTGATCCACACAAAAAAGTAGGGGGTGCCTAGTTGTCTACCACTGTTTAGAAAGGTCCCCTTTGTACCTTCATTTCTGCTGATGTGTGTGCACAAAACCACTTTTCATTCTAGTTAGAGCCCTCCTTCATGCCTAAGTCTGTGGATCTTACTTTATGTGAAGTCTCCCATATCCAAGGAGAGTGCCATAGCTATCAGTCTGCTAGAAGGTATTCCTGGTGTCATGCTCTTGAAATTGATTCTACTGAATCTGTTCTGTTCTCAACAATTAAATATTAATCAGGCCAAAGAGAGAAAGCTAGATTAATCTTAAAGCCCAGTGGTTAAGCCACTCACCTGGGATATAAGATAGTCATATTAAATCACTATTAAATTAATATTTAATTATTTATACAGTTCCAACAGGAGAAGTGTGCCCTAGAATATCTAAATTCCCAGTGATTAGGGCAGTCTCCTGGGCTGTGGAAGAGTTGAGTTCAAGTTGCTGCTTCAAGTTGTGCAGAATAGCTATTTTGAAACAGGCCTATTAACTCTCAAATAATGTTCTAATCAGTCTGTTATTAGATATTCTGGGATGGGTTTATATCTATATCTAGTAGTGCCTAAGTCTAGGAGAGGACTCACAGCTGAGATTCCCAAATGGAAATAAGTGCTTCAGCCTGGCCTAGAGTTATGTGCCTAACTGCTCTACTCTGTTCTTCAGTGTTTCCTGCTAGTTTAAACAGCACTTTGCTCAGCTTGCTCATTCTGATATTAACTTTTCCTGTGCTTTTGTATAGGGAGCTTAGACATTTATCTCAGGCTTGAGGATTCCACTTGGTGGAAGGACACCAAAAAGTAGGTGTTCTGCTGCCTAAGGTACAGATACAAATTTGGGACTTCAGTGTCCAGGTTAGGATTTCATGGAATTTAGTAGCCGACACGTAGATTTGCAATTCTGAAAACTTCTGCTCAGCTAGTGGTGGCCTCAGGTTTTGGTAATATTCCCTGGAAAGTAATGTTCTGTTTATGATAATTTTGGGTTGAAAGAAGCACTTCCCTCCAGATCCGTGTAAGGCCCTCAAGGCATGGAGAAGGATGGGATTTAAGAATCAACCTTGTCCTTTACTCCAGGCAGCTACCAGTTCTGCATCGTGGCTTTTATGAAGCCTGTTCTATCTATATCTTCTTGAGAAAAGCTACTAAATTCCTAAATCTAGGCACTCGTATGAAGATCTTAGTTTTTTAGCTCAGGGCTGTGCATTTCATGATGGGGACCAGCCACCCAAAAAACAGGATCTAAAACTCTCAGATTTAGGGGTTCCTTTTTTGATTTTGCAATAAGTTCATCCGTTGACTTCATCCCTTGTCCTTGTCTAGGGGAGTTTGCCATGAGCCTTTCCTTTCATATTCTGTTAAAGGTACAAAATGCCAAGACAATCCATTCCAGTAAAGAGAAATCAACATATGTTGTGTGCCTTCAAATAGGCAAGCTGATTACCATGTGCAAATAGATGATATGGCTTTTAATTCTCATGAGTTCTTGTGTGATATTACTAGATGCTGCTGTACATTGGACAACAGAATAGGATTAGCAAGAATAAGTGAAACTTCTTGCAGTACAAAGCTATGACTTAATATTTTTGACACATTAAACAGTTTAAAGTGACTGGCAAATGATATGCATCACATACAAAGCAATGAATTCATTGCTTATACAAAATATACTTAAACTTGTACTTGAGGGGCTGCTCATCGTGCCAGGTGGGCGGAGCAGGTGGAAGGTATCCACGAGCTGGAGGAAGAGCCCCATGCACTGGTCAGAAGCTGCCAGGCTCAAACTTCCTGCCCACCCACCCAAACCAGTGCGACAGGGCAGAGGCAGAGGCAGGGGCAGGAGCGGCAGAGGGCGGAGTCGCAGCTGGAGGCTAAGGAGGCAGAACAGCCCTACCAGTGTGCAGCTTGAGGAGCAGCTGCAGTTGCCAGGTGCTTCATAGGACAGGGGGCATGGTGGTGGCTGCAGCAGGTGGCTACTGGGCACTGGGATTGCCAGCGCCTCCATGCCAGCCTAGGCAGGAAGCCCACTGCCCAACCAGCCACCACGATGCCTGACGGTCACAGAGCTGCAGCTGGCTGGAAAGGGCCCTGCCCAGGCCAGCCCTGCTGGGCCTTTCCCAGCTGGCTTCAGCTTCATGACAGCCCCACGCAGCCTGAGCATGGGGAGCCAGGAGCAATTTGGCCACACAGTTTGCTGGGAAGGGTCTGACTCCTGTGGCCCAGCCTGCTGGCCTGTGTCTGCCCTCAGCAGCACCTGCAGGCCAGCCCAACACAGTCCCAGGCCCAGCTGTGGGCCAGGCAGGAGGATGGCAGGGCCATGCTGGCCAGCTCTGGCTATGACCCCTCCCCCCTGCCATGGCATAAGCAGTGATGAAGGAATGCCTGACAGGAGCTGCTACACCCTGGCTAGGCAGACCCTGGTTGCAGTCCCTTGGTGGGGGGGAGTAAACCACCTCCCTGTTCCCTTTGACTCGGGGCCATGCCAGACCTGCGTCTGGCCACACGCCTGCCCCTGCTGTGGCTAGACAGCAAGGGTGGGGCCAGCCCTGTTGTCTGGAGCAGACAGCACAGCCTAGCCCAGGGCTGAAAAGCTTGCTGGGATCCTGGGGGACTCTGGTTTAACTTTAAACCAGGAAGTGATATGAGATAGAAGTTGCATAAACCAGTTTGACCCAAATCAGTTAAATCTGATATTGCATTCAACCAGGTTTATCTAAAACTAGTTTTGGCCATTTTGAAACTGATTTATATGCACTGAACTTATGTTCTGTTACAGGTTTAAACCAGTTTCTGATCACCTAGGCTGGTTTATGTGGAACTTCTGTCCCTAGCCCTTGAAACTGTGGATTCCTAGTTGAAATCTCTGGTTTTATCTTGTGAATCATATGTACATGTTTTGAAACCTATCATCTAATACTGTACCACCCTTAAAGATCTCACAGCCTACCACTATGGCAGCCTAGTTGAGAAATAATGGCTCTAGATAAAAGCTAGGGTCAGAAGTTACACACAAACCTCCTTGGTGGGGACGATGTCCCAGGCTGCAGCTCTCTCCAGGAGGCACTGGGAAGCCGGTGCTCTGACCTCCTGAGCTGGTTCCCCTGAAATGGGGGCACCAGGGGCCATGCTCACTCGGTGGCTCCAGGGACGGCAGCAGGGGTTGGAATGAGGGTAGGAGAGGGAGTGGGAGGAAGTTGCCATTTTTCCTTCCCACTCCCTTCTCAGCCAGTCTGCCAGCTGGAGAACAAATATCATTGGGTGATTGGTCCTGCTCCTAGCTGCAAGGAAGCCTGCAGTCCCTCCTGAGCCAGGAGCCAGGGTGATCACCAGGCCATGCCCCCTCCCCAGCCAGCGGGCCAGCTGAGGAGGGAGTGGGGAGGAAAATGGCCCCCATTAGGGGCTTCCCACCCCCTGTGCCAGGCACAGCCTAGCTGAAGACCCAAAGCCAGGTGTGGGGGGGTGGGGGGCTGTCCCCCCACTCCCTCTTCAGCTGGCTTGCTAGCTGAGCAGAGGGGGTGGCCCAGTGAATGGACCAACTCCTGGCTCAGGCGGGGGAGTAAAGCCCCCACTGTAGGCTTCCTAGCATCCGAGAGCTGGGCCAATCACCTGGCCATGCTTCCTTCTTGGCTGGCAGACCAGGGGGGCCGGGCTGGGTTTCCTCCAAGGCCTGCTCCTCAGCCTCCCTGGACTGAGGAAGGGGCATGGCCAGGGGGATCAGCTCTGGGCACAGGGAGAGAGGGAAAAACACCCCACTGAGGGCTTTCCTCATCCCCATTCCCCAGAGCTGGGGAGACCCCAGCTGGAGGTCTGGTGGTAGGTTTGCCCCCTCCTCAGCTGAGTGGAGGCTAAAGAGGGGGCGTGGCTGGGGAATCACCCATCTCCCCACTGGCCAGCAGGCCATTGCAGGATCTGACTCCCTTTCACTTTTAAAAAGCAAACGTGAGTTCACTTTCTTATTGGTTCAGTCTAAGCAGTTAACAGAAACCTGCAAAGATTGAATAAATTCTGCCTTGGGCTTTTTGACTGACTGTCCCTAGCCAAAGAGGTTACAGAGCTTTTACATCTTTAACCAAGCAGATGCTTTTAAAATTGATTTTTTTATGTTAATTTTAGTGTAATCATAGTAATTAAACAGAGCTGTTAATACTACAGTCACAAAATAAATGTCAACTGAGGTACTTTGCATGTAAACATACTGAAATATATACTCAATGATTCAGTTGTACTCCATTAATTCCAGATGAAAGTGATAATATTATAAATATATGACCTTGATTAGTTTATCATGATATATACATAGAAATTGTTCTGTTCCCCCCCAAAAATGGACAGAAGGATGTTTATATTGTATGCAGATGAGGTGCAGATTAGCAAAAGAAAGTATCGTTTTTGGTCGCACTGTCCAAATCGTATCTGTAGGATACCAGCTTTATGGGTAGAGCTTATGTAAGGTATAAACCTTCTGTTGCTTCTCTACATCAGGATATACAAAAAAAAGGAACCATTATATTATCTGGTTATCTTGAAAACTGAATCATTTTTAATGAATGTACAAGAAAACAGATAAGCCTGTTCTAAAGAGAAACTTTAAATACAGTTCTTTTTAGAAGAATCACTTTTTTTTAAAGGCTACTTTTCTTATGTATAATTTTTACAATGTAATGGTTCTTCTAATGTCCTCAAATCCTCCTAAATATACTTGATTTTAAGGTCCTGGTGGTCCAGGCTGTCAGACCAGACCGACTTCAGAGCGCAATGGCTCTTTTTGCATGTAGAACCCTAGGTAAGTTTGACTTTTAGTATTTTTTTCCTCTTATTTGTTGGAGACCATTCTCTACCCACCCATTCACAATAGTATTAACTATTTTTATCTTACTATTTACTTCTTGTTCTACAGTTTTGATCAGTGTCTTAGTTACTACAATTTAGGGGTATGTTTGGAATTACATTTGTTTCTTTCTAGTAAAATTATTTTTTACCAAATGCTAATAAATCCCCCCACATTTATTCTGTTTTGTACTCTGAAAAACAATAACACAGCTATTTGGCAAATTATTTTAATTGGTCCCTCTTTACTGTGACAGGGGAAAGCTCAGGGCCAAGTCTCCAGTCAGCCTACCCACCTGTCTATATAGTACAGTCCACCTAGTCTCTCCTGCCACAACGTTGCTATTACAATTAACTGGTGGTAAATGCAGGAGGCTGCCCATTCTATGCCCCGATGCCAGGGGGTTCTATTCCTGGCTCTGTACCTCCCCTACACTGTGGCCATGCCTTGGAGATGGCATCCACGATGTTATCATACTCCTGGCCACAAGCCGGACCAAACCTCATCCTCCACCAGGCCTCTCTCACACACCCCCCCCCCCCCCCCCCCCCAATGATTCAAGATGGCCCCCCCTCCACTCTGCCCTGCTGTCTCTTGGAGTGACCCTTCCGGCCATCAGGCTTATCTGATTCACACCTTGGCTGGCGACATGCAGTTTCTTGGGCTTCTCCCACAACCCTCACCTGGATAGTACTGTGCGGGCCGGGAGTGACCCGAGCCCTTTTCGCGCTGCACGCGGGCTGTGGCCAGCAGCCCGGGCACGCCGGGGCGGAGAGGGAAGGCCTTCGAGCTGGAATTAGGCACGGACGCGTAGCGGTAGTTTAAAAGATTGTTTACTTACACCAAGATGGCAGTGGTGTAGGCTGGAAAGCTTGATTAAGTTGCAGTTACAGACAAACAACGCGGAACAGAGCTCCGGATGCTCTGGGTGAACGCACCACCAAAATCGAAATCGGAGATACGTCTTATAAAATTTGTGATCGAAGACGGGAAGAGGTGGGCGATGGATCAGGTCACCAAGCTCCTCTGAATCTCACACAGGGTCTCTATTACCCTGCCGTATATCCAGATTCCCCACGAGATGGATGTGGAGTCCTCTTCGGCTTGGGTGGAAACTGCTCAAGCCTCTTATATAGCTAACAGGCCAATCGTTAGCCGCCACGTGGGAATCATTTTAGAACTAGCCAATAGCGGGGAACGAATTTGCATACCGGTAGCGGGAACCCTTTTGCACCGTGCATTCCTCTTGCAACATGAGCAATGCACTCTGCAAAAGAAGCTGCAGAAAAGGCGGGAATTGGTCCCTGCACCGGGGTTTCCTCTGCTACAGGAAACTCTCCCGTGCAATGCTCTGCAACTTGACGGGGATAATTCTGGTGCCGAAGCGCACACACACACACACACACAATCATGCCTTTTGGGTCATGACAAGAACCAGCCAGTTCACCAAATGGAGGACCAACTTTGCTGTCCCTTCAGCCCATCTCAAACCCAAATTCAGGTCATGAAGATGCACCCATCTCTGGGTGGGCCCAGAAACACCCCTGCTCTCTCAGGGTCTGGTATTTAAGTGGGGCTGCCATGCCACTGGCAGTCCAACCGGGCCTCCCTATCCCAACGGTATGGTTTCAGGTGATGTCCAGGACCACTGAGGCTTCCTCCATCCCCATAGCTTCACCCTTACCTCCAAGGTGTTCTAGGAACAGTTCAGCCCAATGTTGCCTCCTTGGCTGCTCAACACAGACTGCTGCCTCTCTGGCCTATGTTTGAAAATGGCCGCCCTCATCACGCCCCTGGCAGCTGCCTGCTCCTGCCCTTAAAGTGGCAGGCACCAAAGGTGCACTGCTACATTTACCATTGCAACATCTTTTCCGGTGATTTGGATGCAAGGGTAGCTGTTCTTTTGTAGGTTTTATTCTTCAGTGTTTCACTTCTAATTTTAATTTACCATGTGTGATAAAGAGGGTATCTTTTATTGTAAAAGCTATTGATTTTTTTTTTTATTTTTTTTTTTTTTTTAGTGTTGAGGGATTTTAAAAAGCATTTAATATTTTCACAACCTTTTGTGAAGCTATGAAATACATTATTTTTATTTAGTGGTATTTATAAGTAAAAACCATTATATATGTATATAATTTAAAACGAATAAGTACATGTTTAAAAATTCATGATTTGAAACCTTCAGAAACTTAAATAGTTTCAAGTAGGTCTTATTGTTATTATCTTTTTATTCTCTTCCACCCCGTTTCTGTGACTCCGGGACTTTTCATAATTCTTATTTGTGATGTACAGGCATATCAAACTCATCAATTCATAGTTTTGCAGCACTACACACTGATGACTTGCTTTAGGAGTTTAACAGCTAAGATGTATATACATAAGCAGGTTATTGAGTATGTTATTCTGCTAGACATTGTACAATTGTAAAAGACAGCCTCTGCCCTGGTGAGATTATGCTCAAGTTAGAGTCAAGATATACCATGTCTTCTAAAACACAATGATGACAGAAGGGTGATAGCAGTTGTGACACATATTTGTGTGTTATTTTAAGTGTTGTATTATCATTTACAATTTTTAAAGTTTTCATTAATAAGATAAGTTGTAAAGAGCAATAAGTGGATCTTCCACAGGCTACTTCCATAGCCATTTACTATAAGTAGGGATCTACTGAACTTGTGATTTTGCAGATTTCACAGATTCCACAAAATCTGGCATTGCCTGCAAAATCTGGGCAATGCCTGCAGAACCTATAAAATCTGCAGGGGAAAAAAAAATGTACTGAGTGCTGCTGAGGGGGAAGCAGGGGTGCCGGGACTGCCCGCTCAAAGGGTTGCCAGCAAGATGACTGCTGCCCCCACCCCTCTGTGACCCCACAGTGGTGTGGGGCCACATGGCATTCAGGCTTGAACACCTGCATGCCATGTGCCCCACACCACTCCAGTGGTTGGGGAGGGGTGGGCCTGCATGACAGACATCCCTTGCATCCAGTCAGCGATGAGGGGCAAGGCCACATGACAGGCAGTCCTTGCATCCAGTCAGTGGTGAGGGGCCCCTCGGTCAATCAGAGGCATGGTGGGGCCTGCTGTACTCCACCCATCAAATGGCTGTCTGGGCCCACAGTCTGCCTGTGCGATCAGGGGGCAGGCCTCACAAAATAGCTAGGTCCCTAACCATGAGTACTGCAGTAGGGATGGGTCTTGTGGAGGGATTTGAAAGTGCACAAGACAGTGGCTGTTCAAACTGATCTAGGAAAGGTATTCCACATACAAAGGGTAGCATTAAAAAGGTAGTTTTGGGAGAAATGGACAAACCTGTAAAAGAGGCCAGAATTATTGATAGGTGCCACCATTATCACAGGTCAGCATTTTGAATGGATTTGAGGTGTGCAGTTTGAAATGTCATTCCAGTAGCCAAGTCATACTTAAAGTCTGTGTTTCATTATCCTTTCTAGATCAGTTTGAAAAACCATCTGTTCTTGCCAATTTAGATGAATGTGCTATTTTATCCTGCGACAGTATTAGATTATAAACAAGTAATATATCGTTCATTTTAACTAACTGGTTTTACCTAGCTCTAAAAATCAGTTATCAGCCATCTGAAAATAATTGAATTTAAAATGATTCCTAATTGCAGATAGGTCTTTGTAAAGAAATATGCTATAAGTCAACCAGACAAAGAAATAAATGCAACATATTCTTAAAAATAATAATAAACATTTTTGGTGTGCAGATTTGTTGTTGTTATACTTGTGGTAAAGGAGTGTCCTGTGCTTCAGTGGTAGAATCCTTGCCTGTCACACAGGAGCCCTGGGTTCAATTCCTTCACACTTATACAAATACATTCATGGAGGTACCAAACATCTGGACCCAGTCTGGCCTTTGGATTCTGTCTCAGTGCCCTAAAGGGGAGATGGAAGGTCTGAGCAGCTTCTATTCCTCTCCCAAAAAACCTCTTGCTTAGGCATGTGCATCAAAGGTCTGGGTGACCTCTCGTGCATACACCATGATCTGGAAGGATCAATGGTTGCCAAACTTGTTGTAAAAGAAAAATTGGCGTAATTAGTAGGTATTGTCACACTTACATCTTGTAAAACAAAAAAAATGATCCATTCTTTTTTTGTGTATGTATAATGTGCCTTTTAGTAGAATTGTAGAAAAATGGGCTTAGAAGGGACCTCAGGAAATCATTTAGTCCAGCCCACTGCTCAAGGCAGGTTTATCCTTGAGTTAAACCATCCTAGTCAAGTGGATGTCTAACTTGCTTTTAAACTTCCAAGAATGGAGATTCCACAAGCTCTATCAATAGCCTGTTCCAATGCCTAACCACCTTCAGAGTGAGAGGCCATGTCCAGACAACCATGGACCTTTGGTTCCCCAGGAACAACTGGCAGTAGTGCACCTTGTGCCCCTGCTAATTGTCCCCAGGGAACTCACGTGCCATGCAATCTCTGGTGCACAGCAGGCTACCCCTGGTGGAGTAGGGGAGGCTGGGGCCAGCACTGGCCTGTCCCCAGCAGCCTTACTTGGGGTCTTGGGGGCCTCCTGGGGCTGCAGTAGTGGTGATCCTGCTGCTGGAAGCCTGGTTGGCAGCTGCAGTGCATCTCTGGCTGGCCAGGCTCTTGTTTTGAGAGGCTTACACTGTCCCCATGTGCACCACTCAGCTTTTCTTTTGCGTGGGTTTTTTTAACCCCTGGATATTCAAGGATCAACCCCCTGCCCTGCACTGCTGCCTTGCAGTGCGGAGAACAGTTGAACATGTAGTATGTGGCACCACAGACGTGTCTGCAGAACTACATACCACATACCATATGTTTGGATGTGGCCAGAAGGTTGTTCTTAATATCCAACCTAAATTTCCCTTGTAGAGAGTTATTTAATTCCTTATGCCAGTCCTAAATTTAACAATATTGTGAGAGGGGAGGAAAAAGCCCCCTGCAACTTGCCCCATGCCTCCACCCTGACATGCTCCGATACTCACCGCAGGTACAGCAAAGAGCAACAGCTGGGGAGAGACACCAGAATGGGGAGAGCAGGTGCGGCAGTTTCAGAGCTGCCTGAGCCTGCAAATCAGTGGTGGGAGGGGAGCGGGCTGCTCAAAAGGCAGCTGAAGACTCAGCTGGGGAGCCGGGAGTGAGAGAACTGAGCATCGGTGGGGAATCCAAGCCCTGGGAGCAGAGGGGAAGAGCTGAGCTCTGGCAAGGAGGTGCCAGGGAGTACAAGCCTCGGGATCGGAAGGGAAGAGCTGAGTGCCGGTGGAGAGATGCCGGCTGGAGAGCCAGGGAAACCAAGTCCCAGGTGCAGATGGATGCTGGGGAGCACCGCCAGGGAGAAGCGGCCTGCCAGGATGCCAGCATGGGCAGCTGGGGCTGCAAGGGGAGACCCAGGAAACGTGGCAGAGAGCGGCACTGAGGGGCCTCCTACATTCTTGAGTGGTGCTGCAGGTAGGGGGTCATGGAGTACCACAGAGCTCAGTGCAGGAGAGACTCCAACTCAACCAGGATCCTCCCCAGTGAGACAAGCTGTGCACATGGAGCACCATGGAGCACAGGGATGGAGAGATGGGCAACACCGGCTGGTGGGACCCAGACAGCCCAGCCTCAGGTCAGACGGGGCCAAGGTGGGAAGGTGCTGGGACCGAAAGGAAGCTCTGCCGAGAGAGCTGGCAGAGGCCCAGCAGGGGGCTGCTGCCCCTCCCGGACCCCTGTTAGGCAGAAGGGAGCTGAGAAGTCACAAGTGGGACAAAGGGCCTGGGAGGCAAGATCCCAGGGACCCATCAGTAGATGCTGACCTCTTATGTTCATTTGTATTCCTAGTTATGGTTAACCCAAGACTGGGGTATGTTTAGTTGTCAAGGCCACAGTCCACAGATGAAGAACAGCCTTTTGAAGACTGATGGCCAGAAGGTCACCGACCCTTGGAGGTGGGTGGCATGGATGAGACGGGATCATCCGAGAGTAGGGCCTGCGAAGAGCAGAGTCTGCCTTGGCCATGGATGTGGTAAGGGTGGGGTAAAGAGAAGGTTGGAGCCCTACGAAGGAACCTAGGTATGAGATCCCATGGGCCACCTATCGGGAACGGTCTCCCAAGAAAAAAATAAAACATCTAGTTTGGCAGGTGAGTAGGAGCAGCAACCAAACCACATCCGTGGTGCTGAAGCCAGATCTCAACCTGATGTCGCTGGGGAGCAAGGCACCAGTCACGAAGGGGCCAAAGCCCTACAACACCTAGCAGCGACAAGTATTCTTTCTTTTCTTCCGTGTGGTGGTACTCTTATTACAGCTTCCAAAGCTATTCTAAGAATTTTTCTTCTTGCTACCTGATATCGAGAGTTTGAAAGGAAGGTGTAATAGCAGTGCCTACAAAAATGTGTCTGCACCCACTGAACTCTGCATTTGCGCACACAATTTCACATGAACTTTGTTTATACAAATATGCCTTGTTTTGAGCTCTTAGTAGCTGGCTAAGACATAATATTCCTTTTAGCAATCTATAATTAAAATTCTTAGCATTTATCGTGGTCAAAATGTGAAATGCTGGATGCTTATTAATATTCTCTCACATAAACTAGAAGAATCTACTCATTTGGAGACTGTCAGAGTTAACCATGCCAACAAAGGCCATAAAAGCACATAATAAACCAAAAAACCATGGCTCCTTCTGGGCTCTTCTCATTAGAGTTTTGAAACATGGATGTGGCCCCTCTTTGCTATTTCTTTGTCACTATGCACCACTTCTTCCAGGTTCTATATTCTGAATGTTGTAATTTCACCCACTGGCCCTTGAAGTTTATTAGAAATGTTCTTCCTGTTTGTCTCTTTATTTTTTTTCTCTGATCTGCCTGTGGAGATTACTTGTGCCATCAAATTAAGCTTCAGAGGTGAAGATGAGTCCAGTGCCTTAAATGGCAGGACTTCAACCTACCCTGTCAGAATTTACTACTAATCAACGAGTGTCTTTACAGTGGTGAATGTGCAGCTTCCTAAGTGAACGTATTTACCTATTTTGGAGGTATCCATGTTGTAGTCTTATTGGTCTAGAGGAAAAGCAATCAGGTCTTGTGGACAGAGCTGATATATTTTATTAGACTAACAAGATTTTTGCAAAAAAAATGCTTTAAGAAGTTCTTTAAGGGCTAAGACCTTCTGCCCAGAAGGTTTTTCCATCTATTGAGTCCTCTGTGAAATCCTATGAAACATAGGCAGCACGTAGGCGGGGCACAGGGGGACACGTGCCCCTCCCCTGAGATTGGCTCTGAGCAGCCATGTCAGCTCGCTGCTGACATGGCTGCTGGCAGCTGCAGGTAGTCCCTGCTTGCCGTTCTCTGCTCACTGCCACTGACACTGCCACAGCTGCCTGCAGGCGGTCCCTGCTCGGCCCGACCTTGCCGCTGCTGTCACTGCAGCCTCCTGTGGGCAGTCCCCGCTTGCCACCACCACACCCCCGCTGCCACTGCCACCTGCGGGTGGTCACTGTGCCCCCCCAACCTCTGGGGGCAGACGTCGTTCATGCTATGAAATATGAACTTTCATTTCTACCCAGGAGAACTTTTACAGTCTTTTCTCTGATGCCTGATGAAGGGTGTTTGTGCCCGAAAGCTTTCAATTAATTTTTTTTTGCAAAAATCTTGTTGGTCTAATAAAAGATATCACCTCTGTCCATGAGCCCTGATTACACATATGTTGAAAGCATGAGACCAGGCTTGTCCTCAGAATGAGCAGAGCGTTTTCCAGAAGAGACCTGGACATTACTCACTATAAGTTTATTAGGGGTGTTCACCAGAATGCCCCAAAGGATGACTAGATCGAATGGTCTCAAACTCCTCCATGACCGTTTCAGGCTGGACATAAGGAAGAACTTTTTAACTGTCCGAGCCCCCAAGGTCTGGAATAGACTGCTGCCAAAAGTGGTTCAAGCGCACCTACTTTGAACGCCTTCAAGAGACATTTGGATGTTTATCTGGCTAGGATGCTATGACCCCTGCTGACTTCCTGCCCCTGGGGCAGGGGGCTGGACTCAAAGATCTTCCGAGGTCCCTTCCAGCCCTAATATCTATGAAATCTGTGAAATCTGTTGTATCCCACTTTTGGACTAGTTTGGATTTGGATATGATATCCCTGAGAATGGAAATCTCTGGCTTCTCAGAGGTGTCCCATAAAGAGTGCTTATGTACTCTGAAAGTGAAATTTTGGCCCTTTGAAGTGTATGGCAAAACTCTTTATTTAATTGTTGTCAGGATTTCGTTCTCATGTGTATCAATGAAATGGTTACTTGTTTTGCATTGCTTGCATAATTTTGTGATCCTTTTATATTCTCTGACCTGCTCTTTACAAGCAGTAGTAGGTTATGCTTGGAGGAGCTGCTTCTTTCTGGCTCCTCTCCCTATTCTCCTTCTCTAGGTACCTGGAATAGACAGCCTATCATGGATATGAATGGCTCCTTAGACTTCCTACCTGAGAAACTGCTAGCTTTTAAAAAGCTATAATAACCTCCAAGGAAAACATGTAGACTCTAGTTTGCCTGGACATTTTTTCTTTTTTTCTCTTTTTTTTTTTACCCAGTTGTTCCTTTTTTTTGATGGAAACAAATTCAAATCAGTTTATTTGAGGAAGAGGAAAATTCAGTGCAGAAATTTTTGACTCCAAATACTTTATCTTCAGACAAATTCAGCTGACTAAAAATTGCATTTGCTGACATTTAAAGATATGCTTGTATCTTTTTATTGTTGCATGCTACACTGAAATGCTTCTTGTCAGCAGAAACCATATGAACAGCCAAAATCTCTTCCAACTGCATTCCATATTAGTCATCCTTTCTTTCCCCCCCCCGACATGCGCTTTCACTTCTCTTTTCTTTTTTAAAAATCTGTCTGAAGTAGAAATAAAAATTTAGAGTTCTGACATTAATTATCTCCATCTTTCTATTCGGCAAGAAAATAGGAATGATATCCAGAAATAAAAGGAGTGTTTGCTAATCAGCACATTGGATCTCATTCTTAAAGGCATTTTGCCAAGACTAACCCACACTTGAATTCTTTTGGTCCCCTTGCATCAAGCAAATCATAATTACTGGCCAAAACAAACAATGGAAACTTTTTTTTTATAGTTTGCAACTATAAATAGTATTTTCACATTTTCCTTATGTTAAAATCACTACCCACAGATCCTTCACAGAAGAGTTAATTTTTTTTTTTTTTAAAAAAGCACATTGGGCCAAGTTTGCTGCTGGCATAAATTAGCATTGTTTCATTGATGTTGAAAGACAGATGCTATGAAACCTTGTTCCTTGACTTAGCTGGACCTGCACCAATTCACACCAAGCAAGACATGTGGCCCGTTGTATCTAGATTATATGTTAGCTGTTTTTTCTGATCCCTTATTTTTTGTTTTCTTTGGCAGTTTCATACAAACATTGATTTTGACCAACAACCTCCTCTTTTCTCATCCTAGGGTATCAGTTCAGATAGGAAGAATTAGGACATTCACCTATTGAGGAACAAGGAAGTAAAAATGCAGAGTAGCAAATTGCAGGTTGGATAAGTAGATTCTAAGATACAGATCTTACTCTAACCTTGCCTGAGTCATTGCAAAACACATCACACTTTGTAACACACCTAAGTTGTAGGAAGCAAGGAGGAAAAGCCTACCTTTTTCCCAGTAATCTAGATCAGTGGTGCTCAACCTTTTGGCCCCGTGAGCTGTATTGAGCTCTGTGTGCCAGGATTGGGTCCTGGAGCCTGGCTCTGCACCTTCCTGCTCTGATTACCAGCACTGCCTTCTCCCACTCCTGTGTACGGGGATTGGGCCTGGGAGCCTGGCACTGCCCCCTCAGATCCCAGCATGGGGGTCGAAGGGCCTCGCACCCCCTTTCACCCATGCATGCTGGGATTAGTCCCTGGGGTCCGTCACCACTTCCTCCTGCCAGGTTTAGCCCTTGGGGAACTTTCACCACTTCCTCCTTCAGGGATTCGTCCCTGGGGGCCCGGCACTACCACTTCCTGTCCCTGCGCACTGGATTTAAGCCCCAGGGTCCTGGTGCTACCCCCCTGCCTGGCCCTACATTCTGGGATTGGGTGTCCAATCCCACACATGGGGCCCAGGACTCTCCATGGGTCTAGAAATTTGGCAGTGAAGGAGTAGTGTCCCTGCTTTCCTGCTACCAAATATTTGGACCCATGGGAAGCCCTAAGGGCCAGATAACACTGGGCTGTGGGCCAGATTTGGCCTCTAGGCCAGGTGTTGAGCACCCTTGGTCTAGATCAGTGATTCTCAACCTTTTTAGATTCTAGGCAACCCTCATTAGACTCAAGGCACCCCTCAGAAATGCCGGTGCTTAGCTTTCACTTGCTTTTGACTACAGAAAAATAATAGAGCAATTCTTCTGTTGCAAAGAAATCAGACCACAGCAGGTCAGCATGTTTTTGCACACTAGATTCCTATCTAAGATTTTTGGGTTTATTTTGTGAATCATTTGTAGGTATTAATATGTGTAGGTGTTTGTACACTTAACAGGGCTAATATTCTCCAGCACCTTGCAGCACCCTTAAAGAGTTATCAGAAACCCTGATTAAGCATCACTGGTCTAGAGTTAGAGCAGTGGTCACCAACCGGTGGATCTTGAAGCCTCTTGTGGTAGATCTCAGAGTGTCCTGGAGTTGATCCGAGGCTGGGGTACAGGGCTGAGTGCCCGCGTGTTTGCACATGTGTGCCCCAGCCCAGCAGGTCAGTCTCTGAGGGAGGGACGGGGTGGGGGGCTAGATCAAGGCTCCTGTGGTGAAGGACAGTGCTTCAGAGGCAGAAGCAGTGATAAATTGAGTGGGGCCACAGCTGGGTGGGAATTACCTGCTGGGGAGGCACGCCTGCAAATAGTTTGTTCTCCCTCTGCCTCGATCTGCCTCCCCTTCCCTCTCCACAGACTTACCTGCTGGGCGGAGGGTGGAGGGGCCCCCGGTAGATCTTGGGTTGCTTTTAAATGCCAAAGGTGATCTCGTACTTGTAAAGGTTGTAGACCACTGAGTTATAACATGTGCAGTAGAAGTGGGAAACATAGCTTCTAGGATCCATAAAGCATGAATAGGGTTGAAATCACATCTCCCACTTCCCAGGAAAATGTCCAAACTATCAGGCTGTGAGTTAGTTACCCTCTATTCCTGTTTGAAGTTAGCCAACTACAAGGAAAGAAATGAAAGAATCCTGGGACTAGAAGTAGAAGCAAGCAAGAGATCCTTTGACTTTGTAGCCTGGTGAGGTGGGTATTCTCTTGGGAGGTTGGGAGCCCTGAGGTATGGCCCTTACTCCCAATGTTGTGCATGATTCTATGTGATAATCAGAGATCCAGGTTTTCTGTTTCCCATGGAAAAACACAGTAAAATGTGGATTTTCTCCCTTACTAGAGTAAAATACAGATTTCTCATTTTAGCAGAAAAACCCATGGATTTTGCAGTTTTCCTGTGAGCCTTCTGCAGGCTGGAAAAGTTCCAGCCTGCAGGGGACTGGGAAAGAGCAGGAGGAGGGTGGTCAGACAAGGGGTCAGACAGGCAGCCTGGAGAATAGCTCCTGCAGGTAAATGGAGGAGGGTGTGAGGCCCCCATAGGGAGGGAGGGAGTTGGGCAGGACTGGGGCTGGGGCTGGAGCTGGAGCTGGGGTTATATGCTTTAAAGCTCACTGGTTTGCCCATAATAGATCAGGAAGTTATGTTTGCCAAAATGGAATAGGATCATTCTTTTGAAGTGAGGCACTTATCAGTTTGTTGGGGGATTTTTTAGGCCAAGGGGCTCATTGAATAATTTCTTTAATATATTGAATAGGAGCCCTGGCTGAGTGTTAGTGTCTCATGATACTGCCAATAGAAAACAAACTTCAGAAAAAATAGAATTAAGTACCTAGGGTGATGCAGTGATTTCATATTTGAGGAAACTATGTTATTCTCACATTTGTTAGAAATAATTGCATGTTCAAAGTATTTTAAGAATTAATCTAGTCTAATAAATTGCCTCCAAATCATTATATAGGAATGTATAGCATAGCTTCAGTTATCAAAATGTCAAAGTTTAATGAAACTTTGGTGTACACAGCTGTAGGCATGATTAAATTATTTGCTGAATTGGGTCAGCGTGCAAATCATTGAAGTTGAGGAATTTAGCGCCATGCTTAAGTGTTTTTCAAAAGTGGCTTCAGGTATTTATAGTGTTAGATACTAAAGAAACCCTAAGAAGACAAACCAAATGAAGTTATTAGTTTAAGGGAGTAAGGGACTTAATTTAATTCTTTGCAAAAGGCTTTTTCAAGGTTATAGCAATCATCTGGGGCCAGATCTTATAACCCTTTCAAGTGCCTGAGAAGCACATGCATACCCAGAGATTGCACTTTTTGGTAGTTACACACAGTTTGAAATTAAGCTAATTTACACTTGTCCCATATTTCCATAGTGTTCAGTAGGCTGTAGAGTGGCCATGTAGCAGCCTAGAGCAGGGGTTGGCAAGGGTGAGCTGCCCCTTGTGACAAAGCTGCTGTTGCAGGCAGCTCATTCCCAGCTTCTATTCCAGACCGACTGTGCAGACTGACTTTTCATTGTTTGTTTTGGCCAATAATTGTGATTTACTTGGGCTGCTCACTGTCACTACTGGTAAAGGTAGTGAGGAAGGATTTGGAGTTGCTAATTTGGTGGCAACAGCCAATAGAGGCTACTGTTCTTAAAACATTGACCAGATCAGACCTTTGCAGAACAGATCTAGCCTGCAGGCCATAGGTTGTCAACCCCTGGCCTAGGGAGAATAGCATCTGCTAGGCACACTGTAAAACTGGGCAAGCCTGAAAATGTGAGTCAGACAAAAAATAGGACTAGAAATACAGGTGGAGTAGGTTAATAGAGGAGCACTAGCAGATGTGCAACTGTCTGTGAATTGGAGGTTGAAGATTTATTAATTTGTGACTTGGAGCTGACATTTTTTTGATTACCACTACCTTAGAAGAACTGAAAGTCCTTCTGCAAATGTTAGTCATAGCAGGATGGAAACATGGCCTCGTGGTTAATACTCTAAAGACCAAAATTATATCTACAGTTGGAGAAAGCGTCAGAGTTGACATAGATAATAACGCCTTGAAGCAGTTTGAAATTTGCAGTTCACAAATTGGCTGGAGGGCTGCACCCAGAGCGTGGTGGTGGATGGGTCATTTTCAACCTGGAGGGATGTGGGCAGTGGGGTTCCCCAGGGCTTGGTCCTCGGGCCTGCACTGTTCAATATCTTTATTGGTGACTTGGACGAGGGGGTGAAAAGCACCTTGTTCAAGGTCGCAGATGACACTAAGATGTGGGGAGAAGTGAGCATGCTAGAAGAGAGGGGCAGGCTACAACTAGATCTGGACGGGTTACAGAGGTGCGCAGATGAGAATAGGATGGGTTTCAATACTGACAAGTACAAGGTGTTGTACCTGGGGAGGAAGAACCAGCAGCATACCTACAGGCTAGGGAGCTCCCTTCTTGTCAGCACAGAGGCAGAAAAGGATCTTGGAGTCACTATTGGTTCCAAGATTAACATGGGCCGCCAATGTGGGGACGCAGTCAGGAAGGCTAGCCACACCCTGTCATGCATCCATAGATGCATCACGAGCAGGTCCAAGGAGGTGATCCTCCCCCTCTATACGACACTGGTCAGACCACAGTTGGAATACTGTGTCCAGTTCTGGGCGCCGCACTTCAGGAGGGATGTGGACAGCATTGAGAGGGTCCAGAGGAGGGCTACTCGCATGATCAGGGGGCAGCAGGGCAGGCCCTATGAGGAATGGCTATGGGACCTGAACCTGTTCAGTCTCCACAAGAGAAGGCTGAGAGGGGATCTGGTGGCCACCTATAAACTTGCCAAGGAGGACCAGTAGGCAATGGGAGAGTCCCTGTTCCCCCGAGCACTACCAGGAGTAACGAGGAACAACGGTCACAAGTTGACCGAAAGTAGGTTCAGGCTAGACATCAGGAGGCACTACTTCACGGTCAGGGCAGCTAGGAGCTGGAACCAAGTTCCAAGGGAAGTGGTGCTTACCCCTACCCTGGGGCTCTTCAGAAGTAGGCTAGACAGCCACCTAGCCAGGGTCATTTGACCCCAGCATCCTTTCCTGTCCATGGCAGGGCGTCGGACTTGATGATCTGCTTAGGTCCCTTCCGACCCTACCAACTATGAAACTATGACATTTTACATATTTAAGTGAAGTTTTAACAGGAGGCAGTAAATGCATAAATAAAGCAAAACAGTATATCTAGACAAAGACTGACATTGGTAAGGAATCTGAATGAGATGCATACAAATTGGCATATTACTAACAAAACAAAGGCAAGGCTATTAAAAGCATTGATATGGCTGATAGCAACATACAGCTGTAGAAGTTGGATGTTTATGAAGAAGTTAGAGGGAAATCAGAAACATTTCTGATGGTGTGCTACAGAAGGATATTGAATGCTTCCTGTTTTGAAAAAGATCAAACAAATGTGTGCACACTTAGATTTGAGCCAAAACTGAATTGATGCAAATGGTGACAAAGAGGAAATTGAAATACTCTTTATGCAATCTAAGAATAGAAGGAAACAGCCTAGGAAAGGCTATTATTAGAAAGCTGTGTATGAGGAGGTTGAAAAAGGGGTTGACCAAGGAAGAGGTTGCACAAAGACAGAATGCTGGACAGATTTACATATAAAAGCAGTGTGAAGGCTGACATTAGAGCCAAGTGGAGAGCATTTACCCACATTTATCTATTCTGTCACCATAATCTTGATGACAGGGGTGCTTGTTTAATTGGTCAGGGTGGGGAGCAAGAAGACCTTCCCACCTTCTAGCCCAACTACTTAGGACCCTTACTGAGGAAGAGAGAGACCAGGGTCCTAAGCCGCTCTCATCGAGGGGGATTGAATATATGTTTCCTGCTTCCCAGCAGTGTGCTTTAACTGTCAGGCAAAATATTTGGCATTCATAGAATCATAGAAAATTAGGGTTGGAAGGGACCTCAAGAGTTCAACCCCCTGCTTAAAGATCATTTAAAGCTGGATCATTCCAGCTAGGATTTTTGTTGAGTCAGGCCTTAAAAACCTCCAAGGATAGAGGTTCCACCACCTCTCTAGGTAACCCGTTCCAGTACTTCACCCCCCTCCTAGTGAGAGAGTTTTTCCTAATATCCAACTTAAACATCTTTTGCTACAACTTGAGACAATTGCTCCTTGTTCTCTCATCTGCCACCACTGAGAACAGCCTAACTCTATCCTTACCTACCCTTCAGGTATTTAAAGACTGCTATCATATCCCCCCTCAGCCTCTCATAAGACAAGTGCCCCAGCCCCTGAACCATTTTTGTTGCCCTCCACTGGACTCTCTTTAACTTGTCAATTACCCAGCACACGTCTTCCTCATCCAATTGAAGTTGGCTCTCTAGGCAACAAAGAGAAGAAAATACCGTATTTCCCCAAGTCCAAGTCATCTTTGAATTTGAGATGACCTCCTCCCCCCAGTAATTAGATTCCATACATGGAAAATTATAAATACATTTATAATTTTCCAGGTATAGAAGCCCAAATTAGTGGAAGGTTGTCTTTAATTTGACACCCCTCTCCTCTGCTCTCCCACGGCTGTGGCAGAAACAGTGATAGTGGGGCAAGAGGCTGGACCCGCACCCCTTGCTCCCCTGCCCTTTCCCTCCTTGGCTGTCCCTCCCCTTCCCCATACCCAGTGCCCCTTGTGCCTTCCCACTCTTCCATCTCTCTCTGCCACTTGTCTCCCCACCATTGCCTGCCCCTGGCTGCCTATCTCCCTGCCACCTGCCCCTCCCTATGCCTGGCCTGCCCTGCTGCCTGTTCCCTGCCCTTTGCCCCTTTTCCTCATGCCTGTGCCTACTCCCTGCTCTGCAGCCTGCCCCCTGACTTCTTGCCCCCCACGCAAGTATCTGACCCTCTACCCCCTGACCTTAGCCCCCCTGTGTCTGACCCATGCTGCCTGTGCCCCTGTACCTGAATCCACTCCCCATGCTTCCATTTACTTTCTGCTGCATCTCTGCTCCAGTTCTGGACCAATCAGCAGCTATGCTGGCCCCAGCCCAACCTAGCTAGGGAGAAGCAGCTCCCAGCCAGGCCCAGTAAGGTCAGGGCTGGAGGGACCACAGCCACAGCCACAGCAGAAGATAAGGGAGGGTGAGACAGCTGGGGGAGTGAGGCTGCGTGGTCTTCCTTGCACTTCTCCAGGTGTCAGCCCCCTCTTCTGCTGACTGAGTCATAGCTGAACTTGAACCACCACATGCCCTGGCCTGGTACTCCAATCCAAGATAAAGTTTTTTTTTCCTTATGTTGATTGGTGAAAAGAAAAACTTGTCTTGGATTTGAGTAAATATGGTAAGTAGCAACAGGAGGAGAGGAAGCTGGAGGAAGGATGTTTAATATGATGGTTGTTCCCCTGGAATGGAGGGGTCCCTTGGCCCTGATGGGGCAGAAACCATTCTACTACTGTTCTTCCATTTTATTTAGTGAATATTGCACATAAGGTGCAGTAGGCCAGGTTCAAGAGGAATGCTGCAGAGTATTCTGGAGAATGCATAGGAACTGGCTTGATGGTTAGAGCATTTCACGGGGAAGTATCAGGCACAGGTTCAAAATCCCTCTGGTTGACAGTGGGTTTGAAAAATGGTATCCCATTCTCTGAGCAAGCATCCATTAAGGTATTTGGCTAAAACAAGAGAGAGGCCATTTTTCTCTTTTCCTTCCCCCTCACTTTAGGCAAGCATGTGAACAGAATGATCCTATTTCACTACAGGTAGAAACAGAATCCCAAACTGCTTAAATGCCAAAAATTGCATGATTAGGTGCATAGAGGGCAAATGGGTCCAGATCCGTATAAATTAACTGGATATCACTTTGATGCCTGGCTCTAGGAGTGAAATTAATAAAACCAAGTTTGGTCACAAAGTTCCTTACAGCTCAAGGGAAGAAAGTGCTTAACTCACAACAGCCAATCTGCATAGTAATGAGGCATGTATAAACAAGCCAGTAGGAAATGGTGTAAAGGGCATATCTGAAATTCCTTCTCTCTTGTGGTTTTAGTCACTTGTACAAGAATGCAGGATATAGTGGCATCTTAAAGACTTAGAGAGGAATAAGCTTTCTTGGGCAACAGCCTACTCTGTCAGATGCTGTGAATGGACTTACAGAAAGCAGTTCAGAATAGAAGGGAATATAAATACAAAGAGTGGCAGGAGGGGGCATTGCTGAGAGAGCTGAAAGGGTGTGGAATAGGTCAATAGGGAAAAACAAGGCAGTTAACCCACTGAAGGACATAAGGATTATAAAAGCTAGGAAGGTAGGCCAGGGAACGGGTGTGTACCGAAGTGGGTATTGTGTTCAGGTTTTGTTACAACTCTATATGTAAGTGCTTTATCTTTAAGTAGAATGATGTTTCTTCTCAGGATAATTCTGTCTGACATTGCCACTTCATTCTTTTAACATTATTCAATTTTAGGAATTAAAGAGTTATCCCCACCCCCTCTGAATCTGAAACGTCTATACAAAGAAACATTGGAAATTGAGCCTATTTTGATCGTTATTTCTCCTGGTGCTGATCCTTCTCAAGAACTACAGGAACTTGCCAGTGTTGAAAGAAATGCTGAATGCTACCACCAGGTCAGTCTCAGCTAAGTTTTATGAATCATTTTTATGGCAGAAATTACAGGAGTTGTAAATGTTTTTAAATTCTGATTTGAGCTGGTGAAGTCAAATCAGGTGCTTGATCTATGTACCTTTTATTTATGAAATCTGTTATAGTATTTTGGGAATATATATTTATTTTTAGAATCATGGAAAAGTAGGGGTAGGAGGGACCTGAGGCTTCCTAGTTGTAGTCCCTGCTTGAGGTAGGATCATCCATATCTAAGCCATCCTAGACAAGTGATTATCTAATCTGTCCCTAAAAACTTCAGGACCAACCCTTATGCACAATTACAAAGCCCAAAACATCAAAAACACCCTTTAACATGCCATAGGTAGGTAAAGAAGAGGCCAATGGCACTGTCAATGTCCTGCCACTGCAAGGACCAGAACTATTTTTTAATTATTAAATATCCTACTTGTTAAATATTATTTCTTTGATAGCTGCTAATTGTTTCATATCTTAGATCTGCCCAATAGATCAATTAAAAAAGTGTATTTTGAATGATCTCTTAATTTTAAGGGGTACATGACAGACAGCAGCAAAATGTCTGTTTGACCATCCTGAGGGCCTTTCTTGCCCAGGTGAAATATGTCCTTCACACACTGTTTGTTTTATTCTGCAATCATCATAAAAGATGATTGTGTTATCATCAATCCCTCAATTTTAGGATGATCTCTGCTGCAGCTTATTGGTGGGTATTGAGATGACTTAAGAGTTCAATCTTTGCACCACAGATCTGTCCACAGAACTTGCAGGTCTTTCTGTAAGGAAGAGCAGCCTGCAGGTTGGAGTTCCTCTATTTTTCCTTCCTCTGTGTTCTCAACACAGAGATGAGAACAAGATGCTTCTCCTTTAAAGGGGCTGCCACTTGGTTGAGGTTGCAGAGCCATTGGAGTTGTTTATCAGTCAGATCCTCCCAGCTCTTAAGGTCGGCATCCATTTTCTTGAGATACGTCTTCAATGTATCCTTATAGTACTTCCTGTAGTCACTGATAAGTCTCAGTCCATAACTAAGCTGTGAGTAGAGCCAGTTGTCTTGGGAATTAGGACCTGGAACCAACTTCCAAAAGAACTGGTGCTGGCTCCTACCCTGGGGGTCTTTAAAAAAAGGCTGGACGAACATCTGGCCGAGGTTGTTTGTCCCCAGTACTCTTTCCTGCCACGGCAGGGGGGTGGGCTAGATGATCTCCTCAGGTACCCTCCGACCCTACGAACTATGAAACTATGAATTCAGATTCCCAGTTTGAAATCACAGTGGTGATACGTAGGGGGTGCACAGGACTGCTCGTGCACCCCCTGAGAGCACCAGTGCATCCCTTGTCAAGCCATGCTCCCTGTTTAGGCGGCAGGCAGGTGGGAGTGCCAGTGCCCCCCTGCGAGCGCCGGCCAGGGAGCGGGGCCGCCAGCAAAAATGGCTGTGCTGCTTCAGGAAGTGTGCGTGGGACTTCCAGAAGCAGTGCAGCTGCTTTTTGGTGAGTGTGATCGGCTGCAGGGACCCGCTCCCCATTCCCGGTCAGCATGATCGGCCGTGGGGGACAGCCGTCCTGTCAGTGGGATAGGCTGCCCCGGTCAATCAAATCAGCCACCAGGGGACCCCCCCGGTTGCTGACTGGTGTCAGGCAGGGCACATGCCCCTCCTGACTCAAGAGGCACTAGTCGCCCATGGGCACACAAAATGTCCAGCGGATTTAGTGTTGAGGATCGCCAACTCAATGCTCGTAATGTTAGTGTCAGCAAGGATGCTGGGTTTTTTTCGGTGATCTTCCCATTTGATGTGGAGGATTTTCTGGAGACATTGTTGGTTACACCTTTTCAGACTCTTGAGATGATGATGGCCTGTGGCAGGCTGATCGAGCATTTTGGCCCTCCCAATGTTGAGAGAGAGACCCAAAGTTTAGTAGGCTTCTGTGAAGAAATCCAGTGTGATTTAGAGGGTTTCCTCAGTATGCACAAGGATGGCACAGTCATCAGTGTATTGAAGATCTAGGATGTTTTTTTTAAATACTTTGGTCATCAAGTGAAAATGTCCAAGATAGTTAAGCCCTCAATCCGTTCAGTATTCAATGCCAGTTCTGGAAGGAAGGCAGTCCTTAATGAGAATCAGGATGTCTATCAAAAATGGAGTACAGAGTTAGGGCAATGATGGACTTGCCTGATCACAGTTAGGATGACAAATGACTCTATCTCTGATCCATTACAAAGGATGGTAACAGTCATCTGGTTATGGAAAAGCCACAGGAACTTGATGAACTTTTCAGGACATCCAAATCTATCCAGTACTTTCTGCAAGGCTTTGTGATTGAGGGAATCAGAGGCCTTAGTGAGATCAATAAAAGCCACATACATGTCCAGCTGTTGTTCCTGACACTTTTCTTAGATCTGGTAGGCAACAGTAATCATGTCAGTTGTTGCATGGGGTGGTTTGAAACCACACTGAGATTCCAGCAAGACTTCCTCAGGAAGAGGTAGAAAATAGTTTAGGAGAATGCAGGAGAGGATTTTCCCTGCTGCAGAAAGGAGGGCAATACCTCAATAATTCTCACACAGAATTAACATTTCTTAACTTGGGACAGAATAATCCCATGCATCAATACAGGCTGGGGACTGACTGGCTGGGCAGCAGCTCTGCAGAAAAGGACCTGGGAATTACAGTGGACAATAAGCTGAATATGAGCCAGCAGTGTGCCCTTGTTGCCGAGAAGGCTAATGGCATCCTGGGCTACATTGGTAGAAGTGTTGCCAGCAGGTCAAGGAAAGTGATTCTTCTCCTCTATTTGGCACTGGTGAGGCCTCATATGAAGTACTGTGTCTAGTTTTGGGCCCCTAACTACAGAAAGGATGTGGACAAATTGGAGAGGTTCCAGTGGAAGGCAACAAAAAATGGTGAGGGTGCTGGGGGACATGACTTATGAGGAAAGACTGAGGGAACTGGGCTTATTTAGTCTAGAGAAGAGGAGACTGAGAAGAGATTTAGTAGCAGCCTTCAACTACCCGAAGTGGGGTTTGAAAGAGGATGGAGCTAGACTGTTCTCAATGGTGGCAGATGACAGACCGAGGAGCAACAGGCTCAAGTTTGATATTAGGAAAAATTTTCTCACTAGAAGGGTAGCAAAGCGCTGGAATGGATTACCCAAAGAGATGGTAGAATCTTCATCCTTGGAAGTTTAAGACTTGGCTAGACAGAGCTTTATCTGAGATGAAATAGTTGGGGATGGGCCTGCATTTGAGTAGGGTTTTGGACTAGATGACCTCCTGAGGTTCCCTTCCAACCCTAATATTCTATGATTCTGCAATCTGTCACTGTCAAATCAAGGTTCAGGGATGCTTCAAAGTACTCTTTCCATCTAGTTTGGACAGTCTTTGAGGTGTGTTGAACTATCCTAGAACAAGGGTGGGCAAAATGCGGCCCGTGGGCCAGATGTGGCCTGCCAGGCCATTCTATGTGGCCCGTGGGGCCCCTAAAACATTTAGAAAATTAACATTTCTCTGCCCCTGGTTGCCTGGCATGCGGCCCTCGATGGCTTGCCAAAACTCAGTAAGTGGCCCTCCGCCCAAAATAATTGCCCGCCCCTGTCCTAGAATCACAAGAAAGTAGGACTGTGTGAAATTGGGCCATAAGTGGTTTTCATTGCCTGGAAAAATCTGTGCATGCCATGTTTGTCAGCATAGAGCCAGATCTCTTTGGGTTTATCTTGCCACCACTGATTTTTGATTTTCTGGCTCTTCCTTCGAGCATTGGCTTTGAGGAGCTGATACATCTGCCTGCAGGTGTGTCCTAATTAATCTTATTAGCTGGTTGCTGTGGCAACACTGTTGCAGTTGTGCACTGCCTGTACTCCAGGGCCCTCTCTGGGCAGTTGCCCTCTTAAAGTGGCAGAGCGCCTTAGGCTCTGTCACAGTCTTGTATTCATCACTCTGTCTGAAGATGGTGTTTGTGATGACAAGACTGTGCTCCGTGCATTTTCTCATGAAGAGGATGCTTTGGAGTTGGCTTTCCCTCCTCCTTCCTGCCAGAGTTCCAGCTCATGTCCAGGGATTCTGGTTTTCTCTGATTTAAAAAAAAATCCCAACTTTTGGTTTAAAAAAATAACCCCAAATCTACATTTTTCCATGAGTAAAATGAAACACCACCAATATATAGATAGATAGACAGTGGTGTTTCATTTTAATCATGGAAAAATGTGGATTTGGGGTTATTTTTTTAAACCGAAAGTTGGGGATTGTTTTCAAATCAGAGAAAACCAGGATCCTTGTCTAACTCTGGCATTGAAGTCACTGAGGAGAATCATCTTGTCACCCTTGTGAATGGTAGTCAGAACACGGTCAAGGTTGGAATAGAATTGTTCTTTGACCTCATCATTAGCATCAAGAGTTGGGGTGTATGCGCTGGTGACAGTGTGCGGACAGCTGTATCTTGCTCGGCTTTGTCACCGAGATTGGTCATTCCCATCTGTTGAGTGCCAGATTTTAGGGCCAGACAGCTTGACCTCCACTCACCCGTACTCATAAGTCACACCCTCTGACTCGCCCACTACATCTTGGTCTTTCAAGGAAAAAAAGGGGAAGGATCCTCTGCTATTGATATTTGATTCTCATGAGTGTCTTGAGTCACTGGTCCCTGGGGCTCTTCCTCCCCTTACACTCTGTCCATGCGCCAACCAGATCTTATTCGATCATCAAGCTTCTGGTCATCTGATAGAAGGATGATGCAGTTAACAGGTCACTTTGCTAGCCACACTTTGGATGCAGCTCACAGTCCTGACCAGTTGAAAAAAGTCTACTCCGGCTTCAAAAGTCTCTTACCTCGCAATGTCTGGGTCTGTGCCATCCTTGGGTGTCAACCCTCATCATCAATTGTAGGACTGCTACTAACTCCTATTAGTCCATTTTATGGGGCCCACTGGTTAGGCTGTCTGTACCTGAGTTCTGTACTGGAGTGCCCAGGGTCTTTCTCTCTTTTGTCCTTGACTGCTGAGACTTTGTGGAATCAGCACGTGGACCCAGGGCAGCGCACTATTGGCCTGAGCAGTCTCTGTGCTCTCCTGTGCAACTTCCCTGAAGGGCTGATACTGTGCTGCTCTGGGTCCATGCACTGTCGTCCGGTTGGGCACTCCATGTGGGGCTTTCCCCAACACCTCCCCACTCCCTCAGCTCCCAGCCAGCTTCCTGTATGAATGCCTGGTTGGCAGCACGTGGACCCAGAGTCCACGGCATTATCAGCCCTTCAGGGAAGCCGCACACAGTGTGCATTTGCCCTGCCTCCACCCCCTGCACAGATCTGGGGGGTGCAGGTCCCTTCTGACCCCTGGGAGTGCGTGCTGCCACCAGGAACCGGATCCGCTCCCACCCGAGCCTGCAGCAGGCAGGCAGCAGTGGGGGAGCTGGCTCCGTGCTCCTTCTGCTGCAGCAGCCGCTGCCTTCTGTTGGGAGCAGGGAGCTCCAGACCTGGCTCACTGGCCCCATAGCCCTGGGAGCTGGGGTCCCCCCCCAGCAGGGCTGGGGGGCAGGGGCTGTGGGTGGGGGGCAAGGGGCATGAGCAGGACTGTGGGGCTGTGGTGGGGCAAGTGCGGGGCACAAGCAGGGCTGTGGGGGGCCTTTAATTTTAATCGCAGATATTGGGGTTTTTATCAGAGAATTTGCAATTTTTTTATCAGGGAAAACCCTGGTCACAAAATATTTATTAATGCCCACAGGGATCTATAAACTGACTGCCAAGCTAATTTTTTTATGGCAAAGCTCATGCCATGAACACATTCATCCTGGGCTGGTTTCCCCTTCCAGAAGGAAGTATAGCCTCCACCATCTTCCCTCAATCGACCCTCATCTGGTTGTTTTGTCTCAGTTGGATCTGCAGTGTTGTTGTTGTGTTTCACTAGTGCCCTGGAAACAATAGCAGTTTTTTTCTGGTAATTTGTTGTATTGGTTATCCATCAAGGTGCAAATGTTCCATATGGAAAAAAATGATTGTCTTCTTTTGATGCATTTGATCACAGACAGAGCAATCCTGTTGAATATGGTTATCCAACCAGGAACAGATAAAACAGCCTAGGGTTAAGGCACCTTTTCTAGCCCCTGCCCCTCATAGGGTGAGCAAAGGAGTTGGAGAAAGAGTCAGAGTCCTGAATAGGACTGTTCAGTCATGTTAGCAGCTGTCAAATTGCACTTGTGCCAGCCCAAGTACAGAAGAACCATCAGGTTTCCACCACCTGTGTGCAGATTCATGGCTGGAAACTGCCAGATACACTAGTCACATCTCTCTCACCATTGATCAACTGCCACAGGATTTTTGAAGATTGGTGCAGGAGAGTGTGGTATTGTTTCCTGTGCTAGAAGCCTGCACAAGTCTTCATTTAATATGAGGAAGCTAGTGTGTAGAAACACCAACCACATGATTTTGACAGAGAGGAAATCTGGGTCCAGTGGCAAGGGAGAACCCTAGATGATAGGAGACCTCCATCTTGCTGCAGCCTTCTTCCTTCTTTAAAACTGTTGAGATCCTGACATCTTCCTGATCCATTCTTGAGGACTTAGGGTGGGACTGTAGTTTGTCTGGAACCTCCCCTCAGGCCTGTTCACCAGGGGTGAGCTGGACAGAAGTGTGACTCTGGGCAGCATAGCACTGAGGATCATTGGGACACACAAGCCTCTCCACCACTAAATGTTCTTAGTCCACAGAGAAGGATGATTGTTGAGTGACCAAGGAGGTTAGTGATATTTTTTTAGGACCGCTGCCCTCAGTCCATCATTCAGCACAGTAAGCCTGATTCCAGATTGGATCTGAAAAATACACTCTTTGAATTAAATTGAGATGAAACATAAGACTCCACACTTGCCTCTTTGTTGCAAGTTCAGAGACTATTTAATGCTATTTAATACAGCTTTGTACAGGAAAAAGATGCATATTTAAGGAGATGAGAAACACTCACCTTCACAAGACAATTGTGTTGAATTGGCCATTGTTAGGTAGAAGTTAGGTAGACCGAACATAACCTGACACCAATTAACTTTTTTATTGTTTTCCCCTGGAATATTTTCCCTCTGCTGAGGGAATATCCAAGTGCGTGTTTGGAGAGGGAGCAATCCGTAAATCCTCTGACAGGACAGGAACAGGATATGACCAGTTTAATCTCGCTTTTCAGCTGTCCCTGAATTTGTATTCTTTTCTCAAAAGAACACTTTTGATTTTATCCTTAGCCTCAACTTGAAAGATTTGTGTGTCACTGGAATCTATTTCAATTGTTAGTATTTAAGATTGTAGATTTTTCACTCTCCTGTTTCTAGATGCTTCTGTCACTAGCATAGTATGAATGGATGTAAATATCCTTTTCATTTTAGGCTTCCCATATAGATTCTGGAATAATAACTCATAGAGGTTATTTCAGTGATATAGGGCCAGATCCTAAATGAACTCTAAGGTGCCCCTATTTAAGTGCCATAACATTCACATTTTAGGGTTTGTGGTCTGGGAGGGTGTTCCATATTGCCAGAGTTACACACATAGGTTTTGTGTACAATGAATGGGGAGATCTTGATGCTTCCAAAGATTGCAGTTGCTAGTCATTCCACAGGAAGGCACCTGTTGTATTTCTTGTGGGCGACTCCTGTGTACAAAGATCACAGCATAGACAAAGAAAGACCTCGGGGTTGTTCAGTAGTGAAGACTCAGAGAGGTTTATTGTCTGCAAAACACATTGATCACCTTTCCAATAGCTCATACTTGCCTGTGACAATATATTAACATAAACTATATCTCCCATGCCACTACAAAGTTCCAAGTTTCTCAGGTCCTCTTTATACAGATAAACCCACAGGACTAAGTAAAACATGCTCTGTGCATCTACAGTTACAATTAATGCAACATGATAAACTCCAAAGCAATCTGTTCCGGAGTATACTGCTCCCGGGTGCAGTGTCTACACGGGTGCCTGAGAAAGCAGCACTTTGAGCCAGAGCAGAGCAGCCCTGGGCTGGCAGCAGGCTTCCGGGAGGGAAGAGGGGTGTCAGCCTTGGTCTCCAGGTGTTGGTGTTGGGTGGTGGAGAGGCTGGCTGGGGCACAAGAGTGTCGAAACTGCAGAGCTGTGTGGCTGATCCCAGAGCCTGCTGCCAGCCTATGGCTGCTCTGCCCTGGCTCAAAGTGCTGCTGTCCCAGTTACTGTCTGCACGTGCGTTGCAGTACTGTAAATAACTCCACCATAAGATAGTACTGTCCCCTGCTGATGGGGCTCTTAGTCCCAACTTTGCTTCTTATGTAGCCAGGGCTGAGAGCTCCGCAACTGTTGGGGCTCACATTCCTGGCTGTGCCTCACACATAGCCAGACTTGGAGCCCCATGGACTGGGGGTTTCACAACTTCTCCATCTTCCCCTTCCCCCCTGAGCTTGGGGGATCACAGAAACTCTCTCAGGGTTCAGGGTTTTCATGCTGGGCTCAGTGTATCACTGTGGCTGGGAGCCCTGTCAGTGGATCAGTCTCCTGGCTGCAGAAGAGACCCTGCTACATATGCAAACTAACGTTGGATAGCAACCAACTATAAAGTTATTAGACATTTTCAAGGTCGACCTTTTTAGCTTTTTATGGCATGATAATTACTTTGCATGTGTCTCAAGATAATTGCACAATTAACTAGTTAATTACACAATAACTGCAATGTGTAGAGTGGGCCTTGGTGACTCTTTTCTCATTTACACTATTGATCTTCGAAGCAAAGCAGTCATATAATTCTGTTTACTGGTAAATAGTCTGCCTCTTTTGTACGTGTGATGTGACTTTAAGTAATTGTGTTGTTTTCAGCTATTGTGTAAAATATTAAGATATAATAAATAATAAATTCCTGATTCAAGTGTTTCTCTTCGAAGGTTGCCATGGGTCAGGGCCAAGCTGATTTAGCCATTCAGACACTCAAGGAATGCGCACGAAGTGGAGAATGGCTGTGTTTGAAGAACTTGCATCTTGTCGTATCTTGGCTTCCTAAACTGGAAAAGGTAAGGGTAACTGCATGAGAAAGGGCATAACTGTATTGTTTCAGAAATATTCAAGTGACTTCCATGCTAGGTATCCAGAGTTCTGGCAACTGAAAAATACCAAGCAGAAGGTTGGCAAGTTACCTAGTAATGAGTTTGTATATGTGAATTTACTTTTCATTGGCATAAGCTATTTCTTTAACCTTTTAAGTAATTATATCACTCTGTAAATCAGGAGTGTCAAACATATGGCCTATGGGCCAGATCTGGCCTGCAAAACCATTGCATGTGGCCCACTAGTAGTCAAATAGGTTACTGGAAGTTGGGGAGTTTGGCCTGCCACAGAATTTGGGATCCCAGTGGACATGGCCATTGGCAGCAGCCTCTCTGCTTGTTTATTCCCTCTGCCTTGGAATTTTTCTCTTCTGAGATCTGCAGTTGGGTGGAAATTACTCTGGTGTTTTACATCCCCTGTGTCAGGGTTGTATGTACAACATGTGGATACAACTGGACAAAAGGCCCAGAACTTATGTTAATGGACCATATACATGCTATGTAGCATACATTACTGGGGTGGGTAACTGAATGCTTCTTGAATTTAAGTTACTTTACAGGTTAGTAACTTAGACCAGTAAATACATTTACAGACAGATGTATCATTTAAAATGTAACTTATATTGTTCTGCAAAACAAATATTCACTGCAATAAAGCACATATTTGACTCTCACTTTCTCTCTTTTTTTAAATAGGAACTGAATAGTCTTCAACCCAAACCTGACTTCCGCCTTTGGCTAACTGCTGAAGTTCATCCACATTTTACTCCAAATTTACTTCAGTCAAGTTTAAAGATAGCATATGAGGTATAGTGTCTGTGGACAGTTTGTTGCATATATACAAGCATATTTACAAGCAGTACTAATACAAATGGGTGCATCTACACAAGACATTTAACTGTGCATTAGCATAGTTTACTGTGAAGTAAGCATGTGCATCTACACGTGCACATGCTTACTATGCAGTATACCTTCCTAATCCCGAGTAAATTTGCTATCTGCAATGAGATTCTTAATGGCACAATGGTGCTTGTGTAGACACTTGACCAGGAGCAAACTCTGTTTCAACCGTCCATCAGGAGGCAGGAAATAGCCTCCTGCCCCTGGGAGCTGCCTGTTGCCAGGGTAGGCTCTACCACAGGAGCCCGGGCAGGGACTATGCTCCCCTGACCCAGTAGCAGGGAGTTCCAAGCCCCCTGCTCCAAGATTGTAATCAGGGGTGGGGGATGGGAGATCTTTATCTCACAGCCACTGCTCCACCATTGTGATTGGGGAGTGGGGGGCTGGGAGACCCTTATGTCCCAGCACCGGCCTCACTGTCACAGAGCTGGCACTGGGAGCACCCTGCTGGTGGGGGTAGGGGAGCCTGTTCCCCACCCAGCTCCATGAGTGTGGAGCTAGGGAGGAGGGAACAGGCTGGGGAGCTTGTTCCCCACTCAGTTTTGCACTCATGGAGCTGGGCAAAGAACAAATCTATTCTCCTCCAGCTCTGGGCTTGCAGAGCTGAGTGGGGAACAAACTGCCCAGCCTCCACCCGGCATGCAAGGTGGGTGCTAGGAACTGTCCTTGTCAGGCCATCCCTGTGCCCCAATTGGGTAATCAAGGCATGGGGCTTAGAAAGAGCTGCAGGGTGGGACAGGTCCCAGCCCCCTGTCCCAGTCCACTGGCAGGGCAGCTAGAGGTGAGCTAGCTAATAGCTGCCCCACCAGCGGATCGAGGCAGGGGGCTGGGACCTGGCCCTCCAGTACAACTCTTTCAAAGTCTCCTGCTCCTAATAGGGGAGCCAGGGCCAGGAGCTCCTTGCTGGCAGGGCAGGGGAACATTGTCCCTGCTCTAGGCACAGGCAGCCCCCTGGTTCCAGGGGACAGCTGTCTCCTAGCCAGGTGCTCCCTGCCAGTCCCTGACCTATCACCCAAGGGGAGTCTGGAGCTCCCCTTAGTAGTGGTAGTGTTGTGCCCCAGCTCAAGTCTGGGATCGTGCCCGGTATGCAAAGGCTAATAAAGATACCAGGGGTGAAAGTACAAAGAAGGTTTATTGCTAGCAATAAAAGGTGCAAGCGGAATAATTCACATAACAAGCACACCAGATCACTATTTCTAAGCATCTTTTATACAGGAGTTTTCAAGTTTTCACAAGTGGGCTTGTTTGCTGATTGGTTATAAATGAGTGACGCAAGAAGTTCTTTACAGAGCATGTCTCTATACCTGTGTTTTAGCTATGTATCTCATTTACATATATGTGTGTTTCATTAGCGTACTTCTTCCCCACCTAGGGACGTGATTTTTAGTATTTTAATGAGCCCTTTAACCCAGTACTCTGCTTCTTCTTTTGTTTTCAAGCCCCCTTTATCTAGGACTGTCTCCTCCTTATCATTGCAGATGGGCATTTTTCACATAGCATTCTCTTCTGCTTCGTCTTCGAGTAGAGGTTTCTAGGTCACTCCTTACAGTAGTGGCCCTTTGAAGGGCTGCAGGAAACTTGGTGCAAAGAGCAGCAAATCAGTTCCCTAATCCCGTCCTGTCAGATGCCATCCTGAAAGTGTTTATTCCACAGTAGTTTACACCAGAGTAAATTTGGGCCGGATGCAATGCATATGTAGATGCGCGTAATATGACTCACCAATTCAAAAGAAACCATCTAACAAGAGGGAAGTTTATTAAATTGCATCTTATAATAGACAAATGCCTTTTTATTTTGTTGTTTTGTATTTTCAAAACGTTTTCTACTTTGAATGAAATGAAAAATTGCTATTGATTTACCTTAAAGAATCCTTTGTGGTCACTTGTAGCTTATGTAAGGGGATGTGCTGATCCCTGAAATAATCCAGCAGTATATTTTCTCTCATGTGTTTTTTTTTCTCCACCCCTGTGCGACCTTCCCTTCCCCTGTAGCTCTTTCAAAGCCCTCTGCCTTAATCAGGAAGCCAGGGCTGGGTGCCCCTACAGTGGTGGGGGAGCGGGGGACAGTCTCCTGGCCCAGTTCTTCCTGCCAACCCCTGGGCTAGCACCCGGGGCCCATTGCAGGGCCACAGGAAGTGGCAGCAGTTTGCTTCTACGAGTAGCAGATCTGTTCCCACAACTCTGCATGTGTAGACGCCTACCTGGGAGCATTTACTCGTGGGTAATTTATGCAAGTAAAGTGATCCCAGATGAAATGCATCTGTTAGATGTACCCAGTATGCGGATCTTCTGTATATGCTATGCTATGTCTCATAGACTTGATTATCAGGCGATACTGTGAAGCTCCAAAAAGGAGTTCAGACTGTCGATAGAATAGATCCTTTCTGCAAAAGGACCAGTAGAGTTCTTTTTCATTTAAATTCAGCAGGACCAGGAGTTTTCTTCCATTTAACTTTGGCAGCTCTCACATCACAAGGTCCAATGGCTTTGGTTTCCTGCATGTCAAAATGTTAGTTGGAGTTGCTTAGAATTTTTACTTTTGGCATCCACAGATATCATCTCACTAATAAGAGTACCTTAGTTATATGTTAGATCCAAACTCTGTGAGACTCTAGCACCTTTCCTGATTTACGGCCTTAGAGCTGTTGGATCCACCACCACAGAAGTAATCAGAGCCCCTCACAGATGTAATTTATTAATTCTTTTTCTTATCTCTTCATGGAAACCAACCACTTTATGCTAATTAAGAATGTTGAGTGTTCACTTGGCTTGTGTTCATTGTTCATTATCATGGTTGTGATAATCCCATTAATTGTCATCTGGTCAGGAAGTACATATTTTACTTTAAAGGGAAATCATTGATTTGTTAAAAATATCCAGCTGAAAGTATTTGGTATTTTGAAAAGTAGTACTTAAGATTACTGTAAATGAAAGAGATTTATATAAACAACCCCCCCAGGCAAATATGGTATATAAAAAAAAAAAATGAAATTGTGACTTAAATCTCCTTAAAACCTACTTCTTCATTGATGCCTGTCAACCTCTTCATAATAACCGGATAGTTCATTAACTACTAGTTCTTATTGTTGTTATCATAATTATTTCAGTATTACCTTGTATATTCCGTAGTTTGCATCTACCTGTTGTATCTTGTAAACACAATATAGTAGGCTGCTTGCAGATGTTACAAACCCCCCCCAAAAAACCCTTTTCATTCCATCCAGGAAGAGCACACACCAACTGCTGAAACTTCCTTAGCCTGACGAAGGGTTTTTGAACCCGAAAGCTTACTTAATAACTATTCTCCAACCATTTGGGTTGATCTAATAAAAGATATTAAATTCACCCAAGGAACCTTGTCTGCCCCCAAAAACCCCGCACCATACTGAAAGAAGCAGTGCAGTAGTTTGACCCGGCTCGCCCAATGTCTATATAGATTGGGCACTTCAGCAGGGCTTTATGGTGCTTTTGTCTAAAGCCAAATCAATCAGTTATTAGATAAAGTGCCAAAAAAGCCCCACTAAAATGCCTGATATATACAGACGTTGAGCCTTGTAGGGAAGCAGCTGCACGTTGCTGCCCTTATGTGCAACTCGGCTCTGCAAGGAGCAGAGATTCATTCTGGGGGTCTCCTTGCTGCTACTGCCTGCCCCCTACTGCCTCAGCAGGGCAGTGCTGGTCCCTGCTATGCAACCTGGCTCCGCAGGGAGCAGAGATCTGGGGCAGTGCAGGGTGGGCAGTGGTGGGGAGGAGATTCTGGTGTGGATCTTTTCTTCCCTGAGGAACCAGGTCGCACTGCAGTGCAGTGATGGCACCTACCTCGTGACCTGGATCTGCATGGAGCAGAGATACAGGGCTACACAGGGCTGCAGTGGTGGGAAGGAGACCCTGACACTGATCTCTGCTCTCTGTGGAGCCAGGTCTCGTGGCAGGGTAGTGCTGGTCCCTGCCACGCAACCTGGCTCCGCAGGGATCAGGGATCTGCACAGGGCTCTCCTTGCCTGCATGGAGGGCAACGACCCTCCCGCTCCCCCGGATGAACCACCCACAGCCCCGCCCTGCTCCCCGCTGGGGCCCTGCAGCCCCCAGCCCAAAGCCCCTCCTGGGTGGGCTGCAAAACAGATTCGGTGGAGCCAAATCTCCGAAACATTCAGCCGAAACGAAACAGGGCAGTGTTCCGAAACACCAAAACAAATCACTGTCCTCTGAAACGGCCAAATCCAAAACCGAATAGAAACATAGCCATTTCGCACAGCCCTAGCCCCTACCCCATCACTAAAGGAGAGAGGGAGCCTGGGTACACCTGGGTGGCTCCAGCCCCCTGGAGGGACTAATGGTGACAGAGGACCCTTAATAAAATGGTCACTCACCCCAGGTGTGGCTGGCACAATACAGCCAGTGATTGACAGGCCTAGGGTAGAAGAAGTGGGTGAGGTGACCCAAAGACAGGGTTAGTGGCTTTAGAAAACCAGTGCCATGGCTGAGGCCTTAGAAGAGAGGGTTCTGATTGGCCAAGGAGGAAGAGTAAAGTGGCCCAGAGTAAAGTGAGCAAAGGCCAGAGGGCCACAGTCCAGACAAGGATCTAGGACTGAAGTGAAACCCCCACAACCCTCCTGACCTCTAGGATCAGCCTCAAATGATAACATCAAGGTGTAGAGACAACAGGGTGGGATCCTGAAAAACTAAAGGGAGCGAGTAAGGCAGGATCCAGGAAGTCACTAAGGGGCAACCTGCCTATCCAGTGGAGTGTCCCACTACACAAGGCCACTAAGCACATTATAGAAACATAAATAATAATAATTAGTAACATTGAATATAAAATCTGGGGTAAAAAATTGGATGGGCTTGCATTTGAATGCATTTGCTTTTTTTTTCTTTAATAAAGACTTTCATACTTATGGTCTTAAACTTGTCCTTATATTGTGTTTCAGTTTTCTTGTTCCTTTTTTGTTTGTTCGTTTTGTAGTGTTGTATACAAAATGCCCTTGAATGTGTGAACCCTATGGCCTGTTAGGTCATCTAGTGTAGCCACCTTTTTGTTTAATTTTCCAGAAGACTTTTTGAAGATGTGGGGATTAGTTAGCATTCAACATTTAAATAAATTACAACTTTAGCAAAATAACTAACAACAAAACAACAACAACAGCAATAATAATAATAATAAGATGTGCATATTTCATTTTTTTCCATCCAACGCAGGCACCTCCAGGCTTAAAGAAGAATTTAATGCGAACCTATGAATCTTGGACTCCAGAGCAGATTAGCAAAAAGGGAAATTTGTCTCGAGCTCATGCTCTGTTTAGTTTGGCCTGGTTTCATGCTGTATGTCAAGAAAGAAGGAATTACATCCCTCAGGTAGGTAACCTTATTTTCTTCCAGTGTTTTTTCACTAGAATGCTTTTTTTTGTTTCATATCATCTGCTAGGTTTTAAATTTGCTATTTAAAGTAAAACGTACTTTGCATGTGTGTTTGGTGACATTAAGAAACGATAAATGTAGTTACAACTGTGCAGTTGTTTGTTGTTACTAGTATTGAGTTCTTAATTAGTGTGTGTAGCCCTTTTGCAGGATTTGGGCTTGTTAAGCAGACTCCTTGCTGAGTCCCATCAATTGCAATGGGACTGCATGTGGGCTTAGTGCAGGGGTAGGCAATTATTTTGGCTGGAGGGCCACTTAACGAATTTTGGTAAGCTGTTCAGGGTCTCAAGGGTACCCCTGCCCCTTGATGGGTGCCCCTGGTCACCATCTTGAGACCGGAAGTCCCTCCCCTAGCCCCTGACCTTTGCCACAGGAAGTCCCTCCCCTTGCCCCAGAAGTACTCCTTTTGGGAGGGGGTGATTGTCATCTTGAACTGGAAAAAAATCCAACAAATCATATACTAAAAAAATCAAACATATGCTATATCTCATTTTAAGTCCCCAGCTGCACGCGGAGGCAGGATGCAGGGCCAGCCCCACATGGCCCCATAACATGCACTCCTGTGCTCCCACCCAAGTCCTGGTCACAAGTGGCAGCAGCCTGTGGGGCCAGCTCAACCTGGCCCCTTAGCACTTCTACCTGTGTCCCCAGCCACACCTGGTGGGAAGGCATGGGGGCAGTGCCACCCGGCCCCATAGCTGCAGTTCCCACCCAAGTCCCAAGCTGCAAACAGCAGCAGCATGCAAGGTCAGCCCCACCCAGCTCAGTAGCACTTCTGTCCGAGTCCCCAGACTCATGTGGTGGCAGCGTGCAGAGCCAGCCTAACCCATACCCATAGTGCGCAGCTGCTGCAGTGTGTGGGGCTTGCCCAGCTCAGCCTCACAGTGTACAGTTCCCCATGCTCCCAGCCCACTTTCCCCCAGTGGGTGACCCAGCCCCCAGCTTGGTGGTGCCCTTACCTGAATTCCCAGCCTCGTAGGCAGGGAGGCTGGAAACAGCCACGGGGTCACCAAGCAAAAGCCTTTCCCAGGCAGAGCCTTCTTGTCTGTAGTACTTCCTGGCTTGGAGTGGGTTGGGTCAGGCCAGGCTGCGGGGGTGGTGGAAGGGGGCTGGTTGCTTAGCAGAGCTGCACGTCCTGCATGGAGGTGCCAGCTTCCAGAGGAGCAGCAAGTGCCAGGGCTTATAGAGGACTTAGGAAGAGGCGCCAGGGGCCAGGTGAAATTGTCTGGCGGGATGTATTTTGACTGCCCCTGGCTGAGTGGATCTGATACTGATGCAATATTTAAGCTCCTGTGGCAAGAAATGATAGTCCTGTGATAAGAAACAAAATGGCCCGATAACCTTTTATGGGTCACCTGGAAAAAGAATTCCTCAAGAACTGCACCATCAAACCCATGCTATACTTAAGATACATAAATGACATCTTCATCATTTGGACCGAAAACTTGCAATGTCTGATTGATTTCGATCACAAATTCAATAATCATCACCCCTCCATCAGAATACGCCAGCTCCAACGTCTCCCTTTTAGAGACTATGATCAATATCCAGAATGGTAAAATACAAATTAACATATACAAGAAACCCACGACCTCCATACATATCTACACAGAACCAGCAATCACCCTAAACACACTTAGAAAGCTGTAATATACAGTCAAGCCCTCCAATACCACTGAATTGGCACTGAGGAAAATACCCACAATCGTCACCTTGCAAAACTCCGAAGAGCTTTTGCCCAACAAGGACACTCCTCCAGAGAGACAGATCATACTTTGATAAAGCCCCCTGGATATCACACGAAGAACTGCTGCAGTACAAAAAGAAACCCCCCACGAATTGAACACCATTAGTTATGATATGCCATCCTTCCCTGGAACCTATATGGAAAATCCTCAAACAGTTGCAACCCATACTAGAAGAAGACCTAATTCTTAAAGAGCTTTTTCCAGAACCACCCACCCTAGCTTTTAAACAAGCACCACATCTTACTCACCTCATCCCCAAAAACACACTTCCTATGGCTCAAAGCACACCAAATGGATCCAGACCATGCCAAGACAAGAAATGTAAAACCTGCTAACACAGAACCATCACCATTCCTGGACCTTACACCTGCACCTGCAGAAATAGAATTCATCTCATCCAGTGCACTGAATGCCCTGTTGGAAAATATGTAGGATAAACCAAACAGTAATTGCATAGCAGAATGAATGCATACTGAAAATCTATCACACACAAATATCTGATTACCTGTGGCTACACACTTTTCACAAGAAAACCCTCTCCAGTCTCTCAGTTCTAATCCTCAAAGGAAATTTATAAAACACCTTCCGTAGACAAGTGTACAAACTTCACTTCATAAATCTACCAGATACAAAAAATTATGGATTAAATGTAGACATTGGATTTATGGCACATTATAACTTGCTTGCCATCTGATAGCCCCAGGTGATCTCTCTACCTTTTGCCAGCTACATTCTATCACCAGGTCAACATTCCCTCTTCCCCACCACCTACCTCTCACCTATTGTCTCCTACAGCCTCTGATCCTCACTGCCATGCCATTTGCATTTTGACAGACTTGCATTTTGCCTATTGACTTCTATTCCATCCAGGAGAACACAAAACACCCACTCTCACTATGCCTGAAGAAGGGTATTTGTGCCTGTGTGCGCAAAGAACATTTTTTTCCAACTATTTATTTGGTCTAATAAAATATATTACATTTACCCAAAGAACTTTGCCTGTCTGTCATAAGAAAGATGCACTCCCTAAAAGGGACTTAAAGACTAACTGAGAGCTGTAAATTATTAGGGGTGGGATAGATGGCTATTCTGGTCTAGGTAGAGACTTTGGAAAGGAAGGAATACAGCAAAAGCTTTGTTATCTGGCACCCATGGGGAATCGGGGGTGCCAGATAACAAAATATGCTGGTTACCCGAGGGGCCACCTCTCCTGCTGCGTCCAGTGCACAGCTACCCCTCCCCTCGAGTCGCCACCCCTCCCGCTGCGAGGGACAGGGATGGGAGCAGAAGAGAAAGGAGAAAAGAACTGTTATTGTGAGGGCTTGGCAGCACAGGCTCCTTTGCCCTGGGCCGTGGGGGCTCAGCAAAACCAGAAGTGCCACAGTGGGCACTTCCGGTTTCACTTTTACCTTACAAGCCGGCATGCTGGTTAATAGAGCATACCGGCTTGTAAAGTGCTGCATAACGCAGCTTTTACTGTAATTCTAAGAAAGGAGAGGGGAAGTTTACCGTCTCACTAATCTTTGATAAAAAGGAGGATGGAATTATTTACATGATTAATCTTAACTACTGTACTGAAGGTCCCTCAGTAGAACCCCAGTATGCATTTCTTTCTTTCTTTCGCCAACTGGATCCACGGTGAAGAAAGTAGAGGTTTGTGGTATGCGGACTCTTTATAACAAGGAATCTGCCCTGCATTTGACTAATTTTTGAGTCATGACTATTTAAATACGTCGTGCAACTTTAATTTTCCTCTGACTGAGGCAGCAAAGTTTGAGTGTTTAGACCAAGGCCAAAAATGGAAAGCTAAAGGGATTGACCCTAATCTCAATAGTGTTTGGTGGTGCTGCTGCAAAGCCTCAGGGACGCTTGGTTTTAAATAGAGGCAATTTAAAACATTAATTTAAATCATCAAGAGAAAATTCTTGATTTAAATAATCTATTTTAATCAACATTTCCACTTGTACTTAAGTTACTTACAAATATGTGCCGCTGCTATTTGGAGATTATAAGAAGATTCCTTCTGATCCAGAACATGCAGTCCTGCTTCTGAGGGTAGGCTGTTGATGGTGATGGTACTCATCTTTTTTGTAGTGCTGTAATTTGGTGGTTAGAACACATAAGCAGGAAATTGGAAACTTGTGAATTTAGGTCTGTCTTAGCCTTTGGGGATTCATACCCAAACCTCTTTACTTCCTGGAAAAGCATCCTATTTGCTAAATGATAAAATAGTCTGGGTGGGGATTTCTTCCATGTACCTTGTTGAAATGGGCCATTGGATAGCTAAGAAAGCAGGAGCCATGGTGTAAAGATGTGAGAGGAGCATGCCTTGTATCTCAAACTTTCTAACAGTCTTGATCTGAGAATAAATCCCCCATTTGTCGCTGGCCCCCATTAACTGTTGTTTTGAGTTCTATCAGGCAGCTATTATTTTTCCCTTTAATAGATATACCACACCTTTTTGTTTGTATATATTATTGACTATATGTTAGAGAAAAGGGTTCAGAAGACCGAACTTGTCAGTTAAGTAATGGATCACGATGAATAAGAACATGATCAAAGAGCAGTGACATATCCTTATATTGTGTTTTAGTACTCCTGTTCCTTTTTTTTTTGTCCTTTTGTTTTGTTTGGGTCTATTGGGTATCTAGTGTTGGGTCTGTTGCAGTGGTTTCAGCAATTTATTGAGCAAACTCAACAAATCTATGCAATATCCCTGTATTTAATATCTGTGTTTACAGCAAGCCACCAAGGTATTTCATATATCATCATATGTATTACAGAAATTTCCATATAATTTATCAGTATTATGCAGCTTAGTTTTTTCCAGTTTCTGATCTATTTTTGAGTTTAGCGACACTGCAGATATTCTGTCCCAGCAAGTTCCTGGTAGGCCACGTATGTGTGGTGGACATCAATAAAAATCTTACTTATAAATCTGTCTTTTTGGTATGTTTTCTTCCTGGCTCCAAACAGTCTAAGAGTTTGGGGCCATTTTAGCAGAAGTAAAAGCATGATGGGATTTGATTTACTGCTTAATATAAGCATGTAGTGATTGCTTTTTCCATATTTTTTCCTTAGTATAGAGGTTACTTAAAAGGCAGAGGAGAATGATCAACATATGGTGTGGGCAGTGGTTTGAAAACCAGACCTGCTTATCAAAATCCCAAAGGGAACTAAAATTCAAAAGGCCATCAAGAGTAAGGGAGTGAGTCAGTGAACTGTCTAGTAATAGTTGTCAACAAGAAGTGCAATAAGCACCGTTAAGGAGGGCAGAGTTGCATGTTTACATACATACATAATTTTCCAGTAACTTTTCAGATTATCATAGAATTAAAAATATATTTATTTCTATAGTGGGAAATGATGTCAGTTCTACCCAGACAAGCATACACGTGATGAAATCTATTTCATAGAACTAAGTAAATGTCTTGATAGAGATGTTTCTGTCATACTTCCTTTCTGCATTCCTGTTTGTGTATATCTGGACACCGGTTTATAAATGAAATAGTTCTTTTTTTCTTGGTGTTAAACCTTATACATATTGTACAAGCAGTTGTTTTTGTATGCTTTTTCATTTCATTTAATATTTATTGATGCCTGACTAATTAACTTTGTGTTTGTTTTGTTTATTTTATGTCAGGGTTGGACCAAGTTTTATGAATTTTCTTTATCTGATCTCCGTGCAGGGTATGACATTATTGACAGGCTCTTTGATGGTAAGTCACTCCTGCAAGTTAACCAACTCCTTTCTTTATCCCAGCTAATCATTTTCTGTGTTTCCTTAATTTTAAATCTCAATAAAGTTAGCAGAGTGTAGATTGTCTCTAAAAACACACTTATTTTGATGAAATCTGACTGGAGGATGATAGTTCTGGCCATGGACACGCATTCAGTTCCAGCAATTTCCAGAGAATTTGTTGCACTGGAAAATGTGACGAGGTGGGAGAGCTTGCAGGCATTCCAACACTGTGGCTGGAAAGCAAAAAAATCACCTTAAGGCAAGCTATTTAGCCAGAGGCTGATAAGGAACTGCTTCTTTGCTCCCCCACCTGCATGCAGGCCCAGCTGTTGCCCTGGGACCCTGATTAACCCCAGAGTAGGAACCAGGGCTGTCAAACACAGCCTGAAGCCACTTGATAGCTACAAGCCATCCTGGATACCCAGGGTGGTTGGAACTGAGAGAATGCCCCCACTTCGAACCCCCCATCCCATCCCCCTTCCAATCATTTTTCAGGGCTTGACACCCTAGTCCAGCTCCAAGGAAATGTGCCCGGCCATCTCCAGTCTGTGCACAGACCAGGGTCACCTTGGAGCCGTGCACAGGGCAGGAGGCAAATATGCTGCCACTTGAGCCTTCCTCGAGCTTCTGGGTATAGCAGTTGTAGTGAAGATGGCTTTTCCCAGAAGAGATCATTGCAGTGTTTGGAACGTTGATAATGAACAGAAACATCTCGAGTGTAATACTGAATAAAGTAATCCATTCATCCACAATACAAATCACAACATTTGAGCTATTTTGGTAGTTTTTGAAAAGTATGATGGGGAGTAAGAGAAAACATATACTTTATTCAACATTGTAAGCTATACATAAATAAAATGTAACTGTTTGAATTAGCAAGGACATCAATAGAAACAACATTAATTTTATATACCATGTTATGTGATCTTTATGATCACAAAAGATCTTAGCCTCTTATATTTCATCTGAAGATGACATCTCCATTAACAGTGTCTCCTTCTGGTAAGTTGCTGGCTCAATCATCCCAGTTATTTTGTGAGGTCTGATAGGACTGCAGCCTAAAGCTTTATAGTTGTGAAGTACTAAGCAGGATGTTAAAAGGATGCAAATTTATAATGGCTCCCAATCAAATAGTGCTTTTTGCTCTCCAGATGAATGTGGTTGATGAACACATCTACATAGAAAGTTCCTCACAAGTTTTTTAATATGTCTGACTTTCCATTGCATTTAAAACAAGTTAGGTTAGGCTCTTATCATTGGGGAAAAATAACTTTTGTAAATACTAAAAATTAAGCTATTGCGATATTTAATGTTATTTGGGTAAAAGTTAAGAAACAAAATATGTAAGGATCAGTTATTGGATGTCTTTGTATTTCTTTATGCCATGGAAGATTAACTATAATAACAGGGAAATGTTTATATCACAATGCAGAAGGTTAAGGTAAAACTAACATTTTGTATCTTTTAGGTGCCAAAAATTTTCAGTGGGAGTTTGTGCATGGTTTGTTTGAAAATGCCATTTATGGAGGCCGCATAGATAATTACTTTGATATGAGAGTCCTTCGGTCCTATTTGGAACAGCTTTTCAATTCCACCATCATTGGTGGTTTGCATCTCAGGGGCAAGAAGATGACCAGATTCCCATGTTCCATCTCTCTACCCAATTCTTGCAGCATTTTGGTAAGTACGCATGCCATGTCATCAAACATTGAATTTGAATTTTTCTTCTTGTAGTGCTGTCTTAACAACTGAATGTGCTAATTAATGACAGGCTCTTGCAAGGGTCTGAAGTCTACCTGAAATCAGTGGAAACTGAAGGTGTTTGGGTCTAGGCTTGTGACGTACCAAAGGGACCATATCCCAATCAGCCTAATAGATGCCTCCTTTTTAGGCTTCAACAAATTTACAAAATTGGTGTCCCAGTGAAGGGACCCAAATAGAGAGAAATAGAGATCTAGGATCCCTGTGTAGTGAATGAGGAGAATTAGACAAGTGCTGATAATAATTCAGAATGTCTGGGGGCTCAGCAGGGAGGCACCTAGAGCTAGCTAATAGAAAACACTAAGCACAGGTTTATGCCTGAAATCCTGTTCCTCCTCTGAGTTTAAGCACCCAACTAAGCACTGCACAGTAGTGATTAGAGCAGTCACTAGGAAGGGGAAGATCTGAGTTCAAGGCCCTTCTCAGCTTGAGGGGATAGTAACATCCTCTTCCCCAGAGAAATCCCTGAGTTCTCCTCCCCTCTGAAGAAAAAGGGCCACTGTAGAGCCAAGAGTTCAAGAGCTCCATCTTCTTTGGAACCACCCTTCAGGTAGTTGAAGGCTGCTGTCAAATCCCCCCTCAGTCTTTTCTTCTGCAGTCTAAATAAGCCCAGTTCCCTTAGCCTCTCCTCATAAATCTTTTGCCCCGGCGCCCTGACCATTGTCAATGCCCACTGCAGGACTCCTTCCAATTTGCCTGCATCCTTTCTGTGTTGGGGGGCCCCAAACTGGACATGGTACTCTAGATGTAGGCTCACCAGTGCTGAATAATCACTTCGCTTGATCTGCTGGCAATGTTCCTACTAATGCAGCCCAGTCTGCAATTAGCCTTCTTTGCAGCAAGGGCACACTGCTGACTCATATTCAGCTTGTTGTCCACAGTAATGGCTAGGTCCTTTTCTGCAGAGTTGTTGCTTAGCTGGTGAGTCCCCAGCCTGTACCAGTGCATGAGATTGTTCTGTCCTAAGTGCAGAACTTTGCACTTGTCCTTCTTGGACCTTACAAGATTTCTTTTTTCATAGATTTCATAGACATTAGGGCTGGAAAGGACCTCAGAAGATCATCGAGTCCAGCCCCCTGCCCAAAGGGCAGGAAGTCAGCTGGGGTCATAGGATCCCAGGAAGATAAGCATCCAGTTTCATCTTGAAGGTGTTCAATGTAGGCGCTTGAACCACCTCCAATGGCAGGCTGTTCCAGACCTTGGGGGCTCGGACAGTAAAGAAATTCTTCCTTATGTCCAGCCTGAAATGGTCTTGTAGTAGTTTATGACCATTCGACCTAGTCGTCATCCCTTGGGGGCACTCTGGTGAACAAACGTTCCCCCAGATACTGGTGGTCACCCCTGATAAACTTATAGGTGGCCATCAGATCACCCCTGAGGCTGTGCTTTTCCAGGCTAAAGAGCCCCAGGGCTCTCAGCCTGTCATCGTAGG
>NW_005841918.1:437412-463836 GCF_000455745.1 Alligator sinensis
TGTTCATCTTGTGGTCAATGATGACCCCCAAGTCTCTTTCTTCCATAGTGCTAGCCAGCATAGCACTGCTGAGCCTATAAGGATGCTGCTGGTTTTTCTTCCCGAGGTGGAGAACCTTGCAATTATCGGCGTTGAACACCATCAGATTCTCATCCACCCACTTGCTGAGTCTGTCCAGGTCAGCCTGGATCAGGCTGGATCAGCCTGGATCTTCTTTTGATTCAGTCCTTCAATTTGTTGAGGTTTCCCTGAATCCTCCAGTGTATGTACTGTTCCCCCCAGCTTGGTGTCACCTGCAAACCTTGCTGAGGGTGCACACCATCCCATCTTCCAGGTTCTTGTTGAAGATACTAAACAAAACCGGCCCCAGGGCCAACCCCTGGGGCACTCCACTTGATACTGTCTGCCAGCTAGACGTTGAACCATTGATTACTAGACTCTGAGCCTGACGATCCAGCCAGTTTTCTATCCACCTTATAGCCCATTCTTCCAACCCATACTTCCTTAGCTTGTTTGCAAGAATGTTTTGGAAGACTATATCAAAAGCCTTGCTAAAGATAAGATATATCATGTCCAATACTCTTCCTGCATCCACAGAGCCGGTCATGTCGTCATAGAAAGCAATCAGGTTGTTCAGGCATAACTTGCCCTTGGTGAATCCATGCTGACGGTTCCTAATCACCTTCTTCTCCAAGTGCTTAGAAATGAATTCCTTGAGGACCTGCTTCATGATTTTTCTGGGGACTGAGGTGAAGCTTACTGGTCTGTAGTTCCCTGAATCCTCCTTCTTCCCTTTCTTAAAGCTGGGTACTCTTTGCCCTTTTCCAATCATCTGGGACCTCTCCCAGTTGCCATGAGTTTTCAAAGATAATGGCCAGTGACTCTACAGTCACATTTGCCAATTCCCTCAGCACCCTTGGGTGCATCGTGTTAAGCCCCATGGACTTGTACATGTCCAACTTCTCTAAATGGTCCTTAATCTGTTCTTTTGCCACTGAGGGCTGCTTACTACTACCCAAACTGTTTTGCTAGGTGCAGTAATCTGGGAGCTGACCTTGCCTGTGAAGATTGAAGTGAAAAAGGCGTTGAGTTCTTCAGCCTTTTCTCTTCTAACAAAGCTAGGCATGTTCTGATCAGATCTGACTTTGACTTCTTCAGGGAGTTGGGGAGAATTTAGGGGCCCTCTCCAGCTCAACTTTGGATCTCAGCAGAGCTTAGGCAGGAGTTATCTGCCTATCTCTTCAGAATGGGTGCCTTTGTACATGGATGAAACCTTAAATTTAGGCATCTAGGGGACATGGTCCTCTAAAGTGGAGGCACTGAATGAGTTCATTAGCTTCCATAGTTAGGTAGTTGCTGGGCAAGGGATTCCCAGGAATTTAAAATCTACCTAAACCTTGTTTTAGGCATCTGAATCTCTGGATTTCAGTGTTAATGACTTTTATAATTTGAGAAAATTCTGACTTAAATTACTGGCACATGGGAACTTTGAAATATTTTGTCTAGAAACAAATTTGGTGGACCTGATTATCTTCTAATAGAGACCATTCAAATTAGGTGTAACACCACTGAATTTGGGAAAAATGGTTTCCATAGATGTGTGTATTTATTGTCTGCTCTTAAAAATATTTAGGAATGTCTGCAGTGAATCAGGACTTAGGACCAGATATTCAGTTTAGTGTAAATCATTGCACTCAGTTTAAATGGGGCTATGCCAGTTTAAGTCATCTGCTGCCAATGTACCATTATGCACCTGAAATATATAAAAATATGTCTGTGTGTATATACATACACACAAGCACACCCCAGATGTAGATCAAAATGCCATTTGTAACACTGTGTAGTCTCTCTCATATGCACACATACCACACATTTCCATGACACCTTGTTACTGTGGAAGTGATCGTACAGTGTTACAACAGGATTTCGATTTCATGTATGGAAGAGCAGAACAGAAATTGCCCTCTGATTTGTGTGTCATTTCATCAAATAGATTAGATCTGTCTTCTTTTCAACACTCCCAATTCATGTCTTTGTACTTCTCACTGCCTCAATGATGTAATGCTAAGCACGCTTCATACATTTGGTAGAATGCATACGTGAGTAAAATTTTTCTGTAAATAGTCTGATGACAAGGTCCTCACATTCTGAGGCCATGTTTCTAGAAATAATACAAACACATAGTGTATATTTCAATACATACCTTTCACTGGAAGGCTTTAATATTAGGCCTGTCAGTGAACCATGGCTCTAAGAAACTAATCCTGCAAAAGGTCACACACATACTTATCTTTACATGAGTAATTCCATTGAGTGACTGGAGGATCAGATTTTAAGTGCATGCAGTCTCTTGACTATCAGATGAAGTCAGGCCTCTACACATTTAGTATGTGTGCTTTTAGGGCAGCAATAAAGGGCATCCTACATTATGATGTTCCTTCTGTCCCAATCCACTATGACTTCCTATTAGAGGTGCATCGATACATCAGTCTGATATCAGCTGGGCAGACCTGCCCATACCCCCTCCCTCTCTCACTGTGGGGGGTGTTGATCTGTCCCCTCCCCATGCCCTTTCTCTTCCCCTTCCCGTTCCCCCACAACAGACTTACCAGTTGCACTCAGCTGTATCAGAAATCAGAGCGATATTGGCCAATATGCCTCCTTAAATACTGGCTATTGGTATCGGCCCCCAAAATCTCTGTCAGTGCACCCATACTTCTTATGTCTTGGATCAGAAGAATGCTTCTAATACCTCTAATCCTAGCTACGCACACAGCTCTCTGCCCCCCACACCACCATGTGGTTGTCTCTTTTAATGATATATTTTGATTACAAATATTTAAATGTAATTGGAAGCTAGTAGTGTTCAGTGGATTGCACCTATGCAGAAAAAAGTGACTCATGCTTTCTAATTCCAAATAGTGAAAACGTTTTATGTCATGTTACTATCAACATTACTATCCTATATGACTATTAATGTTAACCTAACTTCTACACTTTTCAGTTGAAGTGTAGTAATTACTCTACAATAAGAGGCTGTATAGTGGAATAATTATACTTATTGTTTAGGTCGAAGTGAATGTTTTTCCTGAACTTAGGGAATCTATCAGGCTAAACCTGCTGTTTGTCTACTGTATATTGAAATAATTAGAGATTTCTTTTTTACTTCACCACAGTGTTTCCTTATAAACTTGACAATAAAATGTCACATCTTCACATCCTTGAGTCATTGTTCCATAATTAATGCCAGTTTTAGATGTCCACAAAATGCTGCTATTAAAGTGGTTTTAAATACTACCAGATCAGAATTCAGATTTGAAAAATGGAATGCTAGAATTCCTTTCAGCATAGACTGTTACTTTCACAAGCTGTGATTGTACAGAGAAATTCTACAATTGCCTGTATCCTCCTTTTTATGTAGGATTACCGTGATACTATTGAAAGCCTTCCAGAAGATGATAAACCTGATTTTTTTGGCCTGCCTGCCAATATTGCACGCTCATCTCAACGCATGATCAGTTCCCAGGTAAGGTGTTTTGTTTGATTTGTTTTTTTTAAATGCTACAGTGCTTGGTAGCTAAGAAATCTTAGTACTTACCAACAGAGACCACATATCTATTCATAAATATGGTTTAAAAAATAAAATTAGGCAAGATTGGCACATATTCAGTTCCTCTTTCCTGTCAAATATTGAATGTTTCTGTGTAATGTCTGCTAGAATTTCTGAATGGAAGAAGAAATTACAAAAGCATCTCTGTAATTAGTTGTTTTTTATCAATGATATAAATGTTACTCTGAGTTATTGCAAGTACTCTTCCAACATCTTATGTTTCCAAGTTTGTTGTGCTGTGGGAATTTTTTTTGATTTATTAAAAATTGAATCATTTCCTTATATTTCCATTATTGTAAACATGCCATTTGCTGAGAGCAAGTAACATCTGGTGATGGACATCTAATGTTTCAGGTTTTCTGTAGTCTATATTTCCCACAATTATATGAGGTGTACAGTCTGTTCCCTACTTTCCAGCTATTCTAGGCCCCCTCTATACATTACACGTGTTGTGCAATTAACTGGTTAATTGCACAACTGCGTTGAGAATAGCTACATGTGCAGAGTACCTATCATGCCATAAAAAGCTCCATCGAGCTATAAAGTAAGACCTTAAAAATGTGTTTTAACTTTATAGCTGGTTGCTATCAAGCTTTAGTTTGCACATGTAGTAGAGTCTCACTTATGGCTGGGAGCCCCCTCAGCTGATGAGGTTCCCAACTGCATTGGTGCACCATGTCTAGCTGGGGCTGGGAGTCCTGCAACTAAGGGGACTTAGCCCTAGCAGCTGCAGATGCTGGGTCTTAGCACTATGTCTCCTGGTACCAGGACCCAGCTGGGTTTCATGCACCCCTCAGGCTGGGAGATCATATCAGCCATGATGTGGCATGGCAGAAGGCATGATTGTGTGGATCACACATAAGATTCCATTGTGCCTTTACCTGTGTGGGGAGAGGGGCCCTGACACAATTCTGGGAGGTATAGCTTATTACCTATCTTTTGGCTATTTTAGAAGCAGCAGTTCAGCATGCCCAGTTCTGACCACACCATAGTTTGCCACTAACACTTCTGCCTATTGGTAATTTGCTTTGCTTTCTGCCATTTCGTTTGCCAACTTTACTTTTATTAAAGTTGTGGGCAATAGCAAGTAATTTATAATATTTCTTCTTTCTGGCCAGTCTCGGTCTCTTTTGAATCTTCCACTAATTTCAGCCACCCAATTCTGCTGGAGCAGCATTTGCTGTCCAAGATTCCTGTACCCCTGCTTAGACAATAAAAGAGCTATTCCTTAAACACTGGGGTAAATCCTAAGTAGTGTTCTCCATGTGAGTAAGTGTAATGGTGTTCTCTCCAAGGGTGGCCATAAAGCCCCTGGAGTCCGCTTAGCCCTTATCCACTTTGCTCTCGTTGGACAGTCACCCCTTCATTCACTTGCCGTACCTTACTGTATCTCTCTTCAGATAAGGGAGGTGTCCCAGGGTTTCCCAAACCTGATATCCTTCTCATGACCACCAGGTGCCCATGGTCATTGCCTTAAGGCCTAATTGCATGGCTCCATCTGCCCCTAGACCATCCCCAAGCCTTGCAGTGTTATCACTCAGTGGTACTTATTCAACATTCTCAATCCCCTTGTTGGGCTCCTGGACCATCTGGTCCTACACTCAGGCCCTTCTCTGGGCCCCTGGACCCTCTGGTCCCACTCTCGACCCCCCCCCCCCCCCCCCCCCACGCCCCACTCCCACTGGACACCTGGACCCCCTAGTCCTGCTTTCAGCCCTTCCCTCTCCCCGCCGCCTCCGGGCTCCTGGACCCTCTGATTCCATTCTTGGTCCCCCCACTGGGCCTCTTGTCCCTCTGGACTGGCTTTCCCATTTGGCCCTTTTCTCAGGCCCCTACCTTGCCACCCAGGCCTCTCTTTACCAAGGCCTGCCTCCCCAGGCTTATGGCTTCACCTGCCCATTCTCAGGCCTATTTCTCCCAAGGCCTGTGTGGCTCTCGGTCTTTGTCCTGCTTACCCTGGCTCAGCTGTCCCCCTGCCTGTCCACTGCCTCCTGCAAGCAGCCCGGGCTCTGTGGCCGGTGGTAGTTGCATGCACGCCTTGGGATGCATGGCAAGGAAGGGCCCCAGGCAGTGCAGCCCTGGCCCTTCCTCCACCATCCTAGAGATGCACATGCATCCACCGCCAGCAACATGGATCGGGTCCCTCGTGGTTCTCCCACCATCTGCCTCTGGCATAATTCGAGATTGTGGTGTTTTTCTCACTCTGGCCAAAAATGTTGCCAACCCCTGTCCTATACTGAGATGAGGGAGAGTTTTCTCTGTAAGCATGACAAGACTGAAAACCAGCATTTTTTTGGTTTTTGTTCTTTTGTTTTTCTTCTCTTTCCAGATTTGACACTAAGAAAATGGTTTTTACCATACAGATCTAAATAGATGGTATAATAGATAAGAAGCTCATGGGCAAATGCCTGCCAGGAAAATACAGGCCTGAGACAGATATTCTGTTGTTTGTTCTTTTGAAGATGTAGTGAGGGATGAATGCAAATACTATGACAAGAGAAAGCATATAAACAGGCAAGCATGTAGCTACTCTAAGATGCAAGAGCGAAAGAATATCATGACAGATACCAAAAAGCATATGCCAGTAATATCAACGGAAATTTCTGTTTTATACACAAGGGTCTTTTTCTCAAAATACAATTGACAGAGGAGTGGGGGCTGTTGCAAGGGGGGATTTAGAGATTTTTCTAAGCCATTCTCAGAATGTCTGTGATCACAACTTGTTTTGAAAATTTGCAAGATCTGTGAGATTTTCAGCCAAGGCTATAGCATCCAGTTCAGCAGTCAGGTGCCACAGGTAGCTGGCCTTCTAGACTGTGCACAGTGACTTCATAGAATCATAGAAAATGAGGGTTGAAAGGGACCTCAGAAGGTCATCTAGTCCAACCTTCTCCTCAAAGCAGAACCATCCCCAAATAGATCATTCGAGCCAGGGCTGTCAAGCCAGGCCTTTAAAACCTCCAAGGATGGAGATTCCACCACACCTCTGGGTAACTTGTTCCAGTGCTTCACCACTCTCCTAATGACAGAGTTTTTCCTATTATCCAACCTAAACCTCCCTTGCTACTACTTAAGACCATTGCACCTTGTTCTGTCATCTGTCACCACTGAGAACAGTGTAGCTCCATCCTCCTTAGAACCACCCTTCAGGTAGTTAAAGGCTTCTATCAAATCCCCCCTCAGTCTTCTCCAAACTAAATAAACCCAGTTCCCTTAGCCGCAAAACTGGACACAGTTCTCTAGATGTGGCCTCACCAGTGCTGAATAGAATGGTATAATTACTTCCCTTGATCTGCTGGCAACACTCCTACTAATGCAGCCTAGTATACCATTACCCTTCTTGGCAACAAGGGTACACTTCTGACTCATAGCCAGCTTATTGTGACCCCCAGGTCCACTGTAACCCCCCGGGTCCTTTACTGCAAAGCTGCTGCTTAGCCAGTCAGTCCCCAGGCTGCAGCGGTGCATGGGATTTTTCTGTCCTAAGTGCAGGATTTTGCACTTGACCTTGTTGAACCTCAGGAGATTTCTTTTGGCCCAATCCTCCAATTTGTCTAGGTCACTCTGAACTCGCTCACACTTCAAGTAAATCATGTAAGCACCCAAATTTACAAGATGTGTATTTGTAGAAAAATTGGTAGGTGACCATTATGGCAGGTGCAGAAAACCCCCACCCATTTTATCAGATTTATCATCTGCTTGTGACAGTTGACAATAAGATATTGTTAATGAACCTGTAATTCCCATCAGGGCTAGCAGGTTTTCCAGGATAACTCCTTTTTTCCAGGGAATCTAGAGTAGGTATAGAATATTATAGCATGTGGATGATAATTAGCACCATGTTGTGGTTTGTTGGACCAGTTTGCTGCAGTGATTGTGTATTTGTATTTCTAGCTGAGTTGAGCTTTAATGATGGGTCCAAGTAGCTGGATGGAAAGGAAGAAGTGCTGGTATGCAGGGAGAAATTAATTAATGAATTAACCCTCCTTGTGTTCATTCAGATTTGTTGTTTGTAATTTCTGCTAACCTTCATCTCAAAGACCAAGTTTGTTTCAACTTGCAAGTGGAATCTGTTCAGCAGTGTCAACAAAATCATTAGGAGCAATCTTTATCCCTTAGTTTGTATTTTCATTGCTTTTTGTAATAGTTTCAACAAATCTGGATGACAAGTTACACATTGAAATGACAAAACACTCTAAACCTTCAACAACACATGCCCACAGAGTATATGTATGATTTAATCGATAATTAGCATTAGTCTTTGTGATTATTGTTGGTAACAATGGTGGATGGTACAAAAATTGGTAGAAAGATAAATGATGAATTGGCTGGGCAGGTAAGTTGGGCTCAGTTCAGTGTCTGTCTCCTGTGCACTGTGCAAAGTACACTGGCACCCTGTTCTCAGTTAATCCCTGTGAAATACCATCTTACTTGTAATAACTGTGTTTCGATACAGCTAAGTGCAGTATGGTTTATCTAGGAACTTAGAACATAAGTTCAAAAGTAATCAAAACCAGTGATATGAAAAAGGACTTAACATCAGAGAGGGGAAAAGAACGTTAAATGTAGTTTCCCAGTGTAGTGTTAGTGCCAGTAAAACCAAGTTGGTTCTTTGGCATAATTAGCAGAGAAATAAGGTATCTGTAAGATGATACATATATGGAATTAGTAAAACTACTTCTGAAATATTGTGACCAGTTTGGGTGTCAATTTAACAAGTGACACCCAAACAATTTAACAAGGGAACTGACAAATTTGAAAGGATTCAGAAAAGCGCTACATGAATGATAAGAGTTCTGGAAAATCTGCCTTAGAGTAGATGACTGTGATGCACTCTAGAATGCACTCCCACCTTCAGGGGTATCTTTAAGTCCCAACTTTCTTTTTGCCATCTGTTGTTTGACTATTAAAAACAATTTGAGATGTTCCAGGGGCTAACTTTTGGTCTAGGTGCCTCAATTCCATTTGTTTTGCTCAGGCTTTATCCCTCTTAGCAGAAGAGATTTTGCCAGATAAAGAATCACAATTTTTATCTAGCTCATACTTAGAAATGATAGGTCTTCTCACCCAGAGGATAAACCCACCTGTTTGGTCAAATATTTTTGGACGACACTTACCACTGGCAATGAGTAAGATAAAATAAGAGCCAAAAGGTTTTATATAAAACCTGAGAAATAATAAGAACAAAGACAAAATGTTGAGGCAAACAGATATGAAATAAAACAGAAAATGTATGTATGATCCTACCCCTGCATTTTTACTGTCAAAATGCAACTTTCCATGTCAGTTTCCTAGCAGCAACTTACCAACCTGCAGTGCACAGGTAAGCCAGCAGGGGGCTAAGTCACCTCAATGTTCTAGGTATCTTTAGACAACATTTGTAATGGGACATCTTAAGTATTCTGTTTTGTCTGGCTGTTTGCATTCTTCCATTGAATTCTCAGGAAGTATGTGAATATTAAGCATATAACCTACTTTCACTGGTTGGTATCCAATCAATAGGTCGGCTGTGATCCTTGGTTGAATTATAACTATGAGATATCAGACATAAAGATTGCTATTCCCGTATCCTTGGTTATCAGGTACACAAGTGAGTCATAATCTTTCATTTGTTCACCTCATTGTGAAATATACAAGTCTCTGATTCAACTGTTTCTAGATGTTAGCATGGAAAATGTAAATTAATGGGAGGTTTGTGGTCCATGTGCCTGAGCTCATTTTCATTCTTAATATGTCATTCCAGATGCGAATTCTCAAGGATTGCTCTTCTTGGCTATCTAGGCTTTGATTCGTTCGTAACTCTGACTCTCATTGTTCAGAGAGTACTACTTAACTTAATGGTCACACTATAAAAACACATTTGCAGCAAATAACATAGTCCATACAAACCATAGTTACCAAGAGAGACTACACACTATGTAGCAAACCTAAACATAGCTTACCATTAGCTTTAATAAGCAGAAACTGCCTATTTTATTATTAAATGTAATTCAGGAAACCTATGCATGATATTCCACACATGCCCCCAAATATTCTTCATTTTGAGATGTCTTTGTGACAGAGACTAAGGAAACTCATTGCAGTTTATCCAAAAAAAGCTTAAGAGGTGACATGATCACTGTTTGTACTGAAAGATGGGAAGAAGTTTTCTGGTAGTGGAGGAAATAACACGTTCTGATAGCTGGATGATGAAGCTAAAAAATTCAGAATAGAGGTAAGGCCCATTTTCAACAATGAGAGCAAGTAACCATGACATTTTTGTCTCAGGATGTGAATTCTCTGTACCTTGAAGTCTTTAAATCATGTTTGGATATTTATGAAGGATATGCTTTAGCTCTACTAGAAGTTATAGATTTAATGTGAAGTGATAGCTGAAAGGATAATAGAGGGGTTGGAAAGCAAGCTGCATGAAGAAAGGTTGAAGGAATTATGTGTATTTAGTTTAGTGAAAAGGAAAATAAAGGGGCATGATAACAGTTTTCAAATATTTTAAAGGCTGCCATAAAGAAAATAGGGAAATATTGCTATCACTGCCATGGAGGGTAGGATACAGAGCAGTGGGTATAAACTATAGCAAAGTACATTTAGATCAAATCTTAGGAAAAAAACTTCTTTATTTTCCGAAGTGAGGGGCAGTGAAACAAACTGCCAAAAGTTATTGCAGACTCTCATTTCAGAAGATTTCTGAGAAGAGACTGTCTTTAGGATGGCTCAGGAATCACATGCCTTTGTGCAAGGACTTGGATAGATGATTCTTGAGATCTATTCTAGACTTAGGATTTATGCAGGAATTACTTTATGCTCAATGGCCTTTATTTTGTAGGGCGTTAACCTAGTCCTCCCTGGTCTTAAAATCTAGAGACATGGGGATGTGTTTAATCATAGAGTGGTAAGTTTGGAAGGGAATTCAGGAGGTTATGTAGTCTAACCTCCTGCTCAAGGCAGGATTGTTTTTGACTGAAACATTGCAGCCAAGTGTCTGTCTAACCTGGTTATAAAAACATCCAAAGATGGAGATTATTCCACAGCCTCTCTTGGTAGTCTGTTCCAATACTTAACTTTCTCATAGTGAGAAAACTCTTCCTAATATCCAGCCTAAATTTCCCCCTGCTGCCATTTAAGACCATTGCTCAGGTATTTGAAAACTATTATGAAAACTCCCCTCAGTCATATTTTCTCTAGACTGAATAATCCTAGTTCTTTCTGCCTTCCCAGAAGGCTTTTTCCCAAGCTTCGTATAATTTTTGTTGCTCTATGTTAGACTTTTTCCTCATCTTTCCTGAAAAGTGGGGCCCCAAACTGAAGACAGTACTTTAGGTAAGGACCAGTGCATGTCAACAGAATCACTTCCCTTACAACCCAGTATGCTACTAGCTATTCTTGCAATAAGAGCACACTGTTGGCTCAGCTCATATTCAGTTTACAGTTTATTTTAACTCCTAGATCCTTTCCTGTAGTATTTCAGCCTAGCCAGTCCTTCTCCTGGTTGTATTATGTGCATGTAATTTTTTTTTGTCCTAGAAGAAAGACTTTGCACTTATCCTTGTTAAATTACACGCAATTGATTTTGGACAATTTTTCCAGTTTATCAAAGACTGAACTTGTGCATATTTTTCAAAGGTTATTTTATTATTGTTGGCATGCTGTATGGAATGAAACTGTGTAAAAGGACTTCAGTAGGTAGATGAAAAGTGCTTAGTCTGGTGCAGTGTTGCTCAACATTTTTGGCTGACGGGCCTCATGGGAAGGGCCCAATCCATCTGTGGAATGGATTCAGTAAGGCTCCATCAGGCTGGTATGGGGGGGGGGGGGGGCAGGATGGGAAACGGACATGGCCTGGCTCCAATCCAGCTCTGTGGTGGAAGGGGGTTTGGGTCAGCCCCACCTGGCCCCATGGAGGTGGGGGGGAGGGACCATGACCTAGCCCTGAGCCAGCCCCACAGGTGGAAGGGGCAGGGTCTGGCCCCAGCCTGGCCAAGTGGAGGGAAGGGGACATGGTCCAGCCCTGTGGGGGTTGGGGAAGGGAGGAAGAGGGGGCATGGCCCAGCTCCACAGGAGGAAGGGGTTGTGACCTAGCCCCACAGGAATGGGAGAGGGGACATGGCCAAGTCCCGCTGGAAGAAGGACGTGAAGCCTGACCCTGACCTGGTAGCCTAGAGGGAAGGGGTGTCATGGCCCAGCTCCGGCCTACCCCACAGAGCTCAGTATTTTGGCAGTGGGGAGGGGTGGCAGTACTACCAGTGCTCCATGTGAGAGGAAGAGAGCGGGGTGGGAGAAAAGCCCTGAGAAACTAGAACAGGGAATATGTACCCCATCAGGAGCAGAGAGAAGCCTGGCCAGAATGTGGGGCACATTGCTCATTTCCACAGTGTGTGCTTCCTGCGGATTGGTGGAGGGAACATGCCAAGTAGTACTTCCAGCCCTGGGGAGGAGCAGCTGGGGAAGGACTGGGACAGGCAGATGAAGAAGATACTGGAGGCTTTCCCTGCAGAAAGCGTCCCACACCCAGCAGTAGACAAGGGAGGCAGGCACACTGGCCAGAGTGGTTGGAGGACCACTATTGAGTACAAGTAAGCACCGAGGCAAGGCACTGCTCCAGGACAGCCTAGAAAAGCTTAAAGGGATGGAACCTGCACTGAAGGGTCTGTGAGTTGCAGGGGTCATTGCCCCTTGGTTTCCTGAGTTGTTCTTTCTTCTTCTGCGGATGTCTACTTATGTTGGGAACTGTGTGGTCCTTTCATTTGGTGCCAGAGAAAGTGGCTGGAAGAAAAGCTTCTCCCCAGTGAGGATACCAGCAGTCTTGACCCTGGGTAGAAAGGTCAGGGCAAGAATCAAACGATCCTCCTGGCCATTAATTGGGTGCAGCCTCAAGGCTCATCTTAGTCGACTATGATCCAGGTGCCAGGGAGTTTCTTTTCATTTCTTTCTTTTCCTTTTTTTTTTGTTTTGGATTTGTGGATGTAGCCTTAAGGGACTCCTGTTAGGGGTGGGGCATGGGACGACTTTAGTTGCTCTGAGAGCCTGTAAGGCATTGACTCTCAGCTTGATTGTTAGACTATGTTTTTGTGATGATATCCTAAAGGGGATCAACAGAGATGGGCTGAACAAGGGGGCCTGGAATGAGTTGTCACAGGGTCCCTGTCTCATGGACTGGATGAAGACTCATCTGGATTGAGAAACATATGACCCAATGAGTTATTAAGTTACAAGGGCCTTAGGATACCTGAATAACTGTAGGTGCACTCCTAGGTGCTCTTTCAGTAATCCATCATTGAGTGGCTGGTCACTTAAAGGCTACAGGATCCTGAGCCCATTGGGCATCTGCTGGGATGCTGTAAGGCTAGGGTATAAGGGGAGGCAGAGGCCCACAAAGAAAGCTCTCCAGAAGGACCTAGCAGAACTGTCACTAAGCCCATAGATTTAATAGATTTCATAGATTTTCAAGGCCAGAAGCGACCTCAGCAGATCATCAAGTCCAACTTCTCTGCCCTGGGCAGGAAAGAGTGCTGGGGTCAAGTGACTCCAGCCAGGTGCTTGTCCAGTCTCTTCTTAAAGATCTCCAAGATAGGGGAGAGCACCACTTAATTTAGAAACCCATTCCAGATTTTGGTAACCCTTAGCATAAAGAATTTCTTCCTAATGTCTAGTCTTAATCTGCTCTCTGACAGTTTGTAGCCATTGTTTCCAGTTACTCCAAGGGGCACCTTGGTAAACAGAGTATCTCCTATTCCTTGCTGCCCCCTGCACTGACAAATTTGTAGATGGCCACCAAATCCCTTGTCAGCCTTCTCTTGCGGAGGCTGAAGAGATCCAAGTCCCTCAACCTCTCCTCATAGGACCTATCCTGCAGCCCACTAATCATACGAGTGGCCCCTCCTCTGGACCCTTTCAAGATTATCCACATCCCTCTTGAAGTGCGGCGCCCAAAACTGAACACAGTACTCCAGCTGTAGCCTTATCAGTGCTGCATAGAAGGGAAGTATCACCTGCCTAGACCTTTTCGTGATGTGTCTATTAATATATGATAGAGTGTGTTTAGCTCTACTGATCATTTCGTCACATTGTCAACTCATGTTCATCTTTGAATCAACTATAACTCTGAGATCCCTTTCTGCCACTGTGCTGCTTAGGAAGTCATCTCTCAGTCTGTATGTGTGTTGGTGATTCCTTCTCCCTAGGTACTTATCCTTATTAAACTGCATCCTATTTTGTTCTGCCCACTTTTCCAGCTTGTCCAAATCCACCTGAATCCATTCCTAGCTCTCCAGTGTCATAATTTGGTGTCATCCATGAATTTGGACAGTGTACAAATCACCGATGAAGGTGTTGAACAGTACTGGCCCGAGAACTGAGCCCTGGGGGACACCACTGCCCACATCCTTCCAGGTCAATATCGACCCATCCACCACCACTCTCTGGCAGTGTCCCATTAGCCAATTTGCCACCCATCTGACCATGTAATCATTTAAGTCACAGCTGCTCAGTTGTTTTATGAGAATGGGATGTGACACCATATCAAAGACTTTTTTTAAATCCAAGTATGTGGCATCCACCTCGACTTCTGCATCTAAGCAGTTTGTGACCTGGTCGTAAAAAGAAACAAGGTTTGTCAGGCAGGCTCTACCTGCTATGAATCCATGATAGTTGCCCTTCAGCATTACTTTTCCTGCTGGACATACACAAATGTGTTCCTTAATGATTTTTTCAAAGGTTTTCCCAAGGATAGAGGTGAAACTAACCAGTCTATAGTTACCTGGATCCTCCTTCCCCTTTTTGAAAATAGAGACCACATTGGCCCTTTTCTAGTTCCCTGGAACCTGCCCACAGTACCATGAGCACTCCAACAGTTTTGTCAGTGGTTCGGCTGTGACACCGGCCAATTCCTTCAGCACCCTTGGATGAAGATCATCTGAGCCTGCTGACTTGAACACATTGAGCCCTTCCAAGTGCCCCTTCACTAGGCAGACACTAACTGTTGGTGGGCCGGTATCCCCCTGTACCTGTCTGTAGTCCAGTTTGGCAATGTCTTTATCTGTGTTCAGGAATACTGATGCAAAAAACTCATTGAGCTCAGCTTTGTCCCTCCTTTCTGTCACTAACTGCCCTACCCTGTCCTATAGGGGCCCTGTGTTACCCTGAGCCCTCTTTTTGCTCCCTTTGTACCTGAAAAAAGGACTTTTTGTTGTCCTTAATTTTTGTTGCCATCCTGAGTTCCCCTGCTGCTTTGGCCTTTCTTACTAACTCCCTCCAAGCGCAAGCCAAATAAGTATATTCCCACTTGGTGGCTAACCCCTTCTTCCACAGCCTGTATTCCTCTTTTTTCTTCCCTAGGCTTTCCTGGATTTCCCTGTTCAGCCAAGAGGGTTTTCTGGCCCCCTTGCCACCCTTTATGTGCAGTAGGATCCAACATCCAATTCCCATTAACAAAAACATACATCAAGACATGACAGGCGAGAGAGTAACATTGGGATTTGCAGTGATGATGCTAGCCAGTTCACCAATGGCTCACTGAAGTAAGATGATCCGGGGACCGCAGGATAGACCCTACAATGAGAGGCTACGGGACCTGAACCTGTTCAGCCTTCACAAGAGAAGGCTGAGGAGGGGACTTGGTGACCGTCTATATACTCACTAAGGGGGGACCAGAAGGGTTTGAGGGAGACCTTGTTTCCCCTAGCATCCCCACCCCCCCCCCCCCACACAGACCTTGTTTCCCCTAGTGCCCCCTGGGATAACAAGGAATAATGGCCACAAGTTGTTGGAGAGTAGGTTTAGATTAGACATCCGTAAGAACTACTTCACAGTTAGGGCGGCTAGGATCTGGAACCAACTTCCTAGGGAAGTGGTGCTGGCTCCTACCTTGGGGGTCTTTAAAAAGTGGCTTGATGCCTACCTGGCTGGGGTCATTTGAACCCAGTTTTCTTCCTGCCCAAGTAGGGGGTCGGACTTGAAGATCTACAAGGTCCCTTTCGACCCTACTTATATGATTCTATGAAGATGTTGGACAGGCACTGCCCACGGCTCTATTGCAGCCATCCTCGACACTCCCCACTGCCAAATTTCCCAACCTGTGGGGAGCCCCACAGGCTGGATTCCAGGGTGCAGGAGCTACATTTGGCTCGTGGACTGGATGTTGTGCACCCCTGTTCTGGAGATGGGGAAACTCTTGCTAATACTCCCAAAATTGCACTTGGTTTAGCTCTTTGTGTTATTTTATCCTGATCTGTAAAATTAATATGAGGATGTCAACGTTGTATCTTTTTTGGATGGAGTTTTTTGGATGTCAACGTTGTATCTTTTAAAACATGTATATTTGAAATAAATTATACTTTTTGAAATGTCATTAATATTCCCAGAACGATTGACTTCTGCTAGAAATCTATTCCTTACTAGAGGAAAGTGAGTACAATATTTTTTATAAGCAGACTTTAGAAAAGTTATTTTTAGTTTTATATGTGATAATTATAATATAAATTCAGGATCATTTATTTTCCGTCACTTTATTAAAAAGATTATTTCTTTTTACTATCTGAACTTTTAAAAATAACTGTAAAATAGTTGTTACATCATTGTCTGAGCTACAGAATGTAAGAGATTTTTAACACTAGCATAACTTGCTGAAATAGCACTCTCTTTTTTTCTGAATTGTTTGTTACTTTAGGAGAAAATTGTTAAACCATTTATAGTTTATGCTGGGTCAGACGAGAGATTTTGTGTTCACCTCTTGCTCAAGGTGTTTTCAAAGGCTCTTTTTACACACTAGGTATCTGAAAAAAGATTACAAAACCTACCCATTTTTAATATACAATTTTGGTTGTAGAAACATCAAATATATTTCTTCTAAAAAGCAGAATCAAGAAGACAGGCTGCTGTTTAGATTCAAACGCAACTTCTAGTGAAGGAGATAGTCATCAGAAAGGATGGACAGATAACAGGGAGAAGAGGGTGACTTCAAAGACTTCAAAGCAAACTGATATAATATTTGAAAAAAACTGGTTGGCTATTCTAATGACTAGGTTTCTTTCATTCTAGTTAATATGTGATAGATTTTATCTTTTAAATAGTTATTTTTTTTAAAAAAAGCTAATGCATCTGTATTAATACTTTGATAGACAGAGGTAGAAAATATCAAAAGTTTACATAATTATAACAAAAAGATCTGGACGTTACATACCTATCTAAACAAAGCACATAGCTTCTGTGAGACATCACTTCTTACCAGTTTTAGGATTTCCATCTTTAATTCCAGGACTTTTTCAGGAATATTGCCACAAAAGTGTGCTTTCAACAGTTGCTGGAGTAAAACTAAGCACATGTGTGAAGGCTGCCATTTTTGAGCATGTCTGCCTTTCTTCCAAAGAAGAGCAGGAACAGTGTGGTCTACAATTAGCTGTTTCAGTCTGAATTCAAGCAGAAGGCAAGATAGCTTTGCACCTTATAGACTAATTAAATTTAATCTACACATGCATACAGCATAAGCTTTCATGAGCAGCAGCTCACTTCATCATATGCTGTGAAAATTCATGCACAGTGCAGTGCAAAGAATGGAGGCAGGAAGGCAGAGGAAGAGGGGAGAGGGTAGCGATGGGAGAATCCATAGTAACAAAGGGGTCACAAAAGGCAATCTTGGTAATTGGATAAGAATCTGTAGTCCCTGCTTAGATAATACGTAGGGACCTATCAAATTCATGGTGAAATGTGGGCTGTATAGCAGCTCCTTTAATCTTGCAGGTTCCCCCATGCGCACCTCCCTGCCAATTGGTGGAGGGGACCCACTGCTCGCTCCTAATAGGCAAAGAGGTGAAAACTGTGCCATTTTCTCCTCCCAGCTGGCCACAGCAACAAACAGCAGGGCCACTGGGGCCTCTCAGCCAATAAGGGGTAGGGGGTGTACAGGAGAACCTGCAAGATTGAAGGAGCTGCCATGCAGCCCGGTTCCTCCATGAATTCACTAGGTACCTAATCATACTGAACCAACAATGCAGTCTGTAGGGTGTTTTCTTGTTCTGCAATTTCCCATTCAAGTTGGTTTTTAAAGGTTTGTTGCCTGAGGATAGCTACATTGAGGTCATCAGTGGAGTGTTCATGGAGTGTAAAGTATTGTGCCACAGGCCTATGCATCTTTCCACAGTTGATTTACATATTGCTCTGAGAGGAGCTGCCTTATTTGACTTGCCTAGAGACTGGTGCAACTGAAAATATTTCCCTGAATTTTTTTTTTGTGGACAGTCTCTTCCTACCAATAAATGGCAATTTATATTTTGTAGTGCATGGTTAATAATGTGCATGTGACAGCAGCGACGTCCATGATACCCCTTGTCAACACCAGTCCCCACTCTAGCTCCTTGGGGTACCTTCCCTTTCTTCCTTGCCATGCTTCAATGTTATGTATAAGGCTTTGGGAGACTGCCCCCAGAGTGATCCTGGTCTAGTTTCATCTTGCCTACAATATAGGCACTACACTATAGCCCTCCTGGCTCTCTACGCACCTCAGGGCACCAGTTGCCTTATGGGCTATTTGTGACATCTATAGTCTTGCCCATGCCTTGCAGATGTTAGTTTAAATTGTCCACTGGGCCCTCTGGCCCATCAATCAAACACTTCAGTTGGCCTTCCAAGCCCTTGGCCCTGGCACGGTCCTTGTTTCCCTGGGTCCCTGGCCTTAGTACTCCTGGCCTTAGTACTCTTTCCATACCCCTTCCACCAGGCTTTAGCCCTGGTGGCTTAAGCCTGCTATGGCTTCCATGTCATTGCCATGGACTTGGTCCTCCTCGCCTTAGTTTAGTTCCCCCAGCCTTTCAGCATGCCTGACCCTAGGCTGGGCTGCTTTGGCTCACCCTCAGGCCTCTGGGTCCCCAACCCTGGGCTGGGCTGCCTGTCATTGTCCTTAGTGCACTCAGCTTCATCTTAACTCCTCACATCATCCTCAGCCCTCTTGGTAGCAGGCAGTCTAGTTTGGGGTCAGCGACCGAGTGCCCCACCAGGCACTCCTCCATACCTCCCTTGTAGCCACACTGGCTGTACAACAAGAATCATCCCCACACTGGGTCATTACTTTACCACAAGCTATAAGTCTCCTTTAGCCTTTTCATCAGTAAGTCACTGTACAGACTTTGGCAAGACATTTTTCTTAAATGAGATATATTTTGTGATCTCTTAATTAAATCAGGATGTATTTAGTAAATTTGTTTGAAAAAAATCAATCAATTGTAGATTGATATATGTGTGTGTGTGTATATGCATATGTATATGTGTGTTTGTATGTGTTTACAAATGTCCCTCCACCATTTTGGAGCTGTTCTAAAGAGGTAATTAGGGCACTATGAAATGTTAATAATAATACTGAAGTGATTCTTTAAAATGGATTCTAATTTTATTTTATAAAATTGTCTCTCATTTGAAAGAGTCAGAATGCTTAGATTAATAGAAATGATGGTTTCGTTCATATGGGCTTTCTATGCATATTACATTTTAGAATATTTTATACCTCAGTATGGTTTAAATGTTTCCAAAAGTGTATGTTCACTTCTCATGTACAGAGAACTGTTAAAAGTTCTTATGTTGCAGCCTGAGATTTTGTAATGTAGAGGAGAAAGATTTGCTGCAGTACAATGCAGCATACTGCAGAGTTATGGGCTCTTCACTGCAACTTCCCACTGCATCTCTCATGTTTATGTATAATCACTAGAGAAAAAAGGCTTTCCTAGGATAAACACAAAATATTCCTAACTCTTTTTTACACAATCAACTTTAAACCCAATCAAATCACAAATGAGCTTTTGGCTATATTATTATAAAGTATAAGTAATAGAAGATATTTTAATTGTCACAAAATTATATTTCATGATGCTGTGCATTACATACATGAGAACAGTGATATCACATATAAATACCAAAGATATTTACTTTCCTTTTGAGGAAACACTAGGTTTAAAATAACCCTGAAATCTTTTTTCCTATATTATGTTTTTCCTAAATTTTGCAGAGGGTTGAGAGAGGAAGTTGACTGTGGATATCTTATTCTGTTCTGTCTGCAACTGGCACAATTTACACTGCTGACATGATGTCCCTAGGCAGAATATGCCTGTGGATTTCTTTTCTTCCCATGCCATGCCTCTTCTATATGCTAGTCTGTTCCTAATCCCCTGCATGTAGGATGGTACAGCCAAAGTGGAGAGTGTAGCAGGTAACATTGTAGTCAGAGGAGTCAACAAAAGTACCAGTGCCTGCTTTATGCCAGCTGGACAGTCCCTTTGCACTGTGGAAACCTTAGTGAGAGTCTGTGGCATTTAATTTGCATTTGTACTCAGTGAGCCTGCAAATGTGCTCCTTTTGATTAATTACATGGGTGTTGGGTTGGTTCCCTCCTGCCTCTTTATTGATGTAATATTTCAGTTTTAGGACAGCAAGAAAAAGTTGCATATTTTGAAAAGCACCTTTCTTTGGTAATACCAGATGTGTTGAAAATGTGGGGAACATTAATGTTTTCCATGTGTCAATACCTGAGATGTTTATCTAACTTCTCAATGATGTTGTGCAAATTATTGAGCCTGATGCAGATCCCATTAAAGTTGATTGTACAATTCCCATTGATATCAATGGGGACAGGACAGGGAGGGACTATTCTGTACCTATGACAAGTAACTAAAGAAAGAAAGAGTAGAGCCACAAAGGGACTTCTAGCCTCATTATATATAAGTTTTAGGCATTTGCTTCCTGGAGTGCAATTCACAGCCATCAGTTAGTGATCTGAAGTTTATATACAACATGTAAGGAAAGATTGTGTGCCTTCAAGCGGGATTAATACCAGACAGCCTTCTTAGTGGAAAACCAATTAAAATAGCCAATAGGAAGGGCTGAAGAGAGGCACTTTAGGAGTTTATATACTTTACTGTACACTGTGAAAAGACACCTATGTCCAATGAATTCACAGGCCAAAATCCTCTTCTGGATTTATGTACCTGTAAGTCCCAGTTTTTAAAAACAAGTCAGTCCATATCTCACCATTCAGGAGAGTGACCTAGCTATGTTGCTATATAGTGGACTTGGCTGGGTCACGTGCTAAATTTCCTATTGAAGCTGTTCATTGTGCAGAAAAAAACTCAAGATCAAATATCCTGCTGTGCACAAGAGAATTCAAAATTAATTGGCACTAATAGAAGAGTAGAAGGACCAAGAACAAGTATGACTGTATCCCAGTAAGTAGGGCACTTACTTTAAAGGGGGAAATAGGGGATGCCTAGATTCTCAACCTGGCTCCAGAGACTCTTATGCACTTTAGTCAATGTCTGTTTAATGCTAAATGTATAAAGAGTTCCATATGGAATGCAGCACTCCTCTGGTGAGTCACTTTAGGCTCTGAGCTAAAATTCCATTTTAATATCTAGGGTAATTACTTCCAAGTCATGCTGCTAGGCTGGACCATTTAGCTATAGCAAGGATATCAAAAGGGCAACAGTAGCGCTTTTGAACCTGGAACTAGGACAGAGAAGGTGAAATGCTAGGTATAATCAATCTAGAAGAGTAAAAATAGTGTTTTGGGGGGGATGCGGGGCGGGGGGGCTGAGTTACTGATAAATATAAATCAACAGAGCAAGGAGTTGGAGTGACAACTTAGGGTGCAAGTGTTTTTATTATTTATGTATTTATTTTTAGCATGGCTGGGAATTTGCTGGTACAGGATCACCTATGTTCCTCAGAATATACATCATTCAATCTTGTCCTCTGCATGTGCACCACTGGAATCCACAGTTTTCATGCCTTATGACAAAATATATACTTGAAAATAGCATACAGAAAATTCTTAGGCAGCCAAATGACTGAAAAGTTATGTGACTAAATATGTAGATTTTAAATTCATGTAGTTTGATTTATTTCATACTGGACGCATCCACACAAGGCACGTACTGTACATTAGCCTAATAACACTGTGCAGTAGTGTGGTGGTTAAAAACCATGCTAGTAGCCTAATGGCAGTGTTATTAGGCTAATGTGCAGTAAGCATCACAAAATAACTGTGTGCCAGTCCTACTGGTTCAGTTAGTACTTTATTAAGTAAGTACTAAACTACATGAGCAGTATCTAAGGCACATTAATGAACTTTAGATGTACCCACAGTGTACATAAGAAGTGCTGTATTGGGTCAGACCAGTGGTCCTTGTAGCTCAATATCCTGTCCTATCCCTGTTATTTTTTTAGTTGTCCCAAGCAATTAATTGTTACTTTCCTAGTTGCCTCCCTTTTTAAGGGAGGCTCGTAACTTTTCTTAGTGGGCACTGGCCTACAATCCCTCTATAGCAACAAATAGGCCCATCTCTGGCAGTGACAGAAGTGGATGCTGGAGGGACAGCATTGAGCTGGATAGACCTAGAGTGATCCATTCCCTATTCATTACTCTTCCTAGCAACCACCATTATTGGTTTAGAGATGCCCGAGAAGATGTCTCCAATCACTCTGTTTAACAGCTATTAATAGATCTGTCACCATGAATTTGTCTAATCCCTTTTTGAACCTGGCTGTGCTATTTGTCTCCACCACCTCCTGTAGCACTGAAGTTCCCTGGATCCTTTTTCTTCCCTTTCTTAAAGATGGGCATTATATTTGCCCGTTTCCAATCATCCAGGACCAAGGTTTCAAAGATAATGACCAGCAGCTCTGCAAACACATTGGCTAACTCCTTCAGCACCTTCAGACGTATCCTGTCTGGCCCTATGGACTTATACACATCCAGATATTCTAAATAGTCCCTAATCTGTTCTTTTGCCACTGTTGGCTGCTTGTCTTCTTCCCAAACTATGTGGCCAGGTGCTGTAGCCTGAGTCCTGATCTTGCCTGTGAAGAATGAAGTGAAAAAGGAATTGTGTACTTCAGCTTTTTTCGCATAATCTGTCTCTAGTTTGCCTCCCCCATTCAGTAAGGGACCTGTATGCTCCCTGATTTTTCTCTTGTCACTGACTTGTAGCATCCCCTTTCCTTACGTTTTATGTCCCTTGCTAGTTGCAACTCCATTTGTATTTTGGCCTTCCTGATTTCATCCCTGCATGCCTGAACAATACTCTTACACTCCTCCCTAGCTATTTGTTGTCTGCATTTCATTTCTTGTAAGCTTCCTTTTTGAGTTTTAGATCACTGAAGAGTGCCCTGCTAAGCCAACCTGGTCTTCTGCCAGACTTACTAATCTTCCTGCTCATCAGGTGCATTCATTCCTGTACCCTCTGTAAGGTTTCTTTAAAATACAACCCTGCAGATGTCAGGGTAATTGAAGTCCCCCATGAGAACCAGGGCCTGTGATTAGGGAACTTCTTCATGCTTCTGTGATTTCTATTCTCTTCTTCATGGTTCCCAACATTGTATTGGCTTTTTTTGATTGGTGCTGCACATTGAACTGACGGTTCTAGAGAACCATCTACAATGACTCCAAGGTCTCTGTGTGCTGAGTTCAGAACCCAGCATTATGTATGTATAGTTCAGGTTATTTTTCCTGGATGCAGGAAAAATACAATTGTATTTGTCAGCATTGTACTTGTCAGCATTGAAGTTCATCTGGCATAAAAGAGCTAAAGCCATAAAGTTCTGCATGCATTTTGTAGAATTTATTTTTATTTATATTTAAAGGCCTTAAAATAAATAGAGTTACTGGGTCATTATTTAAGATTTACTTCTGACACACAAATAGATTTTAAAATTTCACCCAATCCAACAGTTTTTGCCCCATAATGTATTTTAATAAGTTAAGAATCTTCACAATATTCCCCTTAATACTTACATTGCTAAATGGAGGTGTTGGTTGTAACCATGTTGGTCTAAGGACATAGGCAGATAAGGTTCTTTGGGTAAATGTGATATCTTTTATTAGGCCAACTAAATAGTTGGAAAAAATATTCTTTGCAAGCTTATGGGCACAAAGAACCTTGTCTGAGCACTACTAAACTGCATGTAAACATGAGCAAACCTGAAAGCTTTGGAGTTCTGTTTAGATACCAATAGACCTAAATGTATCCCAGTGTTCAATATTGTATTTGAAATGATGAATTCTCTCCCCCCTTCCAATATACTTTGGCCTATCCCCATAAAATATCTAGACTTCCAAAATAAACTTTGCCTTCTCCCTTCCTCTAATTGTCCTTTGCCAAGGAGCCTAGTTGTTTATTGTCTCATCTTGCTGTTATTGGGTAGTGTTTATCCTTCACTTTTACTGTGTCTGTCAAATGGGTGATAGGCCTGCTCCTTCTCGAGTTTCTTTGCTATATTTCATTTTTTGAGATTGTATGAATAGAACGATAGTTGGCATGGTACCCTTAGTTCAGATTGCTTTGAAAAGCAATACATTTTCTATACTGTATGAACATTTTGGCTGATTTTCAGAAAACCCAAATGACAAATGCACTGAAGAAATCATGAATAATTCGTACGTTGGATGTAATGGACACTTATCAAAGATTTTTTTTCTTTATGCTAAGTAATTACATATGTTTCATCCTTTAAGCCAGGGGTTCTCAAACTTTGTGATACCACAGCTGTGAGTGCTGGATGGCAGCGGGGGATGGGGAGCTCGCACGCAGTAGCCACCACCACCATCCACCACGCTGCCACCGCCGCCACACGCGGCTTCCCTGCACCACCACGCATACCCCCTGGGAAGTTTACACCCCCTTTTAAGTTGCTTGCGACCCCCAACAGTTTAAGAACCCCTGCTTTAAGCCATTCACCCTTTCCCTAAGTTTATGTAAGAGGCTGTTGCATCCTTTTACTATAATTCTTCTTTACCAAATTATAGATAAAGTCTCTTAATTCAACTTGTATAGTTGAAAAATCTTTGGATAAATATATTTTTAGTCTTAAATGTATAGGCCTGCATATTTAAATTTGCTGAGAGGCAACAAGAGCTACCTTCTTTTATTCAGGTAGTTGCCTATTTATAACCAATTGGGATTACTGCCATTAGCCTTTCCAAAAGGGATGCAAAATTGGAAAGTTCACTTTCTTTTTCTTCTTTGCATCAGTCACAGACTTGACAGGTTGTAGAGAAAGCAGATTTGGTATTCCCCAAAATAATATACAATTTAAAGAATGCCTGCTAATGTCATTTAACAGCTCCTTTTTATTATGTCATTGTAACAGGGTCCTGTTCTGTTACTGTGGATGGAGATGAGGAAGAAGGTACAGTGCCTTAAGAGGACATATTTTTGCATATTAGCTGCAAGGGACAGACCTTTGCTACCATATTAACCTAGCTCCAGAAGCCTGAGGGCAGTCTGTTCTGTCTGCAGCTGGCACAATTTACACTGCTGGCATAACATTTCTATATAAAATATGCCTGCAGATTCATATCCTTCCCTGTCATGCCTCTTCTAGTATGTCCCTATTCCCCTGTGTATAGAACAGCACAACCAAAGTGGAAAGGGTGGCAGGTTATACTGTAGTCAGAAGAGTCAACAGAAGTGCCAGTGCTTACTTTAGACCAGCTAGAAAGTCCCTCTGCATTGTGGAAACTTTAGTTACAGTCTGTAGCATTTAATTTGCACTTCTTAAACTCAGTGAACCTAGGGCTATGCTCCTTTTGATGAATAACATGGGTATTGTGTGGAGCTGCTGAGAGGCCTGTGGACTTGGTAGGAGCTGTTGCCAGGCATTCTGTGGACCTGTGGTGTGTCCCAGAAACTTTCTGGGGCTGCTGTGAAGCCCAAGGACTTTCTGGGGCTGCTGTGAAGGACCAAGGTCTCTGCATAGACTGTTGCAAGGCTCTGAACCTAATGCTTGGTAAGGGAAGTGTCGCTGGTAGGTGTTGAGGGCTTAGGCCCCTTTTTGGTTGGTGCCTTGCTCCCCAGCGACATCAGGGTGAGATCCGGGTTCAGCACTACCGTGGTGGTTCAGATGCTTCTCCTACTTTCCTGCCACGTCTTTGATGTTCCTTTGATCTTTTCTTGGTAGGCAGTTCCCTGTAGGTGGCCCAAGGGGATCTCAACCATGAGTTTCTTCATGGGGCTCCAACCTCTGCTTTACCCCACCCTTACCATGCCCACGGCCTTGGTGGACACTGCTCACTGCAGGTCTTCCTCTGGATGATCCTGCCTCATCCACACCGCCCGCCTCTAAGGATTGGGCCTTCCTGGCTGCCAGTCTTCCTGAATCTGTCCCTCATCTTTGGGCTGGCTCTCAGGCAACTAAACCTGCCCTGTCCGGGGTTAATTGTAACTGAGGAATCTAACTGAAAATGGTCAGCGTCTGCTGATGAGCTCCTGGGATTCCATCTCCCAGGACCCTTGGTCACATGGGGGGAGTCGTCCGTCCCTCCTAACCTAGTATGCGTAGGCATGGGCGGCCACTCTGTGCCCAGCCCCCCTCAGCCCTCTCAGCACAACCTCCCTTAGGCCTGGCTGACCTATGGCTGGGCTGTCCTGGTCCCACCAGCCGGTGTTGTTTGCTCCCCTCTCCTGGGGGTCTGTAATCCTGCACACCTCCCTTGCCGCAGTGTTCCCCAGGGGTGCCCATGGTCCCTTGGAGCTGTCCCATGCCGCAGCGCCTGAGCTCCCGGTCGGAGCCTTGCCATCTACTTGTGGCATCCTGGGGAGCTGCTGCTCCCAGTGGGGCTCCCTTGCCCCCGTCTACTCCCGGGGCTTAAGCTCTCCAACCTGCCCATCCAGGACCTCAGGCAGTCACCCGGTCTCTTCTCCTGGCATCTGGGGCTTGTGCTTCCCAGCTCTGCAGCCCCTGCCTCTCCATCAGCATTCTCCTTTACACTACCCAGCACAGGCTCAGCTGCATCCCCAGCTGCTGCTTGAAGAGCCCGCGCTTCAGCAACGCCATGCCTCCTG
>NW_005841918.1:463867-473184 GCF_000455745.1 Alligator sinensis
ATTTGCAGGCTCAGGCAGCTCTGGTACTGCTGAGCCTGCCCCGGCATCTTTCCCTGGATGCCGCTTTTTGTCACCTTGGTGGTGAGTATTGGGGCGCGTTGGGGGGGTGAGGTGTCTGGGGCGAGTCGGCAGGGCTTTCACCTCCCCTCTCACAGGAAGTGATGGGTATTTTACGATAAGCCCAGTAGGGAGGCAAGCATATGTTACAAAGGCAGGGCAGATGCCCACAACCAGGAACAGGCTGTGTAGGCATATAGGCTAGGGACAGAAATTATACATAAACTGGTATAAGTGTTCAGAAACTGGTTCAAATCTGTAACAACAGAAGTTCAGTGCAGATAAACTGCTTTCAAAATGGCCAAAGCTGGTTTAAGATAAACCTGGATGGATGTAGTGTCAGACTTAACTGTTTAGGTTAAATCAGTTTATTGAACTTCTGTCCCAGATGCCCTCCAGATTAAAGTTAACTCACAGTCCCTAGCATCCCAGGATAGCTTGCACCTCCCACGCAAACCTCCCTCCTCACAGGGTGGGTGAGCTAGCTTTGGCCAAGCAGGGAGGTATGCTGTAGTGTCCCCTGGCTTCTGGCCAGGGTCAGTTCCGGGAATATGGCTGCATTTCCAGAATCAAAAGTGAATCTGTTTACTTGCTTATCGGTTCAATCAACACAGTTTAGACTAACCTGTGAGGACTGAATCAATTCAGCCTCAGGTTTTGTGACTCTGTACTTAACCATATGGGCTTTCCCAGCATAGGCTCCAAAAGAAGTGTGGGCCAGATAGAGACAGAGAGGGAGAGGCAGGGAGAGAGAGATACTTTTTTACTTTTTTTAAAACTTTATTATACAAATATTAAAAATAAATAGTGAAAGTGCAAAGGTGTGTCCCTCCCAGTGGCTGAAATAGTTGTTAGCAACCGTAAACACAGTGTCACTGGAGAGTGAAAACCCCTCCCCATGCCCCTCATGAGGTTACACATGTGGGACCAGCTGTCCCTCTTCCACCTTGCAGAGAGCCCCTCTGATGGCCTAGCGCAACACAAGCTGGTTCACATTTTTTTTGCAAGATAAAGAGAGATACAGATATCCACAGCAGTGAAGGGGTTCCACAGTGGCAACCGAGCTGAGTACAGTCTCCTGCATTTGTGGCAGGGGGGGCAGGGGGGGGGGGGGGGGGGGGGGGGGGTCATCTGCCTGGCCATCTTTCTGTTCATTCAGGGGGCGGCGCTTCAGAGTTGTCCAGCAGCCTAAAGACCTCTGGCCTGTTGCAGTTGTGCATCTAAATAACAGTTCAGCCTTCGACTAGTATCTATTTTTGATCAAACCCCAAATCAATGAGTCTGTTTCCCTCTATTATAACAACTTATTTTTTTTAAATAACCTATTTAACAATTTACATGCCACATTAGTCTGTCAGAATATGACCAGGTAATAAAATCAGAATAAACAGAATGTAGATATAAGCAGCGATCATGTGTAAATTTCAGTACTGTATTTGATATTTTTTGTGATGCCCCCTGTGCAAAGGCCTGTGAATTCTTTCATAAATACTTTCTGACAGATCTCCTCAGGACAAGGAGCTTGGCCTGTAAACCCTTAACCATACAAGTGTTTAGATGTGGAGATAAGTGTCAGAGGGGTTGAGGAATGTTATCTCTGGCCCTTGCTATATATGTATTCTTTTCCTTGCTTGCCAGGGCAAGGAACAAGCTCAATCTCTGTGCATATACACATGACAATGATTCCTTTGTGTATCATTGCATATCATTCCACTGGGGTTGGGAAAGAGGCAAAACAGTGACATTGTCATCCACCTCTGTGATCCTTGGGGAGTGCTGGGAGTAGCATAATTGAAATTGGAACTTTTATATTTTTTCTCCAATATGTTCAAGGACATTGCTAGTGTATAATGATCTATTGAACTTTAGATCATTAAAAACTATATAGAAGATGTAGCTTCCTATGGACTTTTCTATTAAATAGTATAAAAAATTTTAATTGAAGACTTCATATGTAGAATAAAGATGTGAGCTGCGAATGATAGCATTAATAGATTCAAACAAATGGGCTCAGATTCAATTCTAATTGAAGTCAATGGGACTTTTCCCTCCACTGATTTTTGGCATTGGATCAAGCCAACAGTGCATTGCAATTCTAAGAGCATTCTGAAGCAAAGTGAATCACTTGCCTTCTTCAAGAATCAATGAATTTTTGGGGCAAAACACCTTATAGTTTAACCCAGTGGTTCTCAACCTTTTTAGTTACAGGGCACCCCTTGTTAGACTCAAGGCACCCCACAGAGAATGTCAACACTTAGTTTTCACTTGTTTTTTGATGGCAGAAAAATAAATCAATTCTTTTGTTGCAGAGCACTCAAAGATCCCCCCCAACAGGTCAGAATGCTTTGAGCACTTTGAATTTCCATTTGAAATCTGGGTTTATCTTGTGAATCATGTGGGCACACCTAACTGCTAACATTATGCAGAATCTTGCGGCACCTTTGAAAGGATCTGAAGGCAGGGTGCCATGGCACCCTGGTTCAGAGTCACTGGTTAAGCCAATACCCAGGTCTCAACCAGATAAACCCTGTAGCAGATACATTCTGTCCACAGAAAGAGTCACAGTTATATTTTTTGAATGTTTGACTGAGTATTTACATAACATTAAGCAGGTTATTTTAAAAAGCAAAGCCAGCACATCTATATTACCGGTTGCTTTTCCATACGGTATATTTTACAAATAACTTTGATCATATCTGTAGCAGGACACTAAGGTTCCTGCTACTGAGAGAGCCAGGAAGAGTCTTCAGGTGCCGGTTGCCAAGGCAACCAAAGGGAGCTAATGGCTTACACCTGCTTAGCCAGATGAAGGAAGGGGCAGGGCCTGGCCCCTATATATAAAGCACAGGCAGGAGGCAGAGGCAGTTCCCTACTAGCAGCCAAGGCAGAAAGAGCTCCCTGAGCAAAGATGCGAGAACTGCAGGTACTGCTCAAAGCAGGGTTAAGGAGGGCAGCTCTGGGACGTTTTAGTAACGTGATTACAGTTGGGCAGCGTTAAGTTCAGTTATGGCCTAGGGGCTTGTGTTTGCTTTGTTTGTTTACACCGGTGGTTTGGGTGAGGCTATAAGGGGATGGAGGAGGCCTCATAGGGGACTCACGGTAGAGTGAGGACCCCAGCCTCAGTGAGGGCACAGAGTTCGGGGTGTACAGACCCCAGCTCCAGAGAAGAGCCCGGTGAGAGGGCCGCATTGCAGCGAGAGGGCCCCTGTGAGAAGGGCGGCGTACGGAGAGGGCCCAAGAGAAAGAGACCGAAAGACGGGGCTGTGGAGAGCCCGAGCGCTAAAGAGGGAGCAAAAAAAGAGAGGGGGACAGAACAACGTCCCTTTTACATCTGCGAGGCTTGGGGCGTGGTATTGGGGTGGTAGGAGCCACTCATATCCCTTAAGGCTTGGGCGCATGGGACAACCATAGACAGGAGGACCGTGACCAAGAGAACTGAAGGTAGCCTCCCTATAAAAATTCATAACATCCAAGACGTGGCGGGCGAGAATTGGAGGGTGCAAGAAGACAACTTGGCACGGTAAAGGAGGCAGCAAGGTAGAGCACGGCGACCCTGATGTCATTCCTGTCACAATATCTAATACATCTGATCAGTCTAATCATTTAATAGTTCAGATAAGCTCTGTCTTATTTTTTTTATTGGCAGGGACCAGCAGTGCTGCAGAGGGAGTCCTCTTAGCTCCTGAAATCAGGAAATGTTCTGGTTAATTTAAGAAATAACAGTGATGGGGCTCCAAACAAAGCCTTTGTATTAGTTCAGATAATGTATGACACTTAAAAGATTAGAAATGTGAAATTAAGGTTGAGAGATTTCAGGAAAGATCCAGATTTAACCCCAACACCACAACAGTTATTTTATTTTACTGTATTTTTTAATAATAAACAGTTAATGAATGCATCAGCCATTTCTTTCTCTCAATATTGCTGTCAATATGTTGTGCCATAAATTAATTTCATTTCTACTTTCATTTTGGATCCCATATGAAAATGCTTCTTGATATTATTTTATTGGGATTTTTACTAATATTTAAACATAATGGAATATATGCCATCATACAGACGTTAGGACAGTAGTATGCAATTAAGAAAACAAATACTTGATATAATATTGTTTTACACACCAACAGAGATATGGGCAAGGTTACATGGTTAACAGCACATTGTTATAATACAGTTTTTGTACATTAGACTATATAATTCCTCCTAGGGGAGGGGAGCGGGTGTTATTTGTACAGTACAGATCATGTTCTGTCAGTCTTCAGCTGTATAAGTAGTGGGAGAATATCAAGAGCTACTTCCACTTATTCATTGTTGCACAGTTGGGGTACAGTTATAGTCCCCAAGTTTTGCATAGTAACTTTTGGGACCCTTTTTAGTAGTATTCTGTTTAATAGAATTGCTCAATTTTTTCCATGGGCAAAAAATGAGAGAAAGCCAAGAGTTGGTAATTTATGAGGGGTGTCTTGAATCCAGCAAAGGGTGCCTGGCATCTAAAAAAGTGGAGCATTGGAGTAGGAAAGGTCCATTATTGCTAGAATGAATTCAAGGCCTAATCAGTTGGAAAGAGACCGACCTCTCTTTCCTCTCTGCTTTACTGGATATGACAATAGCAGAGGTCTTTACATTCTCTTGGTGCCTATCTTATATTCCAAAGCAGTTGATAAAGAAGGCAGCCTGTGCTCCCAGCTTCTAGATTCATAGATCCTAGGGTTGGAAGGGACCTCAACAGATCACTGAGTCCAACTCCCTGCCCTGGGCAGAAAAGAGTGCTAGGGTCTGGTGACCCCAGCCAGATGCCTATCCAGCCTTCTCTTAAAGACCCCCAAGGTAGGGGGAAGCACCACCTCCCTTAGAAGCCCATTCCAAGATTTGGCCACCCTAATCTGGCCACCCTAATCGTGAAGAAGTTTTTCCAGATGTCTAGCCTAAATCTGCTCTCTGTCAGTTTGTGACCATTGCTTCTTGCTACCCCAAGAGGCGCCCTGGTGAACAGAGCATCTCCGGTTTCTTGCTGCACCCACCTAATGAATTTGTAGGTGGCCACAAGATCACCTCTCAGCCTTCTCTTGCAGAGGCTGAAAAAGTCTAGGTCCCTTAGTCTCTCCTCATAGGGCTTAGCCTGTAAACCCATAACCATACGAGTGGCCCTGCTCTGGACCCTCTTGAGGTTATCTACATCCTTCTTAAAGTACCGTGCCCAGAACTGGATGCAATACTCCAATGGTGGTCTGACCAATGCTGCACAAAGGGGAAGTAGCACCTCCTTGGTTTTATTTGCCCTGCATCTGCTGATGTATGATAAAGTGCAGGTAGCTTTCCTGATGATTTTGTCACACTGACGACTCATGTTCATCTTGGAGTCCACTATGACTCCAAGATCCCTTTCCACTTCTGTGCTGCTGAGAGGATCATTCCCAAGCCAGTAGGTGTGCTGGATACTTTTATGCTCTAGGTGCAGCACTCTGCATTTGTCCTTACTGTACTGCATCCTATTGTGTTCTGCCCACTTATCCAACCTGTCCAGGTCTGTGTGCAGTCATTCCCTACCCTCCAGAGTGTTCACTCCCCCCTACAATTTAGTATCATCTGCAAACTTGGACAGAGTACACTTCACGCCCATATCCAAGTCACTGATGAAGACACTAAAGAGTACAAGTCTAAGGACCAAGCCTGCAGAACCCCACTACCCACATCCTTCCAGGTTGATACCAACCCATCTACTAACACTCTCTGAGTGCGACCCCCCCCAAGCCAATTTGCCACCCACTGGACTGTGTAAGCATTTAAGTCACAGCCTCTTAATTTCATTATGAGAATGGGATGAGGTACAGTATCAAAGGCCTTCCTAAAACTAAGAAAACCACATCCACTACTCCTGCATCTAAGTGTTTTGTAACCTGGTCATAAAATGAAACCAGATTAGTCAGGCATGATTCTGTGCAGTTTTGGTTTTAGACTCATGAAATAAGGAGACATTTGGAGCTGTATACCCTTATACGTTCAAGAGAAGGACAGAAGGAAGTGTTTATATTCAACTCCAGGTACATGTTTTTTCTAAAAGATTCCATAAAATTTTGCAGGTCATAGTTCCCAACAGTAATAGAGGTGACCTGAGCAGGGTGCAGGGCCCAGGGCAAATTGACCTATGTGGGGCCCCATCCCCACTCTGATCCCATGGGTCCTGGACCTGAAGAAGCTGGTGCCACCACTGGCAGCAGCGACTGGGTGGGGGAGCGAGAGACTGGATGCAGAGCCTTTGCTCTGCTCAGCTCTGCACCGCCACTGCTCCACCTGGCTCCGTGGGGCCCCCCAAAGCGTGGGGCCTGGGGCAGTCACCCTGATTCGCCACCCCCACTAGGGACGGCCCTGGTGATAGACCACAATGATGGACAGCTGCCTCAAAATACCAACACTGCTATCATTATTCATCACTTCTTTAAATGTTTCATTTAGGCAAAGGGAAATACTTAAAAATATCTAATCATAAACAGATTCATTTTGTAAACTTCTTGACTTTTTTTTGGTGAAGTTGTAACTCTAGGGTTTCCTTTCTTTCTACGGTATGCTCTGAATAATATTTCTATATTTTGGAATTTTGTGGAAATGTTTCTTACAAGATAATAAGCTAGAGTTTAACCAGTGTACTATATGTCCAAAATTTGCTATATTCCTTTTCTGTAAATGTGACTGAGAGCCCAAGTAGATGCTACATTTATTGCACGAGTAATGCATTAACCATGCCATAAATTGTAAAATGCTGCATGTTTAACCAACTTGTGGTGCGATAAAATGGCAAAGCAGCATCAAAGATATTCCACATAGAATGTAGAACATCTTTGTGGCTGATTTGTATTGCTCTGTGAATTGAATTTGTGGTATGTGTCCAAGACTGGGGGCTGCCCCATGCCCAATCCTGACACTCAGCTAAGTGGTGGGATGCAGCATAGTACAGCTTCAGGGTCTGGGAAAGAGCTGGTCAATCCAGTCTCTGGGATCAGGCAGGGGGCAGCCTTAGATCTCAAACAGAAATCCAGAGCTGTGCCCCACCGTCCTGACACTCACTTGAGTGCCAGGGTGGATTGTCGGGCAGCCCCTGGGTTGTTGCCCCAGCCACCTCCAACTCAATCCCTCAAGGCAGCCCCAGGTTCCACAATTTGAAGGAACACGTGGTCTGTGCGACTAGGGATAGAAGGGAGCTCCCCCATCCTCAGCTTCATGTGCATTGTTTAAAGGGGCTTCTGTAAGTGCAGCTTTGAAGTGGAGACCAATTCTCAGCTGCACCTACTGGGAGCTCTGCGTGATTAGGATTGGATAGTATTTTATGCCCAGTCCTAACATTTGTGTGTCATGCCATGTATGGTGGCATTGCAGGATACATGATTTTTGGGATCAAGCATAAAATTCCCCAGATCCCAGTTGTGCAATTATATTATCGTCTCCCAGTGGCCTTAAGTTTAGATGTTATTTTTTACCAAAAACATGTGACATAACCAAATTGCTTAAATCTTGTTTAATGGGATTTGGGGATGTATAAATTCATTTTATTGACAATTACTGTTGTGTCAGTGAATTGTGCAATTAATTTCCATTGGATTTATCTTCCTGTCAGATATGTGATACTTTGTGAATTTTAAACTTCTCTGACCTAGAGAGATTTGCTTCTGTTTACAGACAGTGCACTTTGTTTGGGCTTTTTTATTTGTTTTGGTTTTTTGTTTTTAATTTTGCCTCTAATTAGAGCTGTATAGCATTTAGTATTTTTTTATCTGAGTACTTCTTTGAATTTATGCATTTCATATTCATATATTGACATGAGTTCACACATTTTCCTGTCCCATTCATTCTGATATGGAGGCAATCTCTTGTTTTTTTCTGAAATCTAACCTTTCTGAAAAGAGATCTTTTTGAGGAGAGAGCTAAGAATTTCAAGTTTGAAATTAGTGCCAGTTTAAGTAAATCATCTTTATAATATTCTAAACTAGAAGATTCTATTTGAAACTAGATTTAACCTCAAAGGAGAAGTCAGGGGAAAGGTTTATAGTTTCTGGTGCTTTTGCGTGTTTGTATAATATTGGATTCTGAGGTTAGGCAGTCATTATTTTTACCTGTGATTTGGCTTCTGTTTTAACCTGCATTTATGTTTTGATTTTTGTTGCTGTCTGAAAGTATTGTTGCAGTATTTCTAATCACGTGGACTAATTCTGTTCACAGACAACTTGTGTTTTGCTATTTGATATCAAAACATACTTTCAGTGGCTTCTTTAAATAAAGTACAGCTCTGGCAACCTTTAAAATGCAGGTGGCTACCCTGCCACCCACTTTCCTATCCTTGTCCAGTAGTTAGAAACAGGACACCTGGTTTCAATTCTCTCTTCAATTTAAGAGAGTACTAACGCTCTCTCCCATCTCCCTGGAGACTGTCCTAACTGCCAGGCTAACCCTCCCCTGTATAGGAGCAGCCTCTTCCCCTCTTTTTGAAGCAGCCACTATGCCACAAAGATTTCAAGATTAATTGAGCTAAAGAAAGCCTAACATTATAACCTCAAGGATTTGGCACTCACTGAGAAGGGGGTGGGGATTATTTGATTCTCATCCCTATGGCTGTTCCTCTCTCTTACATCAAACATTCATTGGGTAAAATACAGGCATGGTCTGGGATCAGAGAACAAAATCCATGCTGGCTGAAGCCCTGTGCTTTTAGGCAGATTAGTTATTTTACTGAGTAGAGCAGTTTTAAGTATATTCTTAGTTCCTGGTAAGTAGTTCTGTGTAGTATTATGTCTTAAGATTTAGATACTACACAACTGTGCTGTGAAAAGGAAGGGAATGGACATAAAATATTTTATGTTTGCATGTGTTTGTGCATGCTTTTACATTTTTTATAAGTAACAATCATATACAGACTCTTTATCTTTTTGTGTAAAACTAAAGAGTTTATAAATGGATTTTTTTGTTTCCTTTGAGAAGGGAGGTTATAATAGTCTGATATGCATGGAAGAAACTCTGAATAATAGGGTTTAACCTGAATAACAGGTGGCAAAAGAGAGAGAATGAATGAACATCCTGAATAACCAATGTCACATTAAGACCCAGATATTCAAAAACTCACAATTCCATGTATACAGGCATATTTTTCTTATGCAGCAATAGGGATTGTACACAGATGTAGCAAATGTGCAATCAAGATAAGATTTTCATCTGTGAATCACTAGAATTAAGATTTTTTAAAATCTGCTCTCTCTCTCTCTCTCTCTCTCTCT
>NW_005841918.1:473196-474065 GCF_000455745.1 Alligator sinensis
ATATATATATATATATATAAAAAAACATAGACTAACAGTAAACAAGTAAAATATGGTAATGATATAGACTGATCGTTATTCTGCTTTAGGAAGCATCGGTTCTTTTAAATAATCCCTAAAGTGTTTTACCCAATACCAAATAACATAAGCATTCCTCTCTAATTAGCCCCAGCCTTTACTTTGTGCAGGTATGTGTGCTAAGTAAACAGGAGCAACCTCTATAAATTTTAAAATTCTTCTGTTTCATAGTCTCTACCAAAAAACACCCAAATCTTGACAATTTGCATCTGGTATATAGTGACCACTGCTTTTCATGCTGACCAGCAATGTATCATTATTTCTTATGCTTCCCTTCTCTTTGCTGTATGCGTTTACTGTCTTTTGTTGAAAAAGGTATGCAATATGGTGTTGGGGCTGTCTTTCTGTTCTGTATCTTTACAGTCTATATAGAGGTCCTGTTCTATGACTGGGATCCGTAAGTGCTACTCACTGCAAATAGTTAATAATGGCATAATCCTGGAATAATAGTACATTTCAAAAGGACAGTAGTTCTCTTACGAAAATACTACTCAACAAGTAGTAGAAGAGTAAAAATTAAATGAGACACACAGAATCTGGCCTCTTATTGTATTCCTTGATATGAAGTGAACTAAAAGCATCTTGTCTGTGTTAATGTAAACTGTTATTTAAATACATTTAAAAATAAATTTATGGTTCATAACTTTAGACTAGGGGTGCACTGATAGAGATTTTGGGAGCCAATACCGATAACCAATTTTTAAGGAGGCATATTGGCTGATACCTATCCAATTTCCGATACACAGCCCTGCAGCTTGAAGAGCTGCGTCCAGCTGGTAAATACATTGTGG
>NW_005841918.1:474096-483652 GCF_000455745.1 Alligator sinensis
GAGGGGGGAGGAAAAGAGCATTGGGGGACAGATCAAGGCCCCCACGGTGAGGGAGGGGCTGGGGTGAGGCACCAGACAGAGTCATGGATCATCCAGGGGGCATGGGAAGGGGGAGGGCAAGATCCCACTGCTGCATGCACCCTAGGAGGGCATGGGGGGGAGTGCCCCTGGATCTGTGTGGGGTGCAGGTTGGGCGGGCTACAGCTCCAGGCTGGGGCCAGGGCTGTGCTGGGCTTTTCCTGGTGGGGCCTGGGCCAAGCTGTGCTCAGGACAGGTGGTAGCAGTGCTGGAAGGGGACTACAGGGGGAGGGGCTGCAGCCACTCCAAAATTCACTGTAACCCTTCCATAGCCCCCCTCCCAGCACCGCCGCCCACACTAAGTGCAGTCCCAGCCCAACCCCCACTCCCCATGTGCCGGGAAGAGCCCAGCATACCACTGGCCCCAGCCTGCAGCTGCCCACACCCCACACAGATCTGGGGGCACCCCCCCCGTACCCTCCTGGTGTGCACACAGTGGCAGGAGCTGCCCCCACTCCCCACGCCCCCCAGACAAGCCGTGGCTCCATCCCACACCCCGTCCCAGCTGGGCTTCGCCTGCCTCAGCCCCAGCCCCACTCTCTCCCTCACCATGAAGGTCTTGATCTGCCCCCCCACACCCCTTCCTTCTCCCCTCCCCTTCCACCACAACAGACTTACCAGCTGCACACAGCTCTTCAAGCTGCCAGGCTGTGCTCCTCTCCGCCTAGGTGCTGCGCTGAGGCTGTGTGCTTGCATGGACTGTATATTGGCCACATTATCAGCCACATCAGGCTGATTTCTGATACAATTGATTTTCTTTATATCTGCGCCGATCTGATATCAGACTGATATATTGGTGCACCTTTAGACAGTTCCAAAATTAATGACAGATACTAAATGCACATCTTGAAGAGGCTTATGAAAGCTTACAAAGCAGAACGTATGGATGCTGTAATTGGAAGTCACAACCGTAGTGAGTCAAGTGTGGGGAGGTGGGGACACTAATTGACTTGCTTATTACTTTATAGTACATGTACTGGCCTTATCACCTTAGGCATATTATATTTTGCTGTGTAATGAATATTAGCAATATGAAGGGCAAAACCTGGAAGGAATGAATTAATTAATTAATTTGAACTCACTGACAATTCTTTCCAAGATTCCCCCTCATTCTTGGTAGGTTTGGGTAGATTGTCACAGCTTATTTCTATTTCTGTGAGATTCAGCTGTGCTAAATGGCATATTTTCACTTTGCCCAGTCTCCACCTGTAGAGGGGGATTTGTTAAGATATGTTGTTCTCCCTCCTAGGCATAGAGTAATGATCTAGGTAAGACTTGCTCAGCTGAGCCAAGTTAGTTTTGTCCATGTGCATGCCTAACAGACCCAGTTAAAAGGGATCCTTGTATGCAGGGTGATTTACAAGCATGTGGAAAGAATATGATGACAGTAGTACATGATGATGACATTTAATTTGGAGGCCCAAATTAAGACCATGTCAAAAATGATGTGTAATGTTCAAACAAAACAAGAATTGTATGGTCCTTATCTCAAAGGTCTGACATGGACAGACATAAAAGCATGAGACAAGGTGGGGTGCAGGTACCAAAAAGCAATATGAACAAGGCAATTATGTATAAACATCTTGTTACTTCTTAATTAGGTTTTGGTGGCAGAAGTGAGCAAGGGAAAACCATAGGACTATAAGAATGAAAAAAATAGGGGAAAGTGTCAATAAATAGGAGGAGAGCTTCAAACTGGAAAATTACTGCAAAATGTTTTGGTATTTATGAATCAAGCCCCTCAGAAATGTCTCAGCCAGCCCTAATAATTAAGTTTTTTCAAACCAAACTCATGCATCAACATTAAGATGCTAATTGGCTGCTGATTCTTCTTTGTCTCGCAATACTACATCTCCTATACTGTTCCTGAGCAATGTCCCTTGTTCCAGCAGCCACATTATCATAAATCCTACTTTTTAACCATTTCCTGCCCTTTAACAGAGTGCTCTTCATGTGGAGGGGGAAGGAAGAGAGACCCAGTGTAAACTACCATACACATGTGCTGGCAACAAATACTTTGGGATCCTGGGTAGAAGGAATTTTGGAATGCACATTACTGCATTAAAAATCCATAGAGTTGCTTCTGCTTATGGTGGTGGTAAATTTGGCCTTAAGTTACTATATGACTAATAATTGAGAATATAGCTTTTTCACATATTAAGAAGTTTTAAAATTCACAGATATGTATTCATAAATGGCAGCGTGGAAGAGGGTTTCTATTCCTAATGTTTCACTCTTAATTTAAGTTAAAAGTGCATAAGCTAGCAGGTCTTATGTGATTTGTATTTAAGCTTTTAAGGCCTAATACCCATGAAAAAATATGTTGATGCTGTTCCTCAATACTCTAGAGTCTATTCGTCTTTCTTCTTATACCTAGTAAAAACCTTATCGTGTAAGTAGCCACCATACATTTCAATTTGTATGTGTACAAGACTTGAACGCACATCAGGGACATGGATGATGTGATTGCAGAGCCACTGGCCATTATCTTTGAAAACTCATGGTGAGGGGGGCAGGTCCCAGATGATTGGAAAAGGGCAAATATAGTGCTCACCTTTAAGAAAAGGAAGGAGGAGCCAGGGAATGACAGACCAGACAACTTCACCTCAGCCCCTGGAAAAATCATGGAGCAGATCCTCAAGGAATCCATTTCTAAGCACTTGGAGGAGAAGAAGGTGATTAGGAATAGTCAGCATGGATTCACCAAGGGCAAGTCATGCCCGACCAACCTGATTGCCTTCTATGATGAGATGACTGGCTCTGTGGATGCAGGGAGACCTGTGGATGTGGTGTACCTTGTTTTTAGCAAGGTGTTTGATACAGTCTCCCACAACATTTCTGCAGGCAAGCTAAAGAAGTATGAGTTGGCTGAATAGACTGTAAAGTGGATAGAAAGCTGGCCTGGATTGTCAGGCTCAACAGGTAGTAATCAATGGTTCAGTGTCTAGCTGGCAGGTGGTATCACATAGAATGTCACAGGGGTCAATCCTGGGGCTAGTTTTGTTCAATACCTTCATTAACAACCTGGAAGATGGGGATGGATTACACCCTCATCAAATTTGTGGATGACACCAAGCTGGTGGGTGTAGCTGATATAGGTTAGGGCTAGGATTCAGAATTACCTAGACAGATTGGGGGATTGAGCCAAAAGAAATCTCATCAGGTTCAACAAAAACAAGTGCAAAGTCCTGCATTTAGTACAGAAGAATCCCATGCACCACTACAGCCTGGGGACTGACTGGCTAGGTAGTAGCTCAGCAAAAAAGGGCCTGGCGGTTACAGTGGACAATAAGTTGGATATGAATCAGCAGTGTGTGATTGTTGCCAAGAAGGCTAACAGCAGTACTGGACTGCATTAATAGAAGCGTTGCTGACAGATGAAGGGAAGTAATTATTCTGTTTTATTCTGCACTGGTGAGGCCATATCTGAAGAACTCTGTCCAGTTTTGCTCGCCCTCCCCCACTATAAAAAGGATATGGGCAAGTTGAAGAGAGTCCAGTGGAGAACAATGAAAATCGTTTGGGGGCTACAGCACATGACTTATGAGGAGAGGCTGAGGGACCTGGGTTTATTTAGTTTGGAGAACAGAAGTCTGAGAGGGGATTTGATAGCACCCTTCAACTAGAATCATAGAAAATTAGGGCTGGAAGGGACCTCAGGAGATCATCTAGTCCAACCCTCTCCTCAAAGCAGGACCAGCCCCAACTAGATCATCCCAACCAAAGCTTTGTGTAGCTGGGTCTTTAAAACTTCCAAGAATGGAGATTCCACAGCCTCTCTGGGTAACCTGGTCCAGTGTTTTACTACCCTTATAGAGAGCATTTTTTTCCCTAATATCTAACCTAAACTTCCCTTGCTGCAACTTGAGACCATTATTCCTTGTTCTGTCATCTGCCACCACTGAGAACAGTCTAGCTCCATCCTTTTTTTAACCTTGCTTCAGGTAGCTGAAGGCTGCTATTAAATCCCTTCTCAGTCTCCTTTTCTCTAGACTAAATAAACCCAGCTCCCTCAGTCTTTCCTCATAAGTCATGTCCTCTGACCCCCTCACTGTTTTTGTTGCCCTTCCCTGGACTGTCTCCCATATGCCCATTGGGGGGCCCAAAACTAGATACAGTACTCCAGATGTGGCCTCACCAGTGCTGCATAGAGGGGAGTAATCAATTACCTTGATATGCCTAAGTGCAGGACTTTGCACTTGTCCTTGTTGAAACTCATGAGATTTCTTTGGGCCCAATCCTCCAATTGGTCTAGGTCACTCTGAATCCTAGCCCTACTCTCCAGTGTATGTACTACTCCCCTTCCCCACCCATCAATTCTCAGTTGTTGCTTTTTAGAAGGAAAAAAACATATAATCTTAAATTATCATAGACTTGAAGAACCTGTTGAGAAGAAACAAACAAATTAGAAGTATTTGGTCCTTGTTTCTCCCCCATCGTCACTTTCTCTGAGTTTTTTTTTTTTAGTGGCATCTCTGCTGATTCTGATGCCCTTTATGCTAAAGGATCCCTTCCTTCAAACCTTCAATGCATGAGAGATTCTGTGTTCAGTACTGACTGGGCACATCTCCATAAACTACACTCCTCAAGCACCATTCTGCAAAGCACCTGAAGGGTGGTTCCAAAGAGGATGGAGCTGGACTGTTCTCAGTGGTGACAGATGAGAGAACAAGGAGCAATGGTCTCACGTTGCAACAAGGGAGGTTCAGGTTGGATATTAGGAAAAACTTTCTAGCTAGGAGGGTGGTGAAGCACTGGAACAAGTTACCTAGAGAGGTGGTGGAGTCTTCATCCTTGGAGGTTTTTAAGACCTGGCTTGACACAGCCCTGGCTAGAATGATATAGTTGAGGCTGGTCCTGCTTTGAGCAGCAGGGTGGACTTCATGACCTCCTGAGGGCTCTTCCAACCCTAATCTTCTGATTCTGTGATTCATGTCCTTATGTCATAAGAGGAAGCTAAGTGACTTGGAAACTTGTATTGCTTTGTAATAGACACTCAATGAGGACAACAAAATACTCATATAGGCTACAGCCAGGTAACTTAAGTAAATAATGTAAATCAATCAGAATAATAGCAATGAGAGCTGGGTAGTCAAAATAAAGGAAAACATTTTGCTTCATTTTATACATAATGGAAAATACTAGTATAAAATTGCTGTATAGAATGCGTTCTCTTATACATTTTCTTTCTTCAAGAAATAGTGTTGTTCATTTTATAAAATATGTAATCTCCTTAGAAGCCAGAAAGGATTGATTACCAATACTTTAAAGCAGCTGCTAAATATATTGTATGAATTTTAAAATTACTGAATAGACAAGAAATGTCAGGAAGTAGCATACAGCATTTCTACTCATGCTTTTGAAATCATGAAAGAGGTCAGAGATTTTGACAGTACTTCTAAATATGGTTATATTTTCTTTGGTAGTATTTTTCTGAATAATATTTGCACAGTTAACAATTTCCCACATGAATAATCGATGGTGTCTTAAAACATTCTAGTAATGCAGAGTTGGCTTGTGGGCAGGGTACTAGAGAGAAAGTCAGGAAACCTGAGATAAAAGCTTCACCCTAAAGTAAATGACAGTAATTTCATTGAGGCCAGGATCTCATACTTGGGTTCTATTCCCAGACCTCCTACTGACCTACTGTCACTTTTGGCAAGTCGCTTTATGCTGCCTCTTTTCCTTTTCATTCTATGTCTTGTCTAGTTAGAGTGAAAACTCTTTGGGACATGGACTCCCTCTCACGTTGGGTGTGACTACACTACCAACCAAGGTATGATTACAGTAGACACAGAAATGGTAGCTTGAATCTAGCAGTCTTGATAATACCTCTGTCAGTGTTAATACTATATCTTCCATCACAAACATAGGCTTAATAATCTTCAATAGAGATACATGGGTAGTAAAATACCCAACTGCAGATACCAGTAACCTGCTATTGAACAACAGAGTACTTCAGCTTAGTAATCGTCCTAAAAATCCAGCAAGATTATTTTTTCCAGTATTTGGTATTCATAGGCACTGCTGCAACATAAAAGAATTTGCTATGCTACAGTACCTGTGGTAATGCCAGTAGTCTGTAATAAAATATTCAGTCCCTCTTGTCACTGGACTGTGGCAAAGCAACACTTTAAGTAGCCTTAATAATTGCCATTAAAATGATACAGTTTATCTGAGGCAGGGAAGTAGCTCTCTTAGACAACACTGCAGTTTACACCCAGGCCTCTTGAATTCCAGTTAGCCAGGGTGACCTGTGCCTTTGGTTTCTACTTCAGTTCTGGGACCTCCACTTAACCCAGGGTTCTCAACCTTTTTAAATTCAAGGCACCCATTGATGGACTCAAGGTATTCCTCAGTAGACTAGAGTAAATCCCTTGGACAAATTCAGCTCTTAGTTATCACTTCTTTTTTGACTACAGAAAAATAATAGAACAATTCTTCTCAGAACTCGGAAAAACCACACGAGATCATAATCTCTGGTTTTATCTTCTGAATTATGGTGGCACACCTAACAGTGCTGTCATTCTGTGGTACCTTCAAACACCCTTGATAAGATTGTCAAGCACCCTGGTTGAGGGGTTACTACCTTAACCCCACTTTCCCATAGTGTGGATCTATTAGAATTGTGCTGTCAGCATTGTTCCAGCAACATTTGATATGGGGACCTTGATAAAGTACTATTTGTAGTGCAAAAGTGGCCCTTTGAAAGAAAATGCAGCTGGAATCTTTACAGGGCCAGTGCTGGGACTACATCCGTGTGAACATGTCCATTATTCATTTTTACTTCCTGTGTAAATCCTTTGCCCTCTAGAGAGTCCTTCTTGAGGCCAAAAATAAGCAGACAAGCACTGCAATGAGGAAGGCACATGCTTTTTTCTTTGTATGGTTGACAGGGCCTTCCTTTTCCTGTTCTCCATGGATGGGTTAAAAAGGCACATACTTCGCTGAAGTTACTACTTCACTGATATTTACTGAACTTTAGCTAAAGAAACAATAAATGAAAATCTTGTGAAAACTTCATATTGTACTTAGAGCTGTAAAATGGTATCAAAACAAAAGATTTTAAGAACAATATAGTAAAGAGATTTACAGATTAATTTAAAAGTAATAAAAATGTAGGAAGAGCTTTTTCTGTGTTAAGGAGATATATATATCAGTTTTAATTTTATATATATCTAATTAAAACTGGTAGATGGCAGTAGAGTATCTCCCTGGATGATTTCTATAGATTTACAGGTAAAAAAGAAGTTTGCTATATTCTTTTTGAAAAAAAAGAGTGAAAATTCTCTTAACTGTATTCCAGTTCTGAAAAAAAAGACAGTGGGTGTCACAGGGCACTGAGATGCCCTGCTCCTGAAGAGGGGAAAACTGCTAGGGAGGGAGCCCTAGCAGTGACTAAGGAGCCCAGCTGTGGGTTGCCAGGGCAACCAAAGAAGGTCAGCTGACCAGAAGGGGCAGGGTCTGGCTCTTATAAAGCCCAGGAACTGAGGCCAGAGGCAGTTCCCTGCCAGCAGCCAGAGAGGCAGGAGCTCCCTAAGCCACGATGCGAGGAAAAGCCTAACTGCAGGTACAGCTTGACCTAAGCTGAGCAATGTTGTTATAGCCAGGCGGCTTACGTTTGAGTTATAGCCAGGAGGCTTAAGTTTGTGTTGCTGTTTGTTAGACCGGTGGTTTGGGTGAGGCTATTAGGGGTTGGAGGAGGCCTCATAGGGGACCCACAGCAGAGTGGGGGCCCCAGTGCCAGTAAGGGCACAGCGTGCAGGGTACAGAGACCCCAGTCCCAGAGAGGGGGCACTGTTGAGGAGCCCCAGTGTGGGCACAGAGAGCCACAGAGAAGGGGCAGCCTTACACGAAGCCCAAGTGTGGGCACGGCGAGCCGCAGATAGGGGGCAGCATGACTGAGAAGGCCAAGTTGGGCACGGTGAGCCTCAGATGGGCTTCTCAGTAGTGCTGCCCCCTAAGTTGGGCACGGAGAGCCCCAGATAGGGGGCAACATTATTAGGAAGCCCAACTTGGGCTTCCTAATAATGCTGCCTCCCTTTCTGGGGCTCGCCATGCCCAAGTGAGGGCACGGAGAAGGAAGACCCAGGGAGAACACGAAGGGGCTAAACAGTGGTAGAATTGAGACAACAGCGATTTCATCGGCGAGGTGTGGACTGTGGTGTAGGGGAGGAAACGGAGCCACAGACAGCGCCCCCTAGCGGCGGGGCAGGACAAGGGCAGCCTCCCGCTAATTATCACTAATTAATTAATTAAGAACAAGACATGTCAGGAGAGTAGGCGGGCGGTTGCCCCAGGAACAGGTGTGTGGGCCACATTAAGCCCGGCCCAGAGTGGGCACCTGTCACTGTCACAGTGGGTTTATAAAGAATTTGTCCTTTATTAGCCCTAATGAAAAAAAAAAAAAAAAGAAACTGAGCATTTTTAGTTGATACATGCCATTTTCATTATCTGGAGAGTTATACATACATTTTGAATAAATCAACCACTGAATAATATTCCAGTCATATGAACTGCAGCATAATTTAAGTTTTTGTCCAGCTACATGAAAATCAACATATGCTTCTTATTAGTTTCAAAATATCTTTGTGTGGGACATGAAATGCACGCATCTAGTTATCTTAACAATCAAATATCCATAATTTGAAACTTCTTTAAGATAGTATGGTAGTCTTCCCAATTTACTTGTTTGGTTACAAAAAATAAGAAGTTTTTGGGAAAATTTGCAAGGAGGGAAAATATGTAAATTAGTCTGACGTTGACTGTTTTGTTGCTATGCATATTAAGGGAAATGCATTTAAATTCTCTTGTAGGAAAAATAAGTTAAAACATTTTTTCACCAAAACAGTCTTACAGTAAATTAATCTGCAATTTTCCAAGTAAACATATTTTATAGATTTCATAGACATTAGGGCTGGAAGGGACCTCGGAAGATCATCGAGTCCAGCCCCCTGCCCAAAGGGCAGGAAGTCAGCTGGGGTCACAGGATCCCAGCAAGATAAGCATCCAGTTTGCTCTTGAAGGTGTTCAATGTAGGCGCTTGAACCACCTCCGTTGGCAGACTGTTCCAGACCTTGGGGGCTCGGACAGTAAAGAAATTCTTCCTTATGTCTAGCCTGAAACAGTCTTATAGTAGTTTATGACCGTTCGACCTAGTCATCATCCTTTGGGGCGCTCTGGTGAACAAACGTTCCCCCAGATACTGTTGGTCACTCCTGATAAACTTATAGGTGGCCATCAGATTACCCCTGAGCCTGCGCTTTTCCAGGCTAAAGAGCCCCATGGCTCTCAGCCTGTCATCGTAGGGTCTGCTTCCCTGACCTCTGATCATGCGCGTGGCTCTTCTCTGGACTCTCTCAAGCTTCTCCACATCCTTTTTGAATTGTGGAGCCCAAGACTGGACGCAGTACTCCAGCTGCGGCCTCACCAAGGCCGAGTACAAGGGGAGAATGACGTCCCGGGATTTGCTTGAAAA
>NW_005841918.1:483682-490873 GCF_000455745.1 Alligator sinensis
CATAGTGCTAGCCAGCGTAGCACTGCCGAGCCTATAAGGATGCTGCGGGTTTTTCTTCCCAAGGTGGAGAACCTTGCATTTATCGGCGTTGAACACCATCAGATTCTCGTCTGCCCACTTGCTGAGCCTGTTCAGGTCAGCCTGGATCACCCGCCTGTCTTCTGGTGTGGATGCTTTGCCCCAAAGTTTGGTGTCATCAGCGAACTTGGACAGTCCGCTTCTGACTCCAGTGTCCACATCATTAATGAAGATGTTGAACAGTATGGGTCCAAGGACAGAGCCTTGGGGGACCCCACTGGTCACAGGACACCATGATGAGTGACTTCCATCAATTACTACCCTCTGGGTCTGACCACAGAGCCAATTTTCCAACCACTGTATCGTGGTGGACCCAAGGCGACAGTCGGCCAGTTTCACCAAGAGGTGATCATGGGATACCAGATCGAAGGCTTTTTTGAAGTCAAGATATATGACATCAATCTCTTCTCCCTTGTCCAAGTGATATGTCACCTGGTCGTAGAAGGAAATGAGATTGGTCAAGCAAGACCTACCCGCAACAAACCCGTGCTGGCTATCCCTTAAGATGTTGGCGTTGGCCAGTCCATTAAGGATGGCCTCTTTAATAAACTTTTCTAAGATCTTCCCTGGGATAGAAGTCAGGCTGATAGGCCTATAGTTAGCCGGATCCACTTTCCTCCCTTTCTTGAAGATGGGCACCAGTTCAATAAAAGGATTTACCTAAATGGAATCCTACTGAGATTCATAGGAGAACCCACATGAAGAACAGGGGCAGTTGTTAGTTACAGCCCTGGTCAGCCCTTTTTGGATATTCATCAGACTGCCACGTTTGGATCCCAGCACTGGTCCCATGTGATTTTAAACTTCTTTTGCCGAAGGAAGCTCCAGCACTGTCTTTATTTGGTCTTCCTGGTACTTTTCCTGAATATAGACTTTGTGCTACCTTTTATGGAAGTGGGACCTCACACATTAGTGTTCTTATTCCCAGTGCTGACATACCTCAGTATAGTCCAGTAATTTAAACACCTTTAAACTTTTGGCCTTGGTGAGGCCACAGGTGGAATACCGCATCCAATTCTGGTCTTCACAATTCAAGAAGGATGTCGAGGAGCTTGAGAGAGTCCAGAGGAGAGCCATACACGTGATCAGAGGGCAAGAGAATAGGCTTTATGAAGATAGGCTGAGAGCCATGGACTTTTTAGCCTGGAAAAGCACAGGCTCAGGGGGGACCTGGTGGCTGCCTATAAGTACATAAGAGGTGTACATCAGGACCTGGGGGAACATCTGTTCACCAGAGCACCCCGAGGGATAAGGACCAACAGTCATAAACTCCTTCAAGACCATTTTAGGCTAGACATAAGGAAAATTTTCTTTACTGTCCAAGGCCTGGAATGGACTCCCTCCAGAAGTGGTGCAGGCACCTACTCTGGACTCATTCAAGAAACGTTTGTATGCTTATCTTACTGGGATCCTTTGACTCTAGCTGACTTCCTGCCCCTTGGTCAGGGGGCTTGACTTGATAATCTTCAAGGTCCCTTCCAGCCCCAACGTCTGTGAAATCTATGAAACCATTTTATCCAGAACTTCAACTTGATGCACTTTCTAATATGCAGTTTACTTCCTTTGGGAACAATTGATAGTCCAGGCAAATAAAACCAGACTTTGCAAACAAGATTTATTTTAATGACACAAAAGATATACATATCTGGGCACAATGATAAAACCTCCGTTCACCATCCCCTGCCTCAGTTTGCTCACCACTCTGGAACAGTCTTTAGTACAGTGGATTCTTCTTATTGGAATCACTTTGGGAAATGGTGATTTGATTCTATTAACCAGCTGATTCCACTAAAAGGAGACCTTTTTTTTAAGAACACACATGCTCGCTCCTTCCACAGCCCCTAGGCCCTGGTCATGCCTCTCACTCCCCACCACAGCCCCCTGGCCCCTCAGCTGCCAGGACTACAAGGCTAGGGACCCAGGTCCAGAGCCTCCTTCCCCCGGTAGGAAGCAGTGGCTGCTGCAGCAGAGTGAAGCCCAGCTCCCCACCTGCCGCTGCCCACTGGAGGCCTGGGCACAGGGGGTGGGGCCAGCTCCCCAGCATGGTGCACACTCCCAGAGGAGCAGGGGGGACCCACACCCCCCAGATCTATGAAGGAGGTGGGGTGGGGTGGGGACTGGCACAGGTAGTAAGAGCATTGGCGCAGGGTTGCAGCCCTCAAATCTACTACACACACAGGGGGCGAGCGCATTGCCAGGGAGCCCCACAGACTCAGACAAACTGCCTGCAGCCCCGTCCTACTCCCCGCTGGACCCCAACCCTGCCCAATTCTTTCCCTCCCTCCCTACAGGGGCTCATTTCTGCACCGCCAACTTAGCTTCGGGAGCTGCTCTCCAAGCTACCTGGAGCCATGTATATGTACAGTCCATGCACATGGCACCGCCCTTCTCCCGTCCCCTCCTAGCTCCCTGAAGGCTGGAACTGCCAGCCTACAGAGGGCTTCTCTCAAAACTGCAAAATCCCTGGGTTTCTCCAGTAAAATGATTCCAAAAACTGAAAATTGTGATTCTAAGATGAGCAATTTTTACATGTAATAATATACAAATGGTTTTGGTTTTTCCATATTGATTCAAATAAGTGGCTGATTCTATTAACCAGCAATTCTATAAAGCGGAATCCACTGTATATGATCAGATACTTTCTCCTTCCTTCCCTGCTGTGGTGGACTTCCCTTCCCCAATCCCCTACATCTCCCTCCCATGAACATGGAGTCTGACTCTTGTATTCTCTGTTCTTCAGTATGTGGCTTGATATTTAACAGGAAAGGTTCTTCCCCTTTGAATCGGCACTGATAAAAGGACAATTAACATTATTGGAAATTGGCTTTTTTTGGCTAGTGTAGCCAATAATGTCACCAATACATGCCATGTGCATGCATGCAGCTGCAGAATGCAGGTGGCCAGGAATGCAACCAGGCAGCTTGGAAAGCAGCATCTGGCTGGTAAGCCTGTGCAGGGAAGGGGCATGGAGGATGGAAGGAGTGGAAGGGGGTGCAGACTGAAGCCCCCACAATGAAGGAGGGAATGGGGTAGGGATAGGGACAGGCACTACCCAGCCAGGGCAGTGAATGCAACCCTGGGAGTGGGACTGAGCCATGATGAATCATCTGGGGGCTGCAGGAGGATGTGGAGGGGGGAGGTTCCTTGCCACTGCACAGAGTCTGGGGGGAGACATGGGGGATGTGTCCCCTGGATTTGTGCAAAAGGCAAAGGTGAGCTGCATGGTGCATGCTTGGGGCCAGGGGCTATGCCAGCTTTTTTCCGGCGGGGGTGGGGGGGTTGGGCTGGGGCTGTACTCTGAGTGGGTGGGGTGGGTGGCAGCACTAGGAGGTGGTGCTTCTGGGTTGGCTATAACCACCCTAAGCACAGCCCCAGCCTAGCCCCCCCACCAGGAAGAGGCCTGCACAGCCCCTGACCCTGAGCCGACAGTGGGCAGCCTGCCCTCATCCTATGGACAAATCTGGGGGGCACATGCCACCTATGCCTCTCCTGGTGTTGCACACAGTGTTGGGGAGCTGTCCTCCATCCCCACGCCCACTGGACAAGCTGCCCAGAGCTCTGTCCCACTCCTGGGTTTACATTCACTGCCCTGGCTGGGCAGCACCTGCCCCTTCCCCTGTCCCACTCCCTCCCTTCCTCCCTCACTGTGGGAGCCTCAATCTGTTCCTCCCCCATCACACCCCTTCCCTCCACCTCATCCCTTCCTCCTCATAGACTTCATAGATTTCATAGACATTAGGACTAGAAGGGACCTCAGAAGATCATCAAGTCCAGCCCCCTGCCCTAGGGCTCGGACAGTGAAGAAGTTCTTCGTTACGTCCAGCCTGAAACGGTCATGGAGGAGTTTGTGACCGTTCAATCTAGTTATCCCTTGGGGCACTTTGGTGAACAGACATTCCCCCAGATCCTGGTGAGCATCCCTGATAAGCTTATAGGTGGCCACCAGATCACCCCTGAGCCTATGCTTTTCCAGGCTGAAGAGTCCCATGGCTCTCGGCCTCTCATCATAAGGTCTGTTTTCCTGACCTCTGATCATGGGCGTGGCTCTCCTCTGGACTTTCTCAAGCTTCTCCTCATCCTTTTTTGAATTGTGGAGCCCAAAACTGGACGCAGTACTCCAGCTGTGGCCTCACCAAGGCCGAGTACAACGGGAGAATGATGTCCCAGGATTGGCTTGAGAAGCATCTATGGATGCAAGCCAGCGTTTTGCTTGCTTTACTAGCCGCAGCATCACATTGCAGGGTCATCATCTTGTGGTCAATCATGACCCCCAAGTCCCTTTCATCCATAGTGCTAACCAGAGTAGCACTGCTGAGCCTATAAGGCTGCTGCAGGTTTTTCTTCCCAAGGTAGAGAACCTTTCATTTTTCAGTGTTAAATACCATCAGGTTCCCATCCGCCCATTTCCTGAGCCTGTCAGTCAGCCTGGATCACCCTCCTGTCCTCAGGTGTGGACACTTTACCCCAAAGTTTGTGTCGTTGGCAAACTTGGCAAGTCCACTTCTGATACCAGTGTCCACATCATTAATGAAGATGTTGAATAGTGTTGGCCCAAGAACAGAGCCTTGAGGGACCCCACTGGTCACAGTGCACCACGACGATTGACTTCCATCAACCACCACCCTCTGGGTCCAACCACGGGGCCAATTCCCCAGCCAGTGGATCGTGGTGAGGCCAAAGCTGCAGTTAACCAGAATGCAGACTGGCAAGAGACTGCTCTCCAAGCTGCCAGTCTGCGTTCCTGTAAATCAGCTTTCAGATCGTTATCGCCCAATATGGCTGGTTAGCAATTGGCCATCAGTATCAGCCAAGAAAATCTTTATCGGTGCACCCCTAATGATCATCAGTGTTTTTGAGTGGTAGTGACCCTAGACTTATTGCTGTTGGTAGGCATCTATCAAACTTGAGGTGGCTGCTAGCTGATTTCATGGGCAGATCCTGGGGCCGGCAGGCATTTTCACAAGCTGAATGCACCAGCCCCCACACACCTCCAATTGGCCAAGGGGGCCCAGTGGCCCTGTCCTTCATGGCTGATTGGCTGTGAGGGCTGTCTGTCATGTGGCCCCACTCCTCACTGCCAGTTGGTGGTGAGGGGCAGGTCCATATGATGGATAGCCCTCACAGTCAATGAACAGTGAGGGACAGGGGCAGCATCCATCTTGCTGCACAGCCAGGCCACAGCAGCCACAAGGACTGCTGGCTCCACAGAGGGAGCCAGCATTTTATTTTCAGTAAGATATTTTTTTTAATTTTTTTTTTTTTAAGGGAGTCTGTGCTTTTTCATGGAGCCTGCCCAAAATCACATTTTAAACCAAAATAAGTGAGTTCCCAGCTATTAGGGTGGTGGCAGATACTCATTTGCAGCAGTTGCAAATCATTGGAATGTTGTGATGTATTAAGGAGGTCCTTGATAGGAGATAACCCTCCCTAAAAGGGAACAACTTTCTAATGCTGTGAGAGCCCTTAACACAGGCTAAACTGCTTGAATGTGTCTGCTCTCTTTTTAACTGCGTTTAGTAAGTGTTAAATTAAATCTGTGACACCACCCTTAGGTTTTTAAACTTAGAATAGAACCTAGGGATTTTTGCAGTTCAAAATATAAGTGCTGAATGAGTTTTGTGACCTTTAGAGATGAAATAATCCAGATTGGGTTTTTTGGATTCTAACACCTAAATTCTATTTCAGTCCCAGTAAGCCCTCTAGTTTATCAATCTGAATCTGGCCCTTGATTGTTTGTTCCACCATATTATGCTAATTATGCCTTTTCATTTCATATATATTTTATTTTATTTTACTCTACTGCATCGATCAATTAAGCTAATTTATGATTCATAATTAGAATGTACTTTAACGGCTTTATTTCAGATACAGATACATTTTGAGAACTACTGATAGGCAAATATTAATTTGTTCAGGTTGACTATTCTACTGCTACTAATATGTTTATATATAGAGAGAGTATACGTTCTACAAAGTAAATAATATAAAGAATAATACCTCATATTATTTTTTCACTAAGAAAGTATAACTGTTATCAGATAACATTTTCACCAAAGTGTATTTAATACAGTATTCATGAATAAATTCCTGTTTCAATTTTCCTGTATAAATATTATTAATTTTAGTTTTCTAGATATTAAACAGGCTGTTTTTTGAAAAGTCATGGTGCTGAATAATTCTTTCAGCACTCTAAACATAGAGTATTGTTATTGGTAGTGGTTTTTATACTTGGATTATTTTCTTTCTCCCCTTCTCTTGGTTTCAGTCATGGCACTTCTTTCTCATAAACAAATTATTTACCCTCTTGTTGTTTGTTGAGAAGAAACTGCATATATATTTGGATTATATTCATACATTATATAAGCATATTAGCCTTTTCAGTATACGTTAAAAGAAAGTCAAACACACTAGAATTAAGAAATGCCAGAATTAAGGTTGTCTGTTCAATTTGAATTCAGTCTTGTGTGCAAATCCTCTTATAGACTTTAATTACATAATCAGTATATGTACATGATTGCTTGTGTGTGTGTGTACATGTATTTTGCACATGTAGTTCAGAATATAGTTAGAAATGTGTTAATAAGCAGTTATTAATCTTTTTTCTACTTGTTAAGTGTGTAACTAGTGATATATGTAGGCACTTGGGGCCACATATTAGGTGTTTAAATGCATTGAAGTGCCTAAGCATGATTCTATTCCACCCTGTTCAAATTCTGAAAATCCATTAATGTGCCTATTTTTGTAATTCACTGTCATTTTACCCATGAGGAGGCACTGTTTGCACCAGGAGTTTGTCAGGGACTTAAGCAGTATGGAATAGTGTCCCTCTTACACACCTAATAAGTGGAATAGAATTTGTTCCTTGGTAAAATTTTATAGAGGGTCTTGGTGCCTAATTTCTGTTCATTTCAGTCACAGTGTACCCGCCTCCGTTCCACCAGGAGTTCGCGCGTCGCCTTCGCCCGGACCCGATGTTTTGCACACCCGGGCTTCGTTGGTATTGCCCAGGTTTTGCCCCGCCTGGTAAAAAGGGAGACCCCAGAACTCGCCTGCCACGACTTTGATGACTCTTTCAGTGGGGGGGTCTTCCCTCGGGGCATCCCCCGGTGCTGG
>NW_005841918.1:491760-492895 GCF_000455745.1 Alligator sinensis
CCGGCGCCTGGGGTTTCTTCGGCTCCTCCGGCCCTGCTGGAGGTAAGCAGACCCCTTGACCGCCGCGGGGTTCTCCCAGTGCCCCCGCTCCCCTGGGACACACAGATAACTAAATACATCTGCAAATACTAATAAATACTTATTTGCCTTTTTGGCGCCTGAACGTTTTAAAAAGTCCAGTCCCTGGGACTGACCTACTTCACACTACTTAAATCTGGCTCTGAAATCATTATTCATTTCCTCATGGCTTTTCACTCTAATATCTAAGAATGCATACACACATACTAAGTTGACTTAAAATTAAGAAACTTAACTAAGTCAACTTAACTAAATCAACTTAAGTTAAGCCATGTTGGAGCATACACATGTATGGCTCCTTGACATACAGCCATGTTGTGAGCTAAGTCAACGTAACTAATGCGACTCAAGATAATATACGTTGGAGGATTTATTAGTTTGTGCTGCATTTAAGTTGACTGCTTCACATACATGTGTACACTCTGACAGCTAAATCAACTTTTAAAAGCTAGTTTGGCTTAACTGTCTCAAAGTTAGTGCATGTATATGCACCCTAAGGGCACGTCCACACATGCAGGCACGTGCGCTTGCAGCAGCTCAAATAGAAGCGGTGCAAACTTGAGCCGGTGCTTTTTGCCTCAGCGCACGTGCTTGGACATGTACTTTGTTGTGGAGCAAATTGTGCAACCTGGGGAAAACAACCCTGCCTGGCTCCTCCCGGATCTGCATCCAGTGGGAGCTGGAGCCTGGGGCCAGCACCTGTGCTGTACCCAGCAGTATAAAAAGCTGCCCTGCACTGCCCTGAGCAGGGCAGTGCACCTTTTGAGGGGTGCACTGCCATGCTCAGGGGGTGTACCCCCTACACATTGCCACTTGTTACCTGCCCCCCACAGAGCAGAGCCCCTGCCTGGCTCCTCCCGGATCTGCATCCAGTGGGAGCTGGAGCCTGGGGCCAGCACCTGTGCTGTACCCAGCAGTATAAAAAGCTGCCCTGCACTGCCCTGAGCAGGGCAGTGCACCTTTTGAGGGGTGCACTGCCATGCTCAGGGGGTGTACCCCCTACACATTGCCACTTGTTACCTGCCCCCCACAGAGCAGAGCCGAGCCCCCCCCCCCA
>NW_005841918.1:492905-502310 GCF_000455745.1 Alligator sinensis
GAGCAGTAGAACAAGCAGGCGGCTGGAGAGAATAGGAGAACGAACAGGAGGCTCATTCCCCCCACCCTTGATTGTTCCCCCATCTCCCCATTTGTTCCCCTGTGCTCCATTCATTCCCCCCATCCACCGTTCATTCCCCCTGCCCCCTATTTGTTCTCCTGCTCCCCGTTCATTCCCCTGCTCCTCACTCATTCCCCCTGCCCCCCGCACTCACCAGCAGTAGCAGAGAATGAGCAGGAGGCTGGAGAGAGCAGGGGAAGTTTCCAGCTTATCTCCAGCCTCTTGCTGGTCTCCAGCCCCCCTGTTCCTTCCCCTGCTTGTCTCCAGCCTTGGGAGGGAGCAGGAGACTGGAGACAGCCCCTGGAGACATTCCTCTTCTGTCTTCAGTCTCCTGCTCCTTCCCCTGCTTGTCTCTAGCCTCAGGAGGCTGGAGACAGCCCTGGAGATATTCCCCTGCTCTCCTGAGGCTGGAGACAAGCAGGAGAAGGAGCAGGGGGCTGGAGACAGCAGGGGAATGTCTCCGGGGCTGTCTCCAGCCCTCTGCTTGTTCCCCTGCTTGTCTCCAGCCTCCTGCTTATTCTCTGGTACTGCCGGTGAGTGTGGGGGGGGGGGGCTGGGAGAGCCAGCAGGGAGCTAAGGGAACAAACTGGGGGGCAGGGGGAACTAACTGCGGGTGGGTGGAATGAACAGGGAGTGGGGGGAGCGAGCCAGGAGCTAGGGGAATGAACTGGGAGCAGGGAGAACAAATGAGGGGCGGGGAGAACGAATGGGGGTGGGGGGAATGAACGGGGAGTTGGGGAAGGTCCCCTCCCCCCTCCACCAGCCCCCCAATCCCCTGCTTTCCTGGCAAAAGCTGGGTCCAGGTCCCTGGAGCTTCAGGACCAGGGAAAGGGCCAGTCACAGAGATGTCCGTTCCCTCACATTTCCTAAGTGTCTATAATATCTAAGTGCTTTTACAATTCTCAGTTTTAGTGATTCTCAGCAGGGGCATGTGAGATGCTTTCAGGTAGAAATGCTTTTCTGTGCCTCTCTGTTGTGGGCCAGAGCAGGAAGTGGCACAGGATAAAACCAGTGTGATATTGGGGGACAGGGTACTGCTGTCTTTAGGAGAAAGGGGAGGCACTCACCTCTTCTTCCTGATAACAGGCTACAGTCATAATTGAAGGTAAGAGTGAAGCAGCAGGTCTCAGCTAAGGGAAGCCAGTCCTTTCTCCTTTGTTTCCCAGGAAAGGTGGGCAGCCCCATTCCAGGAGATTCTTCCATATGGGAATTGGTGACCACGTCTTGGGGCGAGCTAGCAGGAGCTGCTACTGGGCCCATGCTGAACTGCACCATACTGGCCAGATCCTTTCCATACCAGGGACCCAACCAACTGCAAAGGCATTTCTGTCCTGCTTCCCCTCTCCCCATTTCATAGGGTTGCCCTTCACTTTTTTTCTTTTTCTTTTTTTCCCCTTTTCCCCTCCCTTTTTAGGCAGTATACTGAAAATGAGCAGTTTCCACCAAGCAGGGGAATCTTGTAGTCTTATTGTGAATCTTGCATTATATGATTTTTTGCAGAATACTCTTGTCCCTAGGAAAAAAAAACCACATTTTGCATTAAAAAAATCCAATTTCTAGACCTCACACTTAACCCCCTACATGCCAGTTAGACATTTTCTGAGTGATATGAAATGTAACCCTTAGTCTCTGCACCTCATTTGACTACTACGTTGCTACACAATATTGCTCCAGGAAAACATGAATTAAAACATTAAGCAGTTGAGCTGTTCAGAGCTCATGGTGACAGGAGCCATAATAGTATCTTTCTAGAATAGTGTCTCTCAGCTGGGGTACCTCTAGTCTCAAGTGCCTCATTAATTATAATACTCTGCTTATGCAGGCATGTTTTTTCCCTAGCTTAAGAATTATGTTTCCAGTCATGTTATTTTTAATGTGCTGTTATAAGTAAGTTGTTGTTTTTTAAATGGGATGCCACTACATTCAGAAAAGTTGCAGAGGGTGCCGTGAGTGCAAAACTGCTGAGAAACACTGCTTCAAGTAATCTTCACAACGCTTTTTAATTTGGTGGATGGTATTGTCCTATGGGTAAAGATGGGGAAGCTAAAGCAACAAAGAGAATAAAATCAGAAGTTTTCTCTATTTCACACAGTTACTTAATCTATAGCATAATTTGTTTGGATGATTTATTTTGCCTTTGTTCCATTACCCACCAGTTTATCCCCATCTTCCTCAATTATTAAGTCTTGATAATTGGACTCTGTTAGATAATTCATACCCTTGGAGTGGTGAATTACCTTAAATTTACTGTATAACATTTTATCTTCAAGCACAGTTCCCAACGATTTCAGTTGAATTGTTTATCCTTAGTACTTCTCCAAAACAAGCCTCAGGTTTCCAATTTGGACAACCAGAAAATGAGAACTACAGTAGTTGTGACCAGCTTTGAAAAGTTGGATTGAAGAGGTTCAAGGAAAGCTTCAAGATCTTTGTTCTCTGTAATTATCTAGCTGTCTTAACCATTAGGTTGTCCTTTCTTTTCCTGCAAAGCCTCATCCACTTGACACCATTAACTTCTTCAACAAATGAAGCAGATTTGTTATGTTCGATAGATTCCTTTATTATATGGTCCCAGATACAACCCCAGAGCAGATCAATCCTATGCACTGAAGGAGATAGGAATCTGTGTGTGTGTGTAATCTCCTTGGCAACCAATCATGAACCACTATGTCATGGGTGTTAAGTCCAAATAAAATGCAAGAACATGTGCTCCACCATTCCCAACACATTATAACCCACAAAGTTCCTTTAACACCCTGTTGTGTGTAACACAATTTTATTTTTTTAGGTTGATTCTGGAGAAATGCTTTTTGAGGATATATGTTCGTGAACTGGATTTACTCAATTCCAAGATAAGCCCGCCTCCCTCATACTTTATAATACCGGGGGGGAGAAGGAATCCTTGCCTTGGAATAGTGTACAGGGCAAGTGGTGGTGGGGAGTGGGGCAGGCAGCTGATGCAGCTCTGGCTCCTGCCCTGACCTCAGGCTGAGGCCAAGAGCTTCAGCTACTGCTACTTTCTGTACCCCCACCACCTCAGCACCCCTTGCCCCCCACCCAGCCTGTGTCCTCCTCGCCCACCCCTTTGCTGTTTCTTTCCTCCTATCTCTTCCCCGCCCCACCCCCATCACTTTTTGCTTCAGCTCTGGCCCTGCTACAGCCTGAGGCATGGAGCAGGCATGCTCTAACCCCAGCCTGGCTGCAGCAGCAGTGCAGGGGCATAGCAACTCCAGCCCTGGGCCTGGGGCCTGCCCAGAGCTGCCGCCGCTGCTGCCAACCCAGGCTGGGGCTAGAGCATAAACATGCTCCAAGCCACAGGCTGGAGAGGGGCCGGAACAAGGCAAAGCAGGGGAGGAGCAGATAGAGGTGGGGAGAGGCATTGGAGGTGTGGAGGGCCCACGGCTGTGAGGGTGAGGGGCAGGCGTGGGAGCAGAGGCTGCGGGGAGGGAACCAGGGGAGGCAGGGGGCAGAGCTTGTGAGGGAGTTGCAGGCAGCTGGGGGTCAAGTGATGGGGAGGGACAGTCAGAGGAGGCAAAGTGTTGGGTTCAAGGGGAAGGGGTCAAGCTGATTATATCACATATCCCAGTAGGGTGAGGTGTGCCAACACAATTTGTACTATTTTAGTCTCTATTATGTGGACAGGTTCAGGTGTGTCAGCAGATGGGTGGTCCTGGGTGTCTACCCTCATGTTTGGACAGATAGTCTTGTTCCTTTAGTGGGGCAGAAAGCATCACAGCCAGAGGGGTCCCTCTGTGTTGCATTTAAAGGGAATGGAAGAAGACCAGAACAGTGTATAGAATTTCTCTGATTCAGAGCATACCCCAGGAGAAATCTGCCCAGAATCTGAAGTACTTGGCACAACACGGGGGACTTGAGATGTCTGCTTGTTCAGCTAACCATTGTAGTAGTATAACATTTGATCCTTTTAGGACATTTAGGGCATTTGAATAGATGAAGGCAGGAATTTATGTTAGGTCATCACTTCTATACCCCAGTTAATCATAAAACTGTCCTCTGGACTCTCAAAAACAGCTTGTTCAAATAGAACCAGAATAATGTAATGGTTTTCCTTTGTAAAATCACTGGTTTTCCTGAGTAAAATGCATTTGATTTCTGTGCTGTGATTATAAATCGTCTTTAACACTCAGAATTGTATTTGTTATAGACTGCTATAGATTGTGCAACTTTCATGAGGCAGTCACTCAACATTATTCCACAAGTATGTTCTTTTTATCAGTGTAATTAATTCCCTTAATCATCTGTGAATTTTTTGCAATCATTTGCAAATTATGAAAGTTCAGTGTACAGATGTTAGAAAAATAAAAGCTTCCATTCCTATCAGTGGAAATCATTTAAGTGAACTCTATATAGCAGGGCTTATCTACACTGAAACAAGATTTTTCCATTGTAACTACTTTTGTTTTAAGTGATGTTACCAGATTTGCCCATCACTTTGAGGTGCACTCATTTATTAGGGGGTAAGTTTCTGGGGCCTCTGTAATTCTATCAATGCACTGCTTGTGTTACTTATGTTTTTATATGGAGCTGTATCTTTCCCTTCTGCAAGTCCTCACCCCCAGTGGAGCTATCTTGCAGGACTCAGTTTCAATGATGCTCGGTTCCTCCAGACGCATGCATGCACGCGCGCACTCTCTCTCTTTCTCTTTCTCTCTCTCTCTCTCTCTAATATGACATACCTGACCCAGACAGGTTGATCAGCATGTACAGGCTGACACCCTCAGCTTTTGTATTTTACTTGTTGTGAATAAGCCTCAGCTTAGCATGACTTTCAGATCTTCTTGTAGTTTTTTGCTGGTGCCTTGATTTGGTCTTATTTCTAAAACAGAAAATCCCAAGGACACATGGAACATAGTTAAGGGGATTGATTACTTGGAGTGTTCATAAACTTTGTGGGGAGGACTTCCACCAGTCATCCTGGGAAAAGTATGACACCATTTGTGGTCAGGGCTCCAACGGACTGGATGTTGTGATGAACCCTTAACCATTGTTCAAATGTTGCCCATACCCCTTCAGACTCGGTCTCTTGTCTCAGCATTCCCTACCCCAGCAACCGAGTTTTAGTCAATCGAGTTTAAATAGGCCTACCATACTGGGACCGAGGAATGTACAGCTCAAGATGCCTATTAAACTATTCTTCTGCTTAGTTCTGGTTATGTGAGGTGTATGTGGAGAGGAGGTGGGGGGGTGAGGAAAAGTCCTTTGTAAGTCCAGCAAGCTGGGTGCCAGGGCTCCCTCAGGAACACAAAGCTGACGGATAACAGTGGCATGAGGTGCATCATAGGTACACAATCATTTTGTTTCTGTGGTAGAAACTCTAATGGAGGCCACATCTGTCTTGTTGTAAGTGGTAGATTTTCCTGCCATTTTTTTGTCCAGCAGAAACTGTTTCAACACTTGCACACTTTGGGTTTCTACCAGTGTAACTACAGTTCCACCAATAGAAATGTAACATTTATATGCCCTAAATGAACAGTCTTTCACTTTAGTCTGAGTCATTGTTTCCATACGGAGGAATTCTGTACACTGCACTGACAGAACAAGGACTTCCTATGATTCTATGAATTCTTCTTCTACCATCGTATAATTAGCATCTTTTTCAAACACCTGTTGGATTGTTATGGATGAGACAGCTGCAAGGCAAGTAGTCAGGCCATGCAGTAGTATGTGTGGATATATTTGACATGTTGCTGCCAGACAAGTGATCTGTGCAACTGAGCTGATTTGGTTGCACTATTATGAGTGCCTGCAGCTATGACTTCCTGCCTGCTCAAGAGCATGTGGTCCACACCATCTGGAAATTCCCAACCCCTAATTGATTAGCACTTGATTGATAGCAATTTGGCACTGGCCGATCAATTGGAGGGGCTGTTGTGATGAGACATGTACTTCTATTAAGAAGGTGCTATTTTTGCATTTTTCAGGTTTGTTTATCTTCAGGGAGTTATTGATAACTTTGTACATATGATGTTCCCGAGTTGCAATCAGTTGGGGAGAAACTTTATATAGTCTTTTCAAACAGTCTGTTATGCCTCCTTTGTGTGCTTTCATAAATTTTAAATATTGTGTATCTTTAGGTTTTAGTGCATGGCCACTATGTGCTTCTGGGTCAATAGGCATGGGCAGGCTCATTAACTCTGTGTACAGTTTGTTGTTCCTAGCTCATGGATCCTTTTTAGGCAGCCATAAATGTTACAAACAGCAATACTTCAGGACATGGTCAAAGATTTCAAAAACATGATTGTTTTTTCTTAAAGTTAAACCAGTACAAATAGGCCCCATCCAGAGAAGCATGGCTGTGCAGTATGTGGCACCGCAAACACATCTGCAGCACCACATACCTCACATTTAGATGTTCTCTGCACTGCAAGTGCGTGCTGCCTGTGCGTGCGCTGCTCCACCTTTTTTTCCTATGGGTTTTTTTGACCCCTGGATATCCGGGGTGCGTACTGCTTAGAAGCAAAAGCAGGCCTCCCAGAGCCATGCTCCAGCTGCCATCCAGGCTCTGTGTGTCAGAATGACTGCTGCTGCAGCCCTGGGAAGCTCCCAGGACCACAGGTAAGGCTGCTTAGCCAGCCCAGTGCTGGCCCCAGCCTCCCCTACACCACCAGGGGTAACATGCCATGCACCAAAGCATGCATGGCGCGGGCATTCCCCGGGGACAAGTAGCAGCAGCGCAAGGTGCGCCACCACTACTTGTCCCCAGAAAACCAGGCGTCCATGCTTGTCTGGACACGGCCATAGTGTCAAAAGTGCAACAATTAATAATTTCTTTCCCCTCATCTGCACAATTAAATTAAATAATGTGAGAGATTTTACTTAGGAGCTTAGAGGTGGAATGGTCCACTCTTTTAGGGATTATGTAGAAACATTAGAAGGTAGCATGGTGGCAACCCCACATTTGATTCTGAGAGGTTAAAAGGGCTTGGTGTCCAAAGAAGCTGTTTTCCCTGCAAGGTTGAAGGGCTTGAAGCAGGGGGGATGTATGGGAAAACAATCTACCACTAGAAGAAGTGCTTAGGTGATTGTAGAACTGAGGTTACTACTTGCACACACACAATTGCAGCTGCTGTTTATGATGTGGGGTCCCTGTAATGAAGACGTCATGCAGCAGTTTTGATGGAGCATATTCCCCAGCAACAAAATCTTCATGTTTGTTATGTTCATGAATTGCTGCTAGTACATCTCCAGCCCCTTCCAGACTCAACTAAGTTATTTTAGGACCCCTTTTCCAAGCTTCCCTAGGTCAAATAGAACCCTTTCTTAACCAGCTCTTTAGTTAGCACAGTGTCCTGTTTCTTGGCTTTTCAGTCCCTTCCTTTTCCTTTCTTTTTATCTCATTTTCTTGCTTCAAAATCACCCTCACTTCCTCAAGATCCCTGAATAGCTACTCCTCAGCTTCATTTTTTAAAATTCTCACATTACCAGTGGTGTCTGGACATTGTAGGTGCCAACCTGCAAGGCCAGGAAGGTAGCAAGAAGTTATTGCTCAATATCTGTTTCCATGGAAACGCAAATGAGGAAGGGTTTTAAGGAGTGTGCCTCACTAAGCTTGCCCCCCCCCCCAATATATATTTTAGCAAGGTTTTTTAATATCAAAATCCAATCATAGGGCTCCTTTTTCACTATAAAACCATTATCGATGAGGTTTAAAAATTTACTGCAAACCATATTTCAGCAGACTGTCTGGGTGGTCTCGCGGGCTGCATGCTAGTAGGCAACAGGGGCTGGGTATCCAAGTCCATTTGTATAGAGCCTTGATTAGGCTCTGACAAAACAGAGTACAGGACTGTCTGGGGCATCCACTTGGATGGAATTAGCTGTCCCTCTCACCCTCTTGTCAGCTTTGTCCAAGATGAAATACAGGGCCATGTTATCATAGCATGCCAAAATCCTACCCAGCACTTCATGATATAACAGTGGCTGAAGTACTGCCAGGATGCAGCTTTTGCCTTTAACCTGCTTATAAGCTACTTCAAATCCTGAGTCTTCAGGGGCAATTGCAAAGCCAACCATTTGTGGCTCTGAGAAACCTTTGTGGTCTTTTATTTGAAAATAGCATAGTTTCTCTACTTGCATGCACAAACTTCCTGTACTTGGTCTATCCTCAGAGGACAAGACGACCCTCAATATCAGACTAAATGGAGTTGGCACCCAGTTGGAAACAGGCCTGTCATATGGTTAGCTTGGAAAATATGTCATGTGCGCCGGCTCAGTATTTCTCTTGTAGCTCTCTGACTTCTTACCTAGCATGTAAGTGCAAAGGGGCAGAATCTGGCTACACATCAGCGTTTAAACAGGGAGGTGGTATCTGGTCACCAAAGGTCATGCAGGTAAGCAGAATGTCTGGTCAGGCCAAGACACAAAGCAGCGAGGGAAGGTAGCTAGAGAAAAGTTAGGCTATTTTGGAGTTCAGACATGTCTACACAATTATTATTGCAATACAGTTTACATGGATTATGCCTGATCTCCGAACAAATCATGAGTTGTTTTGTGTGCACACAAATCTTGTTACATTGATGCGTCTTGGTTTACAGTGCTGTGTATTTTCCATGCAGACAGGCTGTTAGGAACTGTAGTGCTTTGAATTAGCATCCCTCTTTTATCTCTTGAGAGAGCCTCTTGTTTAGCACAAATACAGTTGTTAGGCAGAATAACAGAATGGTAGATATTAAGGGACCTGACTCCATTCTTAGGGGAAGTCAATAGAGAATGTTGTAATTGACTTCAGGGGGTGCAGCAATGGCCTCCAATACTCTACTTATAGGAGCAAAAACCTTTCCTTGAGATTCCAGGTAATTCCTCATGAGACAAGCTTGTAGATTGGCCTGCTTACATCTAATACCAATATAAACTGTATAAGAGTGGGGGGGTTTGAGCCACAGTGAAGGGAGCAAGGGCAGAAATGTCTTCAGGGGAAACCCTAGGAACAATCTAACTTGGGAAGGAAGCTTAGGATGAGTTTCAAGAACATCTGTCTACAAAGGGTGAGCATTTGAGCAATGCCTCAGAGACTCTGTGTTTCAGTGAGGGCCTGATTGTAGCTCCAGCCTGTTCCTGTGTATGTATTTTTATTTAAAAATATTTCTTCTTAACTCTATCTCTAAATGTTACTATGAAAGCTAAATCTGTTTCTATCTGTATATTTGTCTATACCTTATTCTGCTTTATGCTGACATATTAAACAGATTGCTAACCTCAAATCTTTGTTGAGATTTTAAAGAGGTTTTCTCCATTACTCTGTGCTTTCCATATTTCTTGCCTCATCTCTCTCTCTCTCTCTCTCTCTCTCTCTCTTTCTTCTTATCTTATTCTCCTGTCTTCATA
>NW_005841918.1:502341-503581 GCF_000455745.1 Alligator sinensis
CCACCCGTCCCCCCCCCCCCTGAATTAGCCTGAGCAGGGCTTCAGAAAATAAGCTACCCTTGCCTTCCTGGGCTCAACAAATAAGTCTGAGAAGTGATTCAGAATGAAAGTTAGAACTGAAGTCCCCAGCCCCCTAAGCTAATCATCAGATGTGCTGATTCAAAGAACAAGTGGTATTTGAGTCTTAGCACTTATCCTTTGAAGTTTGGCCACTGCTAATAAATTGCAGGGAATGGAATTACAAGTTTCTTTTTAAGTTCCAGTTATGTTATAGCCCTACTGAGCAGATCAGTGCCTCCAACTTACTCTTTCTCACTCTGTGTTCATGGGAGAGTTATACAGGGTCATTTGTAATCAGATCTAAATAGCCTAGGCCAAACTGGATATGTGAGGGAAGCCACAGTACTTCTAATTCCATACTATTATTTCCTAACTTATATTGCATTCTTCCATGGATGTTGCTGGGAATCACGGTTCTTTGTGCTGAAGCTGTTGAGCTGATATTTTCCCAGCAAACTGTGGAAAAATGTGTCCTTGTGGAAGCTTATGTAAACTGTGAAAAGGCATTGGAGAGAAAAGATCTTTTTAAGCAAAAGGATGCAAAAGCAAATAGATATAAATTGGTCATGAATAAATATAGAGTGAAAGTTACAGAGTGATTTTCAACCATCCATACATAAAACAGTCTCCCAATAGAAGTAATGCGATCAAGAAACGTTATTCATTTTAAGATGGAGCGTGAGAAATTTATCAGTAGTTCTACATAACATGGTTGCCTAAATAGCAAGGAATGGAGTTCCAATCTGGAAGGGACTTTCTGAACCACTATGGGCCAGATCCCAAGTTATGTAATTGGAACACCTGAAGCTTATGTGCCTCTACACAAGATAATGTGATCTAGATAGTAGGAGAGTGACAGAGCTGCAGGAGATCTAATTCCAAAGGGCCACACAGAGCACCTAGAGGCTGAGCAGGGAGGTGCTTTGAGCTGGAGAATGCTAGTTACAGGGCTGTGTTTGAATATTATTCCTACCCAAAACTTATTTCTAGCTCAGAGTAGTGCATGAGGTACCTTCATCGTCACCTTGATATCCAGAGTTTCCAGAGGGGAGGTCACTGCCTGACCAGGACACCTGGTTTGCACCAAGTGAATTGAATTCAGTCATAAGCACAGGACTTATCTAACTTTATTTTTGATGGGTGCTCAGGTGAGAGGTTATTGAATATGTGAAGGGCAGGG
>NW_005841918.1:503612-507941 GCF_000455745.1 Alligator sinensis
TAGATGCAACCTGGGGCTAAATCTGCAATGAAGACACATCCTGAGAGAGGTAGTGGAAAGTGCAATTAAAATCTAGGTTGAGGAAGTATGTTTAAAATTACAGTAATATTTTTTATTGAATATTGCTAGTACTATTTTATTGTGTTTATAAATATTTGATACAAGTTATGATATGGTGCATTTAGAGAGTGATCTGTATTTATTATTCTTCTTTTTGAGTAACTCATTTTCTCAACCATGGTGCCATGATATCCTTTCAAGGAGGGCATGGGGTGCCATCCAGTGTTAGCACTGTTAGGTGTGCAAACATGATTCAAAAATTTCGAATAGGAATCCATAGTGTTAAAAACATTCCGCCCTGTTGTGATCTCCCTGAGTTCTTTGCAACGTTCTTTCTTGATTGCAAAGAATCAAGAAAGTTGCTCTATTATTTTTCCATAGTCAAAAAGCGAGGGAAAATTAGGAGGTTAATGTATTCTCCTAGGGGTGCCTTGAGTCTAAAAATGTTGATAACCACTGGAGTAACTGTTCACATACACATACTCACTTTTGTATATGTCTTATGGGCTGAGCCTTCAATCTGAGACTTTTTGCCTTAACTTTATTTATAGAATGCTCTGTAGCCCCATCTTCCCTCATGGACCTGTGCTTAGGTGATAAGGAAGGTACTTACTTCTGAAATCTTAGTTCCTTTCAGCTGTCTGGCAAAGTCTAGATTCAAGCACACTCATCTATCTCTAACCTCCAGTTAATATACACTTTGCAGCACATCACTATCTGTCGATTGATGGCCAACCAGTGTTTTTCTACCCACTGGGCGCATATACACATGCAAATGCTGTGGGGAAAATTACTCTAGAGTATACCCACCCTGCGCAGGCATCTACAAGTGCAGGATTTCAGGAGCAGATTTGCTGCTCCTGGCAGCAGCCTGCTTCTGCCCCCTCTGGCCCTGCACTAGCCTCCTGCAAGAACCAGGGGGAGCTCCAGGCATCCCCTATGTACTAGTCCAGGGGCTGGTAGGGAGCACAGGGCCAGGAGACAGCTGTCTTCTGGTGGGGGCTGGGAGATTGCTCTCTGCTTCCTAGAGCTGCCTGCTTCCAGGGTAGGCTTTGGTGGCAGAGCCCAGGCGGGAACAATGTCCCCTTACCCAGCAACCGGGAGCTCCTGACCCTGGCTCCCCAATCAGTTTCCCTGCTCAGCTAGGGGCTCACTGCTAGCTGCCCCACCAGTGGACCTGCCTCTCCCAGCAGACCTGACTGGGACCTGCCCCTCTCCTGCAGCTCTTTCCAAGCCCCATGCCTCGATTGCCCAATCAAGGCATGGGGCTTGGAAAGAGCTGCAGGGCTGGGATCTGCTCCTGACTGGGACAGTTCCCGGCTAGCCCCAGCCTGCATGGCAAAGTCTGCACATACACTCCAGAGCTGGCTGGGGACTGCCTGAAATGGTACAGTCCCCAGCCACCTCCAGGCCACACATACAGACTTCCCTATGCAGCCTGGGGCTGGCCAGGAACTGTCCTGGTCAGGGGCAGGTCCCAGCCAGCTCCAGAGTGGGTGGGGAACTCTCTCCATGCAGGCAACTCCCAGCTCCTGCTCCACAATCACAGTTATGCAGCAGGGTCTGGTGGCTTTTTTCTACCCTCAGCTCTGCAATTGCAGAGTGGGGAACTGGGAGCTTGTTCCCAGCCCCAGCTCTGTGTCTTGGCTCTCTGACTACTCCTCCATGCTGCTTATCCATGTGGGCACCAATACTGCCAGGGGAGACCCTGAGCAAATCAAAAGTGACTACAGGCTCTGGGTGTACGGTTGGAAGGCACTGGGGCTCAGATTGTGTTCTCTTTGATGCCTCTGGTCCAGAGAAAGGGCTCTGGTCAATAAGTGACTGCACACATGGTGTCATCAGCAGGGCTTTGGCTTCTTTCACCATGGGATGTTTTTCCAAGAAGAAGGATTGCTGGGAAGAGATGTGATCTACCTGACTAAGAGAAAGAAGAGCATACAATCTATGAATCTTTGCAAACAGGCTTGCTAACCTAGTGAGGAGGGCTTTATACTAAGTTGCTGAAGGATGGTGACCAAAGCTTTGAGGTAAGTGGGGAAGCGAGTGACCTGAAGGAAGAGCAAGCACAAGGGGGCAACAAGAGAGGTGTTTTCTTCCTTCCTGAGAAATCAGGGCAATCACCTAGTTACTTTAGATGCCTGTACATGAATACACAGACCCTGGGAAACAAGCATGAAAAACTAGAAGTCCTACCACAGTCAAAGAACTATGACATGGTTGAGGTAACAGACTTGGTGGGATAGCTCGGATGACTGGGGCACTGTCCGGGATTGATATAAACTGTTTAGGAAGGACAGGCAGGGGAGAAGAGGAGAAGGAGTAACATTTTATGCAAAAGAGCCATATGATTTCTCAGAGCTCCAGTATAAAACTGGAGATAGGCCTGCTAAAAGTCTCTAGGTCAGAAGGTAGAACAACGAGGTTGATGTTGTGGTAGGTGTCTGCTATAGACCACCAGACCAGGAGGAAGTAGTGGATGAGGCTTTCTTCAAACAGCTAGCAGAAGTTTCCCAATCAGAGGCCCTGGTTCTTATAGGGGACTTAAATTACCTTGACACCTGCTGGGAGAGCAATAGAGCAGTGCACAGGCGATCCAGGAAGCTTTTGGAGAGTGTTGAGGACAACTTCCTCAACTACCACAAGTGCTGCAACAGCCGTCTAAGAGCTATGTTCTTCTTGACTTGCTGTTCACAAACAGGGAAGAATTAGTGGGGAATGTAGTAGTGTATGGCAAGTTGGGCAACAGTGACCATGAGATGATTGAGGATGATTCAGGATCCTGAGTATAGGAAGGATGGAGAGCACCAGAGTAAGAACTTCAGAAAAGCAGACTGACTCAGGGGACTCATTGGCAGTAACCCCCTGAGAATCCAGTCTGAAGAGGAGAGCAGTCCAGGAGAGCTGGCTGTACTTTAAAGAAGCCTTAATGAGAATGCAGGAACAAACCATCCTGATGTGCAGGAAGACTAGCAAGTATGGCAGGAGAGCAAGGTACTCTTCAGTAAACTTAAGTCACAAAAAGGAAGCTTATAAGTGGAAAATTGGACAAAAAATAGGGTGGACTATAAGAGCATTGTTTGGGCATGCAGGGATGAAGGCAGGAAGGCCAAGTGCAATTAGAGTGGCAGCTAGCAAGGGATGTGAAGGATAACAAGAAGGGTCTCTACAAGTATGTTAGTAACAAGGGGAGGTTCAGGAGAAGTGTGGGTCCGTTACTGAATGGGGGAGGCAACCTTGTAACAGTGGATGCAGAAAAGGTTGAAGTGCTCAATGCCTTTTTCACCTCAGTCCTAACAAGCAAGGTCAGCTACCAAGACTGCTGCACTGGGCAGCACAGTTGGGAGAGGAGGTGAGCAGCCAACAGTGACGAGAAAACAGGCTAGGAAGTATTTAAAAAAACTGGACATACACAACTCTACGGGGCCAGGAGGGATGTACCTGAGGTTGCTGAGGGAGTTGACTGATGAGACTGTAGAGCCACTGGCCATCATTTTTGAAAACTCATGGCAAATGGGAGAGGTCCCAGATGATTGGAAAAGGGCAAACAATAGTGCCCATATTTTAAGAAAGGGAAAAAGGAGGATCCAGGGAACTACAGACCAGTCAGCCTGACCTCGGTCCCTGGAAAAATCATGGATTCCTCAAGGAATCCATTTTAAGCACTTGGAGGAGAAGAAAGTGATTAGGAACAGTCAGCATGGATTCACCAAGGGCAAGTCCTGTCTTACCAATGTGAATACCTTTTTATGATGATGTGACTGGCTCTTTGGACCTGAGGAGACCAGTGGATGTGATATACCTTGATTTAAGCAAGGCTTTTGGTATGGTCTCCCACAACATTCTCTCAGGCAAGCTAAGGAAGTATGGGCTGGATGAATGGACTGTAAAGTGGATAGAAAACTGGCTGGAGCATCAGGCTCAGAGACTAGTAATCAATAACTCAATGTCTAGTTGGCAACCAGTTTCAAGTGGAGTGCCCCAGAGGTTGGTCCTGGGGCTGTTTTTTTCAGTGCCTTCATCAACAACCTAGAAGATGCATAGAGTGCACCCTCAGCAAGTTTGCAGATGACACCAAGCTGGGGGGAGTAGTATATACTCTGGAGGGCAGGGCTAGGATTCAGAGTGACTTAGACAAATTGGAGGATTGGGCCAAAAGAAATCTCATGAGGTTCAACAAGGACAAGTGTAAGGGCCTGCATTTAGGACAGAACAGTCCCATGTACTGGTACAGGCTGGGGGCTGCCTGGCTGGGCGGGGGACCCTCTC
>NW_005841918.1:507972-518165 GCF_000455745.1 Alligator sinensis
GGCTGACTGGCTGGGCAGCAGCTCTGCAGAAAAGGACCTGGGAGTTACAGTGGACAATAAGCTAATATGACCCAACAGTGTGCCCTTGTTGCCAAGAAGGCTAACAGCAAACTGGGCTGAATTGGTAGGAGTGTTGCCAGCAGGTCAGGGGAAGTCATTATGTCCCTCTATCCTGCACTGTTGAGGATATTGTATTCAGTTTTGAGCCCCCCACTACAGAAAGGATGTGAAAATATTGGAGAGACTCTAGTGTAGGGCAATAAAAATGGTTTGGGGGTTGGGCCACATGACTTATGAGGACAGGCTGTTGGAACTGGGCTTATTTAGTCTGCAGAAAAGACTGAGGGGATTTAATAGCAGCCTTCAACTACCTGAAGTCTGGTTCCAAAGAGGATGGAGCTGGACTGTTCTCAGTGGTGGCAGATGACAGAACAAGGAGCAATGGTCTCAAGTTGCAGCAAGGGAAGTTTAGGTTAGATATTAGGAAGAATTTTCTCACTAGAAGGGTGCTAATGCACTGGAACAGGTTACCCAGAGAGGTGGAAGAATCTCCATCTTCGGAGGTTTTAAAACCCAGCTAGACAAAGCTTTGGCTGGGATTATCTAGTTGGGGATGGTCCTGCTTTGAGCAGGGGGTCAGACTAGATAACCGCCTGAGGTCCCTAAATGGACTATTGGCGTGACTTAGTATGGCACTTCTTATGCTCTTGTGTTAGGTTTGTGTTGTCCAAACCTGCTTTCATTTCAAAACAAGAAAGCTCTTCACGTTTGCATATGAAGAAACCCTTCTGGAGGTACCCAGCTCTGTTAACTTCTGCAGCCAAACTGCCTAGACACATAATGGATTTTGGCTTCCTTTGTTGTTGTCTTTCACAGTGTTCCTAGAATCAGTATCTGCAAGGTGGCCCTTTGGAGCTTAAGTCATAGTTTCATAGTTTTAGGGACGGAAGGGACCTAATAGATCTTCTAGCCCGACCCCCCGCCAGGGCGGGAGAACAACAAAAGAACCCTAAACAAAAAACGGGACTCAAATGAGTCCAGCCAGGTAGGTATCCAGCCTCTTCTTAAAGATCCCCAGGGTAGGGGCCAGCACCACCTCCCTTGGAAGTTGGTTCCAGCTCCTAGCCGCCCTAACTGTGAAGTAGTTTTTTCGGATGTCCAATCTGTACCTCCTCTCCATCAACTTGTGCCCATTACTCCTTGTTATGCCAGCGGGGGCTAGGGGAAACAGCGTCTCCCCCAAACCCTTCTGGTTCCCCCTAGTGAGTTTATAGACGGTCACCAGGTCCCCCCTCAGCCTTCTCTTGTGGAGGCTGAATAGGTTCAAGTCCCGCAGTCTCTCACTGTAGGGTCTGTCATAGAGGGGCAGGATGCCCTCCCTGGCTCTACTCGAGATGCACCTGTGGATGCACGACAAGGTCCGGTTAGCCCTGCCAACCATGACCTCGCATTGTCGGCCCATGTTCATCTTGGAGTCAATAATGACACCAAGATCCCTTTCCGCCTCCGTGCTCTCAAGTAGGGAGTTCCCCATCGTATAAGTGTGCTGCTGGTTCCTACTACCCAAGTGCAGCACCCTGCACTTGTCCGTATTGAAACACATCCTGTTCCTGTTTGCCCACCCCTGTAACCTATCCAGATCCTTCTGCAATCTCTCTCTCCCTGCTAGCGTGCTCACCTCCCCCCAAATTTTGGTGTCATCAGCGAATTTAAACAGGTTGCTTTCCACCCCAACATCAAGATCGCTGATGAAGAAATTGAACAGCGCAGGCCCCAGGACCGAGCCCTGGGGGACTCCACTACCCACCTCCCCCCAAGTCGAGTATGATCCATCCACCACCACCCTCTGAGTGCGACCCTTCAGCCAATCTGCAATCCATCTGACTGTGTAGGCATCTATGCCACAGTCGCCTAGTTTATTAATTAGGATGGGGTGAGAGACGGTGTCAAAGGCCTTGCTGAAGTCCAGAAAGACTACATCCACCGCGACACCTGCGTCCATGGCCTTTGTGACCTGATCATAAAAGGCAATCAGGTTGGTCTGACATGATCTCCCCCTAATAAATCCATGCTGATTGCCCCTGAGCATCATTTCTGATGCCGGCCCATCACAAATGTGCTCCTTGATGATCTTCTCAAAGAGTTTCCCCAGGATTGAGGTAAGACTGACGGGCCTATAGTTGCCCGGCTCCTCCCTGTTCCCTTTCTTGAAGAGAAAGTCCCCTTTCTAGAAAGTCATACTTTCCCAAAGCATTTCACAATTGCACAAGACTCTTGAGCAGACACCTTATTTGGTTAGACAGTTTTCAAGTGTCTGTTTGCTTAGCATATGGGTGATCAACCCCTGGTCCAGAGGCCAGATCCATCCCCCAGTGTCATGTCATCTGGCCCCTAGAGCTCCCCATTGGTCTGGTAATTTGGCAGCAGGGGAGCAGTAGCGCCACTCCCCTTCCACTTAAAGACTCAGTCCCAGCACACAGAGAAATCAGATAGGGTCCCACAGTGCCTGATCCTTGTATGCGGGGCTTGATGATCCAGATTACCAACTAACCATACACCACTCATCTGGCTGCAGGACCAAAAGCTTGATCATCAGTGACCTAGAATATTATGAGACCCAGCTCTAGTATGTGACAAAAGCTTTGGAGTCCTCTGCAAGTTGGAATGTGTATGTGGACTGGCACTCAAATGAGAAAAGGGAAGTTATTTACCAGAAACTGGAGTTATTCAAAATGTACTTATTTAGTTATGTACTTATTTAGTACTTAATTATTCAAATCCATATACACATTTGTATCCAAACCTACTTTGTCTTTCCCTCACAGTCAAATACAGTGTAGGCTGAGAGGACTTTGAGGAGCAGGAAGTGCCCACCACCTCTTATTTTCCCTTACCAGTATGGGAAGTGAGGCCAGAGCAGACTTTATAGGTGTTTCTAAAGCAAAAAGTTTTCAGGTAAAAATTCAGAATATTTAACACACCCACAAGTGAGAATGTGTGGAAAATTCACATTAAAGAATGCTGCTTACTGGTGCATAACTCCCTCTTTTCCTTGGTTCATGGTTTATATGCTGTCCTAAATTATGACATGCTTATGAATTGGGGCCTATGTGTATTGAAAGCTTCTTAAACTAATTAGACTGTGGTGTAGATCCAAACTCTTTTAAGCTGTACATTATTGCCAACATAACCATTTTAATATACAGTAGTCAAAAGGCTTGATCTATTTGTTTAGTTCAGATATTTGTTTTATTTTAGTACTTTATCCTTTGAAAGCTATATTATGGTGCCTTTCTTTTACTGCAGATGTGATTGTGCTAATTAATAATAATTAAATCCAATGATTGATTATATATTTTGCACAGTAAACTTCATCATTTTATAACAGAATTTTGCAAGTGGACTGCAGTGAACAAAGAAAGAGGTTGAATATTTCTGAACCACTTAGCCATTAGGCCAAATATAATATTAGTTTCAAATAGCTGGAGTTGAAGAGATATAGTAATTAAATTATTTAACTACAACAAAATACTTCATGTTGTCAATATTACATATTCACAAAACAGTCACATGTATGTGTACAGCTTTCTCATGTGTATATATGCAGAACTTAACTGAATTGCTGATTTAAAAGATAACTTGACTAAATGTTTTTAGAGCATTGCACTTGGTATGAGACAACCATCCAAAAACAAATTATAGAAGCCAGAATTATAGTTGGAATGAATTATAGCTAGAAGGCACAAAAGTACGTTCATGGACTTTATTGCCTGTCAGTGTGTTTCTCTGTGTTCAGCAAGAGAATGAGTAACATTTGTGACAAACACACTGTAATGAAAAGATTATAATCAGAAAAAGGTAATTGTTTGGCTGTGTTTAAACAAGAATATTTTCTGTAATATAAAATAAGCTAGAGATTCCAAAGCTTTGTTTAAAGGGCTTTTCTATTAGAAATGTAGAAAATAGTTTAAAGTTTCCACAACAGAAATAATAATAGCAAAGACATTTTAAGTGTTATAGATGGCAAACTAGGATAAGTTTGCAATTTCTGTAAAGATGGAATTACAAAGAACAAGCCAATATGAAGGTTCTAAGGAAACAAAAACCTTTATTCTTCTTTGGGTTCATTATTGCAAAGTGAAAAGGCATTATGAGAGTATTTGAAGGCACATTTTCAAACTTGTACTTTTTCACAGAAATGTAGTCAAGCAGTTTATCTGGAGTATTCTGAGCAAGAGATGAGACCCCCCCAAGCGTTATCCTTCTTAAAGACAGATTTCATGTCTTCATCACAGCCCCTGGTGAAAAATAAGTTGCAGGATAAGGGACATTATTTTTTTAAATTGTCTGTGACTTTTACCTATTAACAGCTATTTTAGAAATTTTGAATTAGTATCATTGTAATTGCCTAAAAGTGATAATATATCCAAAAGCAGTGAGTTTATCATTTCTATTCTCTGGATTCTAAAGTTATCTAGGGCAACACATTGTGTTGTCTTTTTTTATGAAACATAAAAGCAAACTTTTTTTTGAGATATTTGTGAAAATAAAACAGCATTACAACAAATCATTTTTTCACTAAAATGTAATTCCTTTTTAGTATAATTTAAACTACAGTTTGAAGGCCTTGGTTTTTTTTATATATTCCTCTGAAGTTTTTTTTTTTTTTTTTTTTTTTTTTTTTTTTTTTTTTTTTTTTTACCATATTACACATTTAAAACAAGAATGATGATTGCAAATAATATAAAAAGTTAAAATAACATTTCCATGCACTACTAACCAATGGTACCTCATGCTCTCTAGGAAGCTGATAAATTAGATGCTCTTCTTTGGTTCAGCTGCAGTAAATGAAAATAATTTATCAGGGAAACAAAAGAAAATGAAACACTGCATCATCACGCATTTTTCAAGATTAGAAAATCAATCAAAAACTACAGAAACAACTTGACTTAAAGTGTGCAATTATGGATGCTTGACAATTAAATAGTCCAATCATTCTGGAAGATTAATGCATTTTTTTAATTCCAAACTTGTATTAGTTTTTAAGTAAACCAAAATAAAAGTCATAAGGTGGTTTTAAAAAATAAGGAATTAACTCTGTACCATACTACAACCTGCAGTCACTATGAATACTGCGTTCAACTAAATCATTACCTTATGTACCATGTAAGAGTCATATTGTATTTCCATTAAAGAAGGTAAATTGTAAAAATATGTTTAAGGCTGTATAACAACTGTGTTAGAAGTACAGATTCCTGCATGTATGGTGTGAAATCTTTTCCTTATGGCAGTTTGTGGAGCTTTTCCAAAAACTAAAGTGGGGTAAGATTTCACCTTTCATATTTACAAGCACAGAGGAACCAAAATGGAATATTTCAGAATCTATTACCATATTTCCTCAAATACACATCAAGCACCTTTCTTTTGCAAATCCCCACCCCCTCCCTTCCTCCCCTCCCACAATTGGGGTGCATGTTTTAAGTGAGGAAGCTTTTTTTTTTTTTTTCCACTGGAAATGAAGCAAGCCTAGAAACAGCGGGCATGCCATGCAGCTACCAAGATGGTGAAATCCTGTTAACCCTCTCACAACCATAACCATTGGCTAGGCACTGTAACTTTTTCCTGAAACAGCAAGTGAGCTGCTGATAGTATCTTGGTGAGGCTTGTGATTTGGAAAAACACTTTATTTACAGAAATTTATAAAAAGAACTACTTACAGTAACGAATTAACAGTTTTGCTAATGCCTTTTCAAGGCTCTGTGGCATAAGTTTGTGCGACTTGTAGTAAGTCCCTGTGGAAGCAGCGTCTCCAGGAAGTATAGCTGCACAAGGAGCTTCTAGACTGCCTTAAATACAAAAGGAAAGCACAAACAGAATGGAGAAATGGGTAGGTCACCATGGAAGTATACCAAGAGATAGCAAGAACTTGTGGGGACAAAATCAGGATGGCAAAGGTAAAAATGAGCTTTATCTGGTGAGGGACATTAAAGATGACAAAAAAAGGTTCAGTAACTATGTTAGACAGAAAAGGTGGATCTAGGGACCTGTGGGTCCACTGTTTAATAACTCTTAATAGAAGATGCAAAGAAGGAGGAGCAGTTCAATAGTTACTTAGTCTTAGTTATCACAAACACATTTAGCTGCTACTGTATAGTTAATAAGGATTATATGGACAAGGAAGTGGACAAGCTGAGAGAGAAAACTGCAAAATAAACCATCAGTGAGCTTTTGATGGGTCTGAATGAATTCAGATCAGCAGGGCCTGATGGACTTTATCCCAGGGTATTGAAGGAGCTGGGAGAGGAAATCTTGGAGCCCTTATCAATAATAATTACAAAGTTATAGGAGACTTGGCAAGGTGCCAAAGGACTGGAAAATGGCTGATATAGTGCCCCTCTTTAAAGAAGGGCAAAAGGAATGAGGACCTGGGGAACTGTAAGCTCACCTGAATACCAGGGAAGTTATTGGATATAAAGAAGTCCATTGGAACCATGTGGAGAAGGAAAAGCTGATCACGAGCAGCCAGCATGGAACAAATCATGAACAAACTAACTTCATTTCTTTCAACAAGATAACTGGCTGGGTTGATGAAAAGAATGCAGTGGATATAGTGTATCTGGACTTCAGTGAGGCTTTTGAAAATTCAACATTGTGTTCTCATAAACACATTGGAGAAATGTTGCCTGGAAAAAATCACTACAAGGTGGATAGACAATTGGCTTATTAACCACAAGCAAAGGGTAATAACAAATAGTTCAATGTTAGTATGACAGGAGGTTTCAAGTGGAGTCCCACAGAGGTCTGCCATAAGCTCAGTACTCCTCAGTATACTTATTAATGATTTGGATGCTGAAATAGAAAGTATCTTGAAAAAAATTCAGATGACACAGGGAATGACTGCAAACACTGGTGGACAGGAATGCAGTTCAGAAGGATCTGGACAGTTTGGAAAGCTGGGTTGGAGGTAGCAGGATGAAGTTTAGTGCTGACCAGTGTAAGGTGCTGAAAGACAAGAAGAATAATACAAAATACAAAATGGGTGACAGCTGGGTAGATTACAGGACTACAGAGAAGGATCTAGGGGTCTTAGTGGATCACAGATTCAGTATGAGTCTGCAATATGATGCAACCACAAAATGGTGAATGCAGTTTTGGGGTGCTTCAATAGAAGCATTAGGTACAAGATATGGGAGGTAATAGTACCTCTCTACTAAGCACTTGGTTAAGCCTTATCTAGATTATTGTGTGCAGTTTTGAGCTCCCTATTTCAAAAAAGGACATGGAGAAGTTAGAGAGGGTCCAGAGTCAGGTGACCAAAATGATAAAGGGCTTGGAAGGCAAACCATACGAGTAGAGGTTGAAGGAAATAGGCACATTCACCTTGTGGAAAACGTGTTTAAGAGGGGACATGATTACAGATATCTGAAAGGCTGCCCTAAAGCACAGGGAGAAGGTCTTTTTTTCTTTTTCTGTGAAGAGCAGGATGCATACCAGTGGCTTGAAGATGCAAGAAATAGGTTTAGATTGGATATCAGGAAAAACTTTTTCAATGTTAAAGCAGTGAGGCACTGAAATACTTTGCCTAGGGAGGCTGTGGGGACTCCAACAATTGCAGGTGTTGAAAATGAGGTTGATTAAGCATTGGTCAGGGGTGATCTAGATTGCCTGTCTGTGCAGTGCTTATGGGTATTTCTCAGGCTTCTGGGCTTTGCTGGTTTCCTCATGGGCCTTTATAGGAATTCTTTCCCTTTCCTGTTGCTACATATGTCAGAAGGTTTTTAAGTGGGGGGGGGGGGTTGCCTTTCTCAGAAGCATTGGGTATTACCTACAACCAAGGCTGTCGATTTTTGACTAGGGTGTGCCTAGACCCCTTCTGGGACTAAAACCCAGAGGTTTCTTTCTAGAGGGTTATGCCCTCACCTTCTCCTGCCACCAGCTGCTCATGCGCTGGGTTGAAGTTTTACACTGCTCTCATAACCCAGTGGACACCACCACTCCACTCGGGCCACCTACACTACGTGCCACCACACCTACAGCCATGGTCTGAAGGGAGTGGCAGCAGCAGCCAGGCCATGGGGGCTGGGTGGAGCTGCAGCCTGGCATACAAGCAGGAGGTGAGGGCAGCATGGCCCCTGTACTGTCCATTACTCATGCTGCTGGCAGCAGAGCTGGTACACGGCTTCTGGCGACAACAGGAACATGACTCAGTGGCTTGCTCTGCCCTCCCATGCTGAGTCCCTCCTACTGGGCTGCAGAGGCGGTTTCTTCTTGGGCCAGACTTCAGCCCTCTGCCCGCTGTGGGCGCAGAGATCTGGCGGGGGGGGGGAGCTACACATGACCTAATGCCCCCCAAAATGTCACCTGTGCCCTCCCACCCCTGACACCTTCTCTGGGCCTCCCCACCCCATAAAATTATCTCTGGGAAGTTGCAGGAGATGCTCTCATGCTGCCTGGCTGCCACATTCATGTGTGCACATGCATGTGGTGCCCCTGCCTGATCACCAGGGAGCCTAGTTTTCTCTGATTAAAAAAAAAAAATTGCCAATTTTCAGATTAAAAAAGTAACTCAAAATCCACATTTTTTTTCAGGATCAAAATGAAATACCACTAATGTATTAGTGCTGTCTCTCTTTTGATTGTGGAAAAATGTTACTTTTTTGGGTACTTTTTTAAGTCTGAAAATTGGGTTTGTTTGTTTTTTTATCAGAGAAAACTCTGCTGATCACCCTCCTCTCGCTCCTCCCAGCCCCAAGCAGCCTCATACAGGCTGGAACTCTACCAGCTTGCAAGGGGAAAACTGCAGTTTCCCACATTTTTCTCCTTTAAAGGAGAGTCCATTTATAAAGTTTGTTGAGGATCCTTTCATATATTCTTCTGAACCACTTTTGGGTCACAACTCTTGGTTTCAGAAATGCTAGACTACAGGACTTCTGGAGGTCCCGTCCATCCCTAATTTTCTATGATTATATTCCATGAATCTCCTGGAGCCACATTTCCTGGACACTCAGTGAAACAGAGAGTAAATCTTCTCATGAACATAGTCAGTCATGAATCAAAATATATTTTTCTACCTTCCAAAAAACAACTTGCTTGTTTTATCTGGGGGCATGATGTGTGCAAGAATATATAAAGTCATGCTCAGAAACAAAATATATATGTGTATGTTTGTTTTTATTTAATTTCTGAGCTAAACTAAAATATCAGTTTATATCATTTGGGGGTGCAGAAGGGGGGAAATTGGAAAGAGATTCTACTGAAGTACTGTAACGCTATAGACCCATAAGAAGGATCCATAGGATTTGGATATTACTCATTGTATTACTAGAAAAAGAAATTTTACAGTGAATTGTGTCATTTTGGGAAATGGTTTCCCAGTTGTAAACTAGAAAAAAAATCCTAATACAGCTAGTATCAAAATGTTTTTGGATATGATACTTGACACATTTCTTCGCTAAATCAATATGAGACAATGATATTTTCAATTTGGTTTTGATGAATAAAAAGAACACTATAGATATTCTACTTGTTGAAAATAACCTTTGAGTGAACACAAAATGATTCAATGTAATTTAAATAAAAGGATAAACAGAAGTATGGCTGTAATGAATGTTCTCAATTTCAGAAGGATAAACTTGAGAAATTAAGGGGACTAATTCATGAAATCAGCAGGACTGAGGAGTTCAAGGTGCTTGAACACAGATGAGGCTTGAGATTTCTGTAAGGCCCCCTCTACACATGCAAATAAAGTTGTGATTGGATCTAATGCGTGATCCACACAATCGTGCCTGCTGCCATGCCACACAAGGGATTGTGCATTAGATCCAATCATGTCTTATTGCTGGTGGGGGGAGGCATGCTCCTGGGTTCCCTCTGTATCAGCAAGAAGCAGGCCCCCATGGCTGAGTGCCTTTGCTGAGGGGGTCCCAGCCATAGGGAAACTCTGCTAGATGTGCAAAATAAAGCTCAATAGCAACCAACTATAAAGTTAGTATACATTTTAGCAACCAACTATAAAATTAGTTCACATTTTAAGTCTAACTTTATAGCTGGTTGGATCTTTTTATCATGTAATAGGTACCTTGCATGTGTAGCCATTCTCAACGTAGTTGCACAATTAAGTTAATTGTGTGATACCTATAACATGGAGAAGGGCCTAAGATAAAGATACAAAAACTACCTCAAATTTGCAACGT
>NW_005841918.1:518196-534728 GCF_000455745.1 Alligator sinensis
GGGAAAGAGGAAAACCCATTGGAAAGGGTTTCCAGCTTACAAGATAACTAAACATTAAGTAAGGGTAAAGTCCAGCTGAGTTAGATGTCCCAATGACTTTTAAAAGAAATTGTAAAAGATTCTTCATCCATATAACTAAGAAAAGAGAACAAGAAAGAAGTAGAGCCTGTGTGCAGATAGCTTAACTGTTCTAAAACTTAAATGACTACTTTGCCTCATTTCACATTATTGATGATAATGTCAAGTATGAGAACAAATGCAGCATGACATGCAGTGAAGATATAAAAATGGAAAGAACAACAACTACAATGAAATTAAAACTCAAAAATCTTAATGAGTAGGGGACTGGATAAACTCCATTCCTGAATTCTAAAAGAATTGACAGATGCAAATCTGGTAGCAAGGATTTTTAACAAATTTATTAACTTGAGGCAGATACCATATAACAGGAGAATAGCAAATATAGTACCAATCGGTGTGTCCCCACAAGTGGGAAAGTGCATTTCCCGGGGACAACTAGCAGCAGTACATATTTGTGTAACTGCTAGTTGTCCCCAGGGATGCTGGGGCCAGCACCTGGACTGGCCCCAGCAGCCTTACCTGGGGCTCTGGAGGCTTTCCAACGCTCCAGCAGCAGCAATCTAGACACCAGAGTGTGGCTCTGTCTGGCCAGGCTCCGGTTTCAGATGGCATATACTTCTTGTTTCTGGCACAGGTTTTTTTGACACTGGGATTTCCCAATGTCAAAAAAACTCACCACACTGCAAATTAGCAGTGTAGCAAACACTTGCATGTGTGTTGCGTGCAGTTTGCAGCACTGCAGATGGTTCCGGAGCACCGCAAACCACATGTTCATACTCGTCTGGATGTGCCCAATTGGTACATTTACATGTTTGCTTTACTGACGAGTAAACTACTTAACTCCACAATAAAGCGTCACAGTCTACACGTGCACCAGTATTAGGGCACAGTAAGCTAATTAAATCTGTCAAGTACAGTGGAGTATTTAACTGCACTGAAACATACATGTAGCCAGTGACCAGGTGGGAGCTAGACTCCTGGCTGCTGCCTAACCACATAGCTCCACAGGTTCTGCACCCTTGTGCCCCACCAGCCCCTCCATAGCCTGACTCCACCACCTGGAACCCGGGGCTGACTCCCTCTTCCATCTGCTTGCTTGGGTATGTTCCATACTGGTTCCAATTGCTGCTGTCCCAGGTGCACGTGTAGACTCTATGATAGGTGACCTTGACAATTTGAGTAATAAATGCTAAGTATGAAGTAAGCTGTTGCTTATGAAAGCTTATAGACTAATTGATTCAGAAGTGTCTAAGCTGCAACTCTGCCCTGTTTTCTGTGTATAATAATGGTCATCCATATTCAAGAAACATAAACCCAAACTAGGATAGGTATTGAGTGAAGTTGGCTTGCTTCGCTGTGCAAAATTGAGGCTCTTGGAATATAAATACTGGGAGAGGTAAATACCAGTGTGGGAGAAGAGCTGTTTAAGAACAAATGTATATAAAAGGTTTTTAAATCAGTAGAAAATTGAGGCTCTGGAACCAAACCTCTAATAAGAGTAGTGACTGAAAATATCTTAAGCTGTTTTATGGTCTTGATCATTTTATGAAAATCAGTACATGATGGGGATTGTCAGTGATAGTAAGGTCCATTCCATTGCTATATTCTCATATTCTGTTAAGGGCAGAATTTAGAAATCTGCAGAATATTTTTTTGGAGAAAATAGGTTTCAATTAACTGTATATATCTCATTAATTTATACCTAATAATTAGATATGGGACAGTGCAAGAAAATTGTTGAGATATTTTTAAATGAGTAGGGTTCAGGTGTTAAATAGATTTGGTTCTAGGAATAACCTTTTTGATTAGATAAAGCTAGAATTTAGACATACAAGAAATTGTAGTTTATTGACATGTTGAAGCTCATTTGTTACAGTGCTGCATATTTGTAAAGAAGCGTGAATTTTTCTGTGTATTTATAACCCTCTTGCATGTATATTGCCACTACCTTACATTATCTTTTCATTCAGGTCATTTCACAGCTTCGGATCCTGAGCAGGTCAGTAACTGCTGGCTGCAAATTTGATAGAGAAATCTGGTCAAGTGAGCTTTCTCCTGTTCTCAATCTGTGGAAGAAACTTAATCAGGTAAGAAAACAGCTTATTTAAAAAGACATCTATCTAGCTATCTATATAGTTTTTTCAAATGCATAGTAGTCCTCAAAATATCAAGGTTAAATATGTTCTTTTGACTAAGGAAGTATTAAAACAAACATGTAAATGAAATATTCTGGAAACAGAACTATTGTGTAGCATACATATAGTTGAGCTAGTTGTATACTGCGTGGTCAGGATAATTGGTCTGTCCTGCCACTTTTTTTTTTTAACATTAACATGACTGTGGATAAGATCTCCTTGGTGATTTTTTTTTTTTTTTTTTTAAACCACCAATAACATTTGTAAGTTTTAGGCTCAATCTGTTTATTTTCTCTGGCCTCCAGATGAGATAAATTCATATTTTAAAGCACAGTAATTTCACATTCATATCCTCTACTTTTCTTGTCATTAAAAAAAGTACTGATTCTTTCTGTAACTTCCCTGCACTCTCATCTCTAGTGCATTATACATCATTATTAAAATGTATTAGAATGTCTAAAAGAGATGCTTATACAATGCTGACACTGATTTTACTCTTCAACATTGCTACCTATTAGTTATCCTTGATATTTCATGTAATTGAATTCGTTTCTCCAAATACTGTATTATCAGTCCAATATTCATCTTGATACTTGAATAAATGTATCCTAAATTTTTCAAACATACGTGCCTTTATTTTGATACCTAAGTAAAATTGTGAGCAATCGTAATTCCCAATGAAATAATGGTTAACTCCTCTGAACATCAGCCCTCTTTTATTTAGGTGTTTATGGCTTTAGGTACTAACATTCAGGCATGCAAAGGCCAGATATTCAGCTTCTGTGACTAGTCAGTATGCTAATTCACATACCACTTGAGGATCTTGTTGTGAAATATACATCTATCAGGATACTTCATAGGAGAGCAGGCATAGGTAAGGTGTTTGTCATGATAGTTGCATCTATTCTCTGAATCAGCAGAAAGACAGTAGAGTTTGAGTTCTGTTTTGATTTTTATTTTTGTGAGGAGACTTCAAGCCTGTTCCCATCTTGTAGATTTTTATCTTGTAGATTTGCAGTTTACATGCTTTCATTTGTGATAGAATAGTTATATTATTAAGTACTGCCTGTTTCAAAATATGAAGCATGTGAGTATGTACAAAAGTGTGCTTAATTAAGTGTGCATTTGAACACATCATTCTGAACACAACAGAGAGAGATTCTTATTTCATAGAATCATTGAACCATAAAAAATTAAGGCTGAAGGGACCTCAGGAAGTCGCATCTAATCCAACCCCCTGCTCAAGGCAGGACCACCCCCAACTAGATCACCCCAGCCACAGCTTTGTCTAGCCAGGTCTTAAAAATCTCCAAGGATAGAGCTTCCACCACCTCTCTGGGTAACCTGTTCCAGTGTTTTACTACCCTCCTAATGAGAAAATTCTTCCTAGTATTTAACCTAAACTTCCGTTGCTGCAACTTGAGACTGTTGCTTCTTGTCCTGTCATCTGCCACCACCCTCTCAGGCTGTGTAGACAAAATGAGGGGCATGTGTGCATAACACTTTAAAGTGGGCTAAATGCTTATGCACAGCTTTAATAGTGTTGGTGTTTGCACGCCTCGGCAGTGTATTACACATGAATTCCAGCTGCTGTAGAAAATTTGGCAGCGTAATGTACCTTAAATGACTTGAGGCTTAGCAAACTAAAGCTCCTCTGAGGAGCTCCTCGCAGCCCGGGGACCACTCCACCCACCGGCAGCTTGCCCTCCCCTCCCTGCCACCGGAGAGGCAGGTAAATCAGGGGTGTGTGAACAATAGAGGGGTTTAATTGGCCATAAATTGAAGCGGTGTTTTTTAAAACCCACTGCTTCTCCCTTTTGACCCTAACCCAGAGATTTTTAACAGGCCTATCTCTGATTTCATACTGAAGCTCTGAGCAATCCTGTGGCTCTTTTACATAAAATGTTACTCCTCCTCCTCCTCTTCCTTGCCTGTCCTGAACAGTTTGTACTTATCCATGACAGTGCTCCAGTCATGTGAGCTATCCCACCAAGTCTCTGTTATCCCAATCAGATCATAGTTCCCTGACTGTGCAAGGACTTCCAGTTCTTCCTGCTGGTTTTCCAGGCTCCATGCATTCATGTACAGGCACCTGAGGTAACTAGTCAATTGCCCTGATTTCTCAAGAAGTATGAGAGCACCTCCTGTATTGCCCTCTCCTTCTTGTTCTTCCTCCAGGTCTCCCATTTTCCCACTTACCTCAGGGCTTTGGTATCCATCCCCCAGTGAACCTAGTATAAAGCCCTGCTCAGTGGGTTAGTGAGCCTGTCTGCAAAGACATTTGAGACATTCTTTCATGGTATTTACATTTGCTAACCATCACAATTTAAATATTAGAGCATATAGTCATTTGTTGGGATTATGGATGAAGTTCTCCTGTAATTTTGCCATGCACCTCTATCATCCAATTAAAGCAATACCAGTATAAAAATGGTATAAATTAGGAGAATAAGGCTGAAGAGACCAAAGCCTATGTTAATACTGCCTTTCTCACATCTTTTGTTTTATGAAGTGTGAGAAGTTTCTGGGAGTAACCGAAGCTGCCTAAATCCTAAATACAAATTAAGTATAGTTAGATAATCACAGCAACATTCTCTGGTTGCGTATGCCTCCCTATGAACAATAGTTTGAACCTGGAAACAGATATTTCTAAATTAGTTTATGATTCAGTTATACTTAATTTTCATCTTAAAGTAAACTGTATAATTAGTCATGGCAGATATTTTTAGTTTAAAATCAACATTACTAGCTCTGAATATAGTAATAATTTCAGATTAGAGTTCTTGGTGAGAAGGCAGAGTCAAGTTTGGTTTATAAATGCCATAGTGTTTTGGTATTCTTTGTTGTTTTTGAAAACAGTAACTTCTGAATCTATAAATTTATATTTTTCATTATATTTCAGGGTAAAAAAGGCCCATAGATTTCACAAGAACTTGAAAAAACTAATACAGTTTTACTACTAATTAGGTTCTGGTTAGAAACTCTTTTGACCACGGAACTCTAAAAGTGTTGCCAGTGTGTAAAAATTTATGAGAAATCTAGGGCTTACATAGTCAGACATTTGTGGCTCTTTACTAAATTCTTTACTTTATTTCCATATAATTCTGAGATTAGTGTTTATCTCAGTGTTCAGGCCTGATCCTGGTCAATTCTTATTCTTGCAAGTAGTCCTTTTGTGAGTTGTGCCATTGATACATATTGGAGTCCTGATCCTAGCTAGGATTACTGATTTAAATTAATACTTTCACATTCCGGCCTACACAAAGGCAAAATTCATTAATGCATCTTTTAAGAATTTTTAAAGAGGCAATTGAAAGTAAATTCCACTCATCCAACCTTTAGGGCCAGAGACAGACATTCAGAAAGCCAGAGCCTGAATTGATTCAGTCTTTGCAGGTTTGTCTAACCTGCCTTGATTCAACCAATGTGCAACTGCACATGCCTGCAGCTGCTCAGGCCAGGAGCTGGGAGGGATGATAGAGTGCACCCTCAACTTCAGAGAAGCTGTTTGGGGGTGGGGGGCAGGGGAGGGGGTAGCAAGCCCCAGCAGTAGCCAGGAGTAAACTGGCTAGGGAGGGGGTTTAAATCCTCCTTCCCTGTCCCACTGGCATGGACCTGAGCCAGCATCCACCTGGCGCTCCTCCCTCGCTGCTGCAGTGGCAGGGGCATGGCCAGATGCTGGCTGGCATGGCCCCCTGAGGTAGAAGGGCCAAGGAGGGGGTTTATTCCTTAAACCCTCTCCCTGGCTAGTTCACTCCAGGCTACTGCCAGAGCTGGCCATGTCCCTGCTGCTGAAGCAGCCAGCAGAGAAACGCAGGTCCGTGGTGATGGGACAGGGGGAGGCAGGGAGAAATAAACCTCTTTCCTGCCCCCTTCCTGAGCCAGCCCCTGCCCCTGCCTGTCCCTGCTCTGGGGAGGGAGCAGAGGTCCGGGGCCAGCCCTGCTTTGCTGGAGCAGAGAGCACAGCCCAGAGAGCATGCCGGGACACTGTCCCCAGCCTAGAAGATTTTGAATATTCATAACATTAGGAGGAGCCCTCAGTAAAAGGATATGCTTAATGAAACATCCTAAAGAAGTAGCAGAGGACAAGACAGTAAATGATTTCACCAACCATTTAGGCAGTATGTGAGGCTATTTACTTTGCAATGTTCATTACTAATCTGCTAAATTCACTTTTTTACTTTTGTCTGGTTAGCAATTGAATAATATATCTAGAGGTCTACTTAATTTGTGGTTTCACTTCTTTTGTGGAAACTCTGAGAAATGGCAGTGTCTGCAATCACCAGGAAATCATGCATTGGCCGTGATTTGCCATGAAAACAACTTACAAGTCCCCCCAGCATGTTATTCATATAATATGCTGTTTTTAGAATGCCCATGCTTTTAGAGTTACTGTCTGCTAGTAGCATAGACCAAGTGAAGGGGCCAGTCAGTGAAGTGAAAATGTTTCAGCACCAATCAGCAGCGAGAGGCAAGGTCACCAGCAAATGCCCATGAAATCAGCTTTTTATGCCATGACCAAGCCACAAGAACTGCTTCGTCTGTCCGCAAATTAAGTAGGCCCCTAATTATATCTAGCAGAACAAAATTAAAGAATATTCGCCAGATAAGCTATGGTCTTCTAGCATCCAGAGTACTTAAAAAAAACTATTGCTTCATCTTAGCACTCATATGTTCAGTGAATATCCATCATTTAAAAAATGATAGGTCTTCTGGTAATGTTTCAGTTTTAAAACACTTTTATCAGTATTCTTCTGATAATGTACTTGCTATGTAATTGAATTTGTATTCTGGAATGTACTGTTGTGTTTAACTAGATGATATTTCTCCAAAGACCTCTGTTCTTCTGCCTAATTAATATTAGCCTTTGTGTTAATTACATCTTCAAGATAAGTGCTAGGAAAGCAGTTCCATACCCTTGTATTCTTTGTTAAAAGCAGCAGTGGGACAAAACATTCTTAGATCATCTCATTGAATTTTCACTGGCACATTCATTCTCCTATGTCTGACGGCTTTCATTGACAGCCATAAATCTGTTGATTTTATTCAAATTTGCCTTAGTTTTGCATACTGGCCATCAAGGAGTGGCTTCTTTATTTCCAGTATTTTCAGTCATATTCATGATATTTTTTAAATTTTTCAAAAAGTTATCTTTATCATATGACATTAAGGACCTTTTGTCTTCATCTTTATGCCACCTGCTCTGAACTGATGGATTTTACATTGATATAAAACTTTATCTTTTAAGTACATGCTATTACAGTATTTATATCTATAGATATATATCTTCAAGAGGCTACTAACTTGCAAGAGCATTTATATCATTTTATTTAATTTCTTTCTTTTCTTGAATTGTATTATATTAAATCTTTATTACATGTGTTGACTAAAAGATGGGAATAGTTCTGGATGACAAAAAAGAGAATTTGAGAGGCAAGGATTTCTAAGGGTGACTTTTATTGAACCACCTGAATAGTTGAAACAGAGTTAGACAAGCTTTCAAATGCAAGACATTCTTCATCAGTCAGAAGGCAGAGTAGATATGCACCTTCATAGACTAACTAAGAAAGATATATGTATTTAGAGCATGGCATCTGATGAAGTGAACTTGGGTTCACAAAACCTTGTGCTCTGTATGTATCTCTTATTTAGTTAGTTTATAAAGGTGCACTCTGCTACCTGCTGGGTGTGTCTGCATGTGCATTAATGCACTTTTCCTAATGCGCATTAAATTTAATACCTCTAATTTGAGGTACTAAATTAATGAGCATTAGGCTGCCCTAATGCACAGTAGCGCAAGTGCATGCTTTTTAGGAGATGCTTAATGCATAGTAGCCTATTTTACTGCTCATTAGAGTAATAACACATGGGGGGGGGGTTACGTACTGCTTTAATAAGCAGTAAAAGAGGCTACTGCACATTAAAGTGCATATGTAGACACACCCTCTGACTGACTTCAAATTAACGTGGCTAACTACGTCATTCTTCATTAGGTCCTGATGAAGCAAGTTTTGCATTTGAAAGCTTGTCCAGTTCTATCCCAACTCTGCAATTGTTCCAATCAAAGATATCACCCTAAGTAATGCTTACCTCTCACATAATTCCTGGACCGTCATGATTATAACATCACTCTGACACTGCCAAATAAAGTTTTATGCTAATGTTCTTTCACTATTTTTAAATTCCCATAATTGCTGTTAGATTGCTCTTAAAATCACCTGATCTTTTCAGATGTATGGAAAAGTTTTCTTTCTCTTTTAGTCTATCTGTGCCCATTAGTAATGAAGCAAACAGGCAGTTGAAGGAAGATTTGAGTCTGTTGATGATTTATGTGCTATGAAGGAGCTAAGCACTTGTTTATTTCTTATTGTATCACAAGTCTTCTGAGTTCCTTGTTAAAGAGCACTCCACTGTTTTTGTACCATTCTGGTTTGAGGAGGATGACAATAATAGTGATGACTGTTGTGCTGTAGATATAAAAGGTGTGGACCTCTGATAATTACCAGTGTAAATCTCTGGTGTTGCAAAGTTCATACAGAGTTGAACACCTGCTAGAGTAGCAAGCCCCGGGACTATAAACTACTTTAGTGGATCTGAACATTCTACTTTGATGGTATAAAAGGAGCCATATCACCATCATGTCATACCGACTCAGGTCTGAGCATAGAACTTTTCTTTCTCTTCCTCCCTAAAACCGATATGATAGTGTTAGATAGTATTCCCTCTTCAATGCTTCATAAGTCTTATGTCTTTTTCCAGTAGTTCTTTTCTGTCTCTGTGTTTAGAGATATCAAATAGAGAAAAGCACACACTCGATCTGCTTTGACCTTGGAGAAGTATGAGTGCCTGAAGGCTTTCGGTCTCACTTTACATCCAAAGTAGCCTCCACTGTACCACTTTATATGTGAGAAGTCTCTGTTACCAAGATATTTAAGGTTCTTAACTGAAACCTAGGGGGTTTTGTGTTATATAAATAAAATAACACCATTACTCTCCTGATTTAATAACCATGAGTGACACTTTTTTGAAGATAGGAGTGCTAAATTGATATTGATTTACTGCTTTTTAGAGGAATAGGATAATAGGACTGGAAATGAGACCTTCTGGATCAGTTAGTCCAGTCCTCTGCTAAAGCAGTCACCTGCATCAGGTAATATGACCCCTTTCACAACTGCATTTCTTTGAAGAGTGATCCAAAATTTAATTCTGCAGTGGCCTAAATTTATTCATGGGCACATCATACTGTTTGTTCTTAGGCCTAAGAACAAATCATTCTTTTCCCCTCCCTGATGTTGACCTCCCTGGTATACATAGAACCAAGCTCTGCTAATCTGACGAAATAATCTCTCCATTCCCCTGTTTATCCAATTAGCCTTTCTCTGTACCTATTCTAGTTTGAATTCATCTTTCTTTAGCATGCCTGACCAGAATCATGCACATTATTCCAGATGACTTCTCAAACAGTATCTTGACAAATAGCACTATTATTTCCCTAGTTCTATTAGAAATACCTTCCGATACATAACTTTGCTTTTTATGGCAGCATCACCTTGATGGCTCATAGTTATCCTGTTCTCAACAAATACACCCAAATCTTTCTCTTCCTCTGTAAGGTCTTACTAATGAGTTTGCAGTTTGTAACACACATTCTTGTTATTAGTCCCTAGATAGTAGCTATTGTCATCAACCCCATTATATTTTGGGGGTTCATGAGGGTGTCATGGATGATATGGCATGTGTGTTTTTTCTGGAAAGCCAGTGTTATACTGTACCCATTTATGTCACTTTTATCACTGTATAGATTTATGTTATGGTGTATGTGCATATCTCTATGATTCGGATCCATGCTTTTGACAAAGGAAAAATAGAATAAATGAAACTGTTAGGTAATTCTTGCTATTGTGATATTAGGGCAAGGATAGTTGCCACTCCCAGACACAGGCAGAAGAGGTAATTATTGGGTTGGGCATCTAAGTTATTGTCTGCCTGTAATGGAGAAATCAACTGCTGTACAACAAAGGAATCTGAGAGAAATATCCCATCAGGCCAGAAGATGGCAAACCCTCTTTCTCAAAGGCATACTTTCAAGGGCAAGGGGAGGGACTTCTGGTGGCAGATGCCAGAGGTTAGGGGCGGGACTTCTAGTCCCAAGATGGTGACCAAGGGTTGGGGCACCTGTCAAGGGATGGGGCTACCCTTTCGGCCCTTGACAGCTTGCCAAAACTCAGTAAGCGGCCCTCTGCCAGAAATAATTGTTTCCCCCTGGGATAAGGAGTGATCCCAGGGAAAACCTCAGTCTGTTCCTTGACAGAAGTAGAGGAGCAGCAAGGAGAAACTCAGGGCTCTGGAAGCACCCCATTGATGGGCTTGTAACAGCTATACTTTGTATTATTAAATTTTATTACTCATATCCTTAAAATCATCCAGCTCATTTTATATGCTGTTCTTATTCTCTAGCAAATTTGCTGCACCTCATAACATTGTCACAAGCAGATTTCATTGTCATACACCCTTTTTTCTACTGACATAATTAACCTATTTAAATAAAACAGGTCCCTAAATCAGTTGTTGAGGAACTCCATTCTCCACGATATTCTAGAATAATATTTTCCCTTTTATCACAACCCATTGTCATCTATATTTCAGCTAGTTTTCTACACACTTTACAATTTTTGTACCGGTACACATTTTCTCTTGCGTGAGAGCTGCTCTAATTACAGTGCCCAGAGCATCTCATGTATCAGCGTCCCTGTGGTTCAAAATGGCAGTGGGGGCACTTTATCTAAAGCTTGTTAAACAAACTTTAGTGAAAGTAGTCTCGGTGCCATTTTGACATGTGGGGACACTGATACATGAGATGTGAAGGCTGGCTGGAGCACACTATTTAGGAGGCTCCAGCAGGCTCGATTAATCGAGTCTACTCTGACATGCTGTAATTACAACGCGTTGGAGCAGCCTTGTAATTACAACAATGTTGGAGCATTAGAGTACAAGCACCCTTTGGGAATAGGTACATTTTTACTAGGTAGAAAAAAAGTTTAAAAGAACAGGTCCATGGCTCCTGATGGTACCATCAACACTAAATGTTTGGATTTACAAGGGATATGTTTCATTACAAAGAGTTAACTTTGATATTGCACACCATACATTTGATAGTAAACAACATCTATATGTCAATCAGTAAAATGTTCTTTTAAATTTAACATTTGTAATTGATGCATACAAAAGCTGAGTCATATCACTGTATAGGGGACCAACAAAACTTTAATTATACATTCTCTTCTTTTATATATAACTTGGCATCCTCAATATTGTCAGAACCCAAAGTTGTGATTTGTTGTTTTTGTGTGCTTCGGCAACACTAAATTATGTTCCCGCTAAAATTACAGCTTCTTTGCACGGTGGAGTTTTCTGCTGCAATAGAGGAACCCGCGTGCAAAAGAGTATTTCCCGCCGTTTGTAGCCTTCTTTGCATGGTGCATTTCTTTTGCATCATAGTGATGCACGGTGCAAAGGAGTTCCCGCCATTTGTATTTAGATTTGTGCCACATTATTGGCCGGTTCTAAATGTAGGCATACGTGGCGGCTAGCTATTGGCTTGCTAGCCGTACAAAAGGCTTGGGTAGTTTCCGCCCAAGTCGGAGAGAGAGGAAACCTGGAGAGATACAGAACTCGCCAGGAGGAGGAGACTTCTCGCTGTGTGAAGATCTCCAAGCGATGTGGACCCTTGCGGACCCAACGCACCTTTCTTAAGCAGGCAACGGAGGTCTGTTTAGCTTCTAGCCTCTCCCCGTCACCGAGCGCAATCCTAGATGTATCCCTATCCTATATACCCAATTTTCGAACCCACGGAGTCTTAACAGCTCCAGGGGACCTGGGAACCGAACAGAACCCACGGAGATTCAGCCACTCTGTGAGGAAAAAATTGCCGAACCCGCGGAGCCTAAACCACTCCGGGGTCAAAGAACCGAGTTTGTCAGAGTCCTCCAACGAGGATTCAAGTGGAGCTGCGCCTGGAAAGCTGTCCAGCCTACACCGCGACCACCTTGGGTGTAAGTAAATAATCTTTTCAATCAACCATTACACCTCTGTAACTGATTCTAGCTCGCGCGTACCTTACCGCCCCGTGGTTTTCTCCGGCCCCGCATGCCCGGGCTGCTGGCCACAGTCCGCGTGCGCAAAGACGGGCCCGGCTCGCACATGGCGAGGATGGGATCAGGAGCCGGCCCGCACAAATATCAGTCTGAAGGAGGCCCATTCTTAAAATATTCTGGTTGATACAGTACAAAAACATCTTCCATGTAAGAATCACTGTAGGACCTATGATCAGAATATGTACTTTCACACAACTATGCAAACAGTGGGTCAAACATGACTCCCTTAGCTTATAGATCTTTTGGAGAAATAGGAGCTAGCTAAAGAGTAGGCTACACCACCAATTGCTAGCAATCGTCAAACCCTGTTATTACAGCTTAAACAAAAACTCCAGTCTGTTGTCATCTCCAAATTCTCTTCAGTATCATTCGGTTACTTTACGTTCAGGGCAAAGACCTGATTGCTTCAGGGTCAAAATTATTTATTTGTTTTTTATGTTCATTTTGCATAGCTGCAGGTAAGTTCTCAGCCTTGAACAGAACTTGCTTTGAAATCTGAAATGGTACCTCCATTACATAGATTCATAGAAGCTAGGGTTGGAAGGGACCGCAACAGATCATCGAATCTGACCCCCAGCTAGGCAGGAACAAGTGCTGAGGTCAGCCAGATGCCTATCCAGCCTTCTCTTAAAGACCCCCAAGGTAGGGGAGAGCACCACCTCCCTTGGAAGCCCATTCCAAATTTTGGCCACCCTTACCGTGAAGAAGTTTTTCCTGATATCTAGCCTAAATCTGCTCTCTGTCACTTTGTGACCATTGTTCCTTGTTACCCAAGAGGCACCTTAGTGAACAGAGCATCTCCGATCCCTTGCTGCATCCCGCTAATGAATTTGTAAGCAACCACAAGATCACCTCTCAGCCTTCTCTTGTGGAGGCTGAAGAGGTCCAGGTCCCCCAGTCTCTCTTTATAGGGCTTGTTCTGTAAGCCCCTAACCATATGAGTGGCCCTCCTCTGCACTCTCTCGAGTCTATCAACATCCTTCTTGAAGTACAGCACCCAAAACCAGATGCAGTACTCCAACTGCAGTCTGACCAATGTCACATAGAGGGGAAGTATCACCTCCTTGGTTCTATCACACATCTGCTGATGCATGATAAAGTGCGGTTAGCTCTGCTGATGATTTCGTCACACTGATGACTCGTGTTCATTTTGGAATCCACTATGACTCCGAGACTTCTGTGCTGCTAAGAGGGTCACTTCCTAGGCAGTAGGTGTGCTGGATATTTTTGTGCTAGGTGCAGCACTCTGCACTTGTCCTTGTTGTACTGCATCCTATTGTGTACTGCCCACTTTTCTAACCTGTCCAGGTCTGCCTGCAATCATTCCCTACCCTCTGGAGTGTACACTTCACCCCACAAAGTATTGACTGCAGACTTGGACAGAGTAGACTTCACACCTATATCCAAGTCACTGATGAAGATATTGAAGAGTACAGGTCCAAGGACTGAACCCTGCGGAACCCCACTACCCACATCCTTCCATGTTGATACCGACCTGTCTGCTACCACTCTCTGGGTGCAATCCCCAAGCCAATTTGCCACCCACCAGACTGTTTAAACATCTGTGTCACGGCCTCTTAATTTATTTATGAGAATGGGATGAGATACCATATCAAAGGCTTTGCTAAAATCCAAGAAAATGACATAGACCTCTACTCCTGCATCTAAGCATTTTGTGATCCTGTCATAAAATGAAACCAGATTGGTCAGGCATGATCTACCTGCTACGAATCCATGCTGGTTTACCTGCTGCATTATTTTTCCTCCTGGACTCCCACAAATATGATCCTTCATAATCTTTTCGAAGACCTTTCCAAGGATGGAGGTGAGACTGACTGGCCTATCTTTACTCAGATCCTCCTTCCTCCCCTTCTTGAAAATAGGGACTATATTAGCCCTTTTCCAATCCTCTCAGACCTGACATGAGTGCTCAAATAGCCGTGCCCATGATTCTGCTATGACACCAGCCAGTTCCTTCAGTACTCTCAGATGAAGCTCATCCAAGCCTGCTGACTTGAACACATCCAGTCCATCCAAGTGACTCTGCACCAAGTCAGCGTTGACAGTTGGTGGAATGGTGTCCTGCTGATACCCATCTAAGAACCCATTAGGAGACTTATCTTGAGCCCTGTTCAGGAACACCGACACAAAACACTCATTGAATAGCTCAGCATGTTCTCCCATCTGTCAATAATTGTTCCTCCTTGTTCAGTAGGGGTCCTATACTGCCCTGCGCCTTCCTTTTACTCCCTACATACCTAAAAAAAGACTTTTTATTGTCTTTAATTTGTGTTGCCAGCCTCAGCTCTGTAGTTGCTTGGGCCTTTCTAACTGCCTCCCTGCAAGTGCGGGCCAAGTAGGTATACTCCTGCTCGGTAGCTTCCCCCTGCTTCCACTGCCTATATGCCTTCTTTTTTTGCTCTTAGGCTCCCCTGCATTTCCCTGTTTAGTCAGGGAAGTTTTTTGGCTCCTTTCTCCCTTTTCCCTCGTACTGGGATAGTCTCCCTCTGCCCAAAGGATCGCTTCCTTTAGGAATGACCACTCTTCCTGGACTTCCATCTTGCCAATACTCTTATCCTGCAGTGCATCATTGACTAGACTCCTAAGCACACTGAAGTTAGCCTTCCTAAAGTCCAGCACTTCCACCCTACTAGTTATCTTACCCAACCTATGTCGTATGGTGAATTCGATTGATTGATGGTCACTGTCCCCAAGGTGACCATGATTCTGCAGCTCTCCTACCAGATCCTCCCCTGTAGCCAGTAATAAGTCCAGTAAGGCATTCTCCCTAGTGGGACCGTATAGCTCTTGCATTAGGTGAAGATCCTGCACACAGGTTAAGAATCTACGTGAATGGTTGGATTTGGCTGACTGCTTCTCCCAGCAGATGTCAGAGTAGTTTAGGTCCCCCATGACAATGACATCCCTAGACTGTATGGCCTCTGAGAGCTGCCTCAAGAATTCTAAGTATAGCTTTTCCTCTTGGTGTGGTGGTTTATAGCAGACCCCCCCCCCCCAGCTCCATGTGTCCTAACCCACAATGCCTCAATTTTCTCCTCCTCTGATCTCATTTTGATTAGAGTAGATATGTAATGCTCCTTTACATAGAAAGCAACCCCACCCCCATTTCTCCCTACTTTGTCCCTTCTGTACATCCTGTAGTGCTCAATTTGTACTGCCCAGTCATAGGTAGGGTCCCACCAGGTTTCCATTAGCCCCACTAAATCAAAGTTATTGTCTGCAAGCAGGAGTGCGAGTTCTTCCTGCTGTTCCCCATGCTCCTAGCATTAGTGTAGAGGCACTTGAGACCTCCAACTGGTGCATTTGGTGCCCCCCTGTTCTGATGCCCAAAGGGCCTCTTGGTACTTACCTGGGGTGTACTGCTGCATGTCTCACAGTTTGTAGGTTCTAGACTCTCTGCATCTCCTGCCTCCCTGTCCCCCATCATACTTAGTTTAAAGCCTGATGTAGGAGGTCAGCCAACCTGTAAAAAAGACTCTTACCTTTTGCGGAGAGATGAAGCCCATCTCATCACAGGATGTCCCTTGCATGGAAGTGCGGATCATGGTCCAGGAAGCCAAACCATTACATAAGCATGTTAGCTGGTTTTAACATTTTCATAACATACTAAAGAATTTGGTGTGTAATATCCATCAATAACATCAACATCTAGGTCAGGGGTAGGCAACCTCCAGCATGTGTCAGTGTGTGGCACTCAAAGGCATTTTGTTTGGCTCATGTGTCTCAGGGCAGATGGTGGGGAAGAAGCCGGGGCTGCAAAGCCACAACAAGGATTAGGCCCCTCATGGCTCCCCTGCTATCCGCCCCTAGCTCACCAACACCTTACAAGTTGAGGCTGTGGCTGTTTTTGACACTCGGCCCAAGAACGTTGCCAACCCCTGATCTAGGTCCTCTCGCCCAGAAAGCATTTGAGCCAGTGTCTTCTACAGCAGAGTGCTTTTAACCATTATGCTACAGGTGAAGTAGTGCTTACTAGTCATCTCCTTGAAGCTTGCCCACTGCATTTTTCATTTACTGTTCACTGGATAAAATGGACAGACAGCATTGGGATAGTTTCTCCCAGGTCCCCCTTCCTTCCAGGGCAGCTTTAACATCAGCCCCTTTGCCTCTCTCCTGATGTACTCTTTGTGATCCCACATCT
>NW_005841918.1:534759-559237 GCF_000455745.1 Alligator sinensis
GCCACCCAGTGTGCCAGTGTCAGTAGAAGTGAAGGGTGCTATGGGTAGTGCCTAGCCTATGACCTGGTGTTTATAGTACTTTTCTGGGAAGCAGAAGACATGGTTTTAAACACCCATAAAGGGGCAAAATCCATTTCTCCTGTTCCCTGAGCAAGTGCCGTAGCTACTAGGCCAGTGAGCTGAAAGGTAGGGTGATCGGTTCCTCTGGGCACATCTATACAAGATGCTATGTCACTTTAGCAATAATCTATGGCAGTGTAGCTCATCGATATGGCAGCGTAGCATTGGTGGGCACAAACTGTGACGCCGACGCTACTGCACAGTAACGTTGGAAATGACCTGTAATTCAGTTATTCTATTTGCAAATACCTGTCCAAAGTAATCAAGATGCATCTTAACCTTTTCTTGTGAGCTGAATAAGTTGAGCTCTAAAATTCTCATGTCATAGGATACAGTCCTTCCATCTGCTTAATCGTTTTTGTAGTCATCTCTTGAGCTCCTTCTGATATATCCATATCCTTCTTGAAGTATGGACACTAGAACTGGATACAGTAGTCTAGCAGCAGTCTTCCCACTACGTTGTACACAGGGAATATCACTTTGCTAGTTCTGCTTGATACTCCTGTTGTTTGCCACAGCATTGTACTGACAGTTCACAATGGCTAGGGATGGACATTCAAAAAACCTGAGCCTGAATTGATTCAATCTTTCCAGGTTAGTCTAACCTCACTAGTCTAAATCAGTTTTGTAACTGGACAGACATCCCAGAAATGCAGGCACATGGCTTCAGTGGCTCAGGCCAGAAGCCAGGGGGCTCTAGAGCATCCCTCCCTTCTTTCCAAAACACTGAGCTGAGGAGGGTGTGGCCAGGCCCTGGTAGGACACCCTGATTAGCTCAGCAGGGAATGAATAACAATGTTTATCATCCCCCTAACTCAGTGATTATCTCCCAATTAAGAAAACAGAGGGACATTACTGGCTACTTGTTGATTCTGCCTGTTTATTCTACTTTTGATTCAACACAGGCAGTAGCCAGCATGTAGTCTGCTAACTAATACACAGACACCTCCTCAGCAAGGCAGAGGGGAGGGGGCAATTCCTGCTTAGCAAGGAGTGGTATGGGGAGATGGGAAGCAGATCGCAGTCTCTGGAGCTGCAACCAGGGAGTAGAGGGGAGGGGCCAGCCCTGCTGTGGAGCAGAGAGCCCTACCCAGCCTAGAGAGCATGCCAGGATGCTGAGGATATCTGGTTTTTCTTAAACCAGCAAGGGGCCTGGGACAGACATTGCATAAAATGGTTTGACCCAAATCAGTTAAGTCTAATACTACATTCAACCAGGTTTGTCTCAAACCGGTTTCAGCCATTTTCAAACTCGTGTATGTGCACTGAACATTTGTTCTGTTACAGGTTTAAACCAGTTTCTGATCACTTAAACCAGTTTATGTGTAATGTCTGTCCGTAGCCAATATCTGTGGTGACCTTCCCTGAAGGTCACAATCCTGAAAAGTTTGTTCTGGTATGTCATATAACTATTTACCTTACCAATGAGTGCCACTTCTGGATTACATAATGATCTAAACAAAATCTATGTTTATTATTTGTACTCAGAAATGGAAGAGAAGAGAACTCATCTTCTTGTCCCATCTTGGAATAAATATTTTTCCACCTATTTCAAAGTGTGGAAAGGGCCTTAAACTATCACAAACAGCTGTCAAGGCAATCGATTCATGCCCTTTAAAAATTAAGTAGAAGAGTACCACTTAAAAGAAATGGTTTAGATGTTTTTGAACTTTAGAATTTCATCATTAAAAGCACTTTTACACAGCAGACATAAGAAGATAATTAACAGTAACAGTTGCAAGCAATTAAAAAACATTTCCTGTTCCCATCACTGGACAAAAAATATAAGATCTTTCCAGAACCATTAAATAAAGATCTAGGAATGGGAAATGCAGCACTAATTGTGTTACTGTTCTGAATAACATCCATATATCTTCAATCAGTAACAAACTTACGGAGAACAGTTAATTACATAGAAATGTAGTTATGACAGATAAATATATGTAAAAATCTCCCATCCAAATGGCTTATGTTCAAATTGAAATTGTTTCATTATTCTTTTGTCTCATTCAAAATGTTATGGTTTACTTAGTATAAATGCTTCACACTTACGTTCCTCTGTGTGTTTCTTGGATATTGAAGATATCCAAGAAACAATGGGGGTAATAACAATGTGGGTATTGAAGCTTGCTAATACCTTTTGATTTGAATGGTAAGGAACAGATATATATTTTCTAGGAAGGAAAAGCAGGTGTTATCATATATAGTTGGAAAGTATAGCTGATGAGCTATCTTCAAATGTTAAAATCCAGGATTCTTTCAACATAAATCTTCTGTGAATTTGGATCACTATGCTGTTACGTTTGATAAATTCATAGCTTTTTAAAAAACTTAACCACTCTTTACTCCCAGAGCAAAATAAATCAGAAACCCATGAAAAGTAATATCCAAACTGAAATTAAGTGTAAATCATCTTCTTAGAAATATGAGAAGCTGCAAATCAAGCCCAAAGGGATTTTTTTTTCTCCAAGCATGTTTCTATAAATGCCGTGAAGATATCTATTCATTATAGAAGTGCTGATGCTTCGTCAGCATAATGAAAATTACCACTTGACATCTGTTTGTCTTGGAAACCACTATTTAGATAAACTAAAGGTGTACACATGTTCTCTAAGAATTCTTTATGTCAGGGGTGGGCAAGTATTTCTGGTGCAGGGCTGCTTAATGAGTTTTGATGAGATGTTGAGGGCCACAAGGGTAGCCCCACCCCTTGACAGGTTCCCCGCCCCCTGATCAACATATTGGGTGTGGAAGTTCCACCCCCAAACCCCTAACCTTTGCCACTGGAAGTCCCTCCTCTTGCCCCCAGAAAGACTCATTTCGGGAAGGGGGTTTGTCGTCTTGGAACTGGAAAAAACCTAAATTATATACTAAAATTCAAACATTGACATAAACATATTTTAATTTTATTTAAATTTTTTTTTCTTGCTTTGTGTCTCTTTGTGTGGTGTATGTAGAGGTGACTGCATGATAGCTCAAAATGAGGTCTTACTCTTGTATATTGCAGGGTGGGGTGTAGGGGTTGTTGGGTATGGGGTTTGTGTGGGGACTGTGGGTGTGTGGGGACCTGCACTGCACAGGCCTGGCCCTGGGTGCCCCACACCTGCTCCAGGCTCACCCACGCAGGCTCAGCAGTGGTGGTGCAGGACAGAAGCTGCTGCTCAGCATGGGGAAAAAGCAGCCCCTCCCCCTTGCCACTTCCGGGCAGTTCTTGCTAGAGCCTCCCAGAGCCAGTGCCAGACTGCCCTGTGTCTGTTCTGTGTTGCCACCACTGTCCTGCTTGGCAACCCAGAGGCACTGGTGATGGTGGCACAGACACAGGGTAACCAGGCGCAGGCTCTAGGCAGCTGCACCAAGAACTGCCCAGCAGTGGCAAGGGGGAGGGGCCGCTTTTTCCCCACAATGAACAACAGCTTGTGTCTCATGCCGCCACCGCTGAGCCTGAGCAGGTGAGCCAGGAGCAAACACAGGGCACACGGTGTCAGGGCTGTGCAGCACGGGTCCCCACCTATCCATCTCCATGGTGAGGCAAGTTTGTTTGAAATGATTAATGCCATAGTATACATCACAGTGTTTGTCTCTGAAGTATTGATGTTGATTAAAGAGCTCAGTGTTGCTTGTAGCACTTCTAAGGCTATCCAGCAGCAAAGATCATATCCATTGTACCTCTGAGTGGTCTAAAACCATACTGGGACTCAGATTCCCCGGAGTGAGGAAACTGAATCTACTGAGGAGAATGCAGCCGAAGATCTACTCAGCTCTGGACAAGAAAACACTACCACAATAATTCCTACAATCCAATCTATCTCTTTTCTTGGAGATAGCCTTTCAGGCCACTGGGAATCTATTTATGTTTCCAGGTTTTCATAACTTTGTGTAGATCATGAGAGAACTTTTTCTACCCTGCTTATAAATTTCATCTGGTATTCCATTAAGACCACATGCTTTGTTGTTTTTCATCTGCTTAATAATTTTCAAGGTCTCTTGATCATGGATCATGCAAGGTAGTCCTTTATGAGGGATTATGAAGTATATTCAGTGGTGTTGTCTTCAGCATTACAATCTTGATTCAGGAGCTCTTAAAAATGTTCCTTCCATACTGCATTGATGGTGGAGCTATCTTTAAACAGTGGCAATAGCTCTGGTGATGTGGATGTTCAGCAGTCCAGAGACTGTGATACATTTGCATATTAGGATGGTTCAAAGAAGAGTGTATATGTAAAGGTGTATGTTTTCTAGAAAGGTCTTGATTTGTGTATACCCTGGTATATTTCCCGTGTCAGTGAGACAGACAAGCTAACAGTGAATAAAGGATATCTGATTTCTGTGTGGTTTCTCCTGCTCAGTGGGCACGTCTATATGTGTACCATTACTGCGCTGTAACTTAGGTTATAGAGCATTAACTGAAAATTACTGTGCAGCATGGGTGCACGTCTACACATGTGCGCCCATTCCACATAGTAACTATGGTGACTTTTGTCAAATTGGGCATAAATTTCTGTTTTGACCCTGTTTCGACCATTTCGCTAAATCATGTGGGAGGCAGGGAGTCAGCCCAGCTGAGCTGCTTCCCTGCTCCCCGTGCGATCTAGCGTGGGGGATGGTGAGGCAGCCCAGCTGAGCTGCCTTCCCTTCCCCCGGCACTTTAGCATGGGAGCAGTCCAACTGGGATTCTTTCCTTCCCCCCCTGTGATCTGCCTCCCCATCCCCTGCTGGATCTTGCACTGGGGATGGGAAGTCAGCCCAGCTGGACTGACTTCCCATCCCCAGCGCTATGGTCAAAATGTTTCAACTTTTGAAACGTTTTGACTAGCCTCGTTTTGTTTTGAGGCTGTTTCGACGGCCTTTGTTTCATTCAATTTTGCTGTTTTGACCGCGAAATGAGTCGAAACAGTGTCGAAATGAAATAGCCATCGAAATTTCGCACAACCCGACTGTGCAGTAACCCTGTTTATGTGGACTGACTTGGAACAAACTTTAGTCCCAAGTCAGCCCATACACAGCATTACAGCGCTATTACAGCTACACGTGTAGACGCTGGCATAAAATCTGCTTACAGCACAGTAAGTTACTGTGCAGTAAATTCACATGTAGACGTGCCCACTGGTGAACCTGAAGCAGTGGAAGTGGAAGACGTGTCCTTAGAGGATGCAACAACATGGATAGAGACAAACAACTATGCTGCAAAGCAGAATGCCATGTGAGGGATTCAAAATTGGTTTAATCTTAGATCAGTAAAACCAGAGCCACAACAGATGCTTCACAAAATTACCAAACATGTAATTGAAAAGTTAACAATGTTATGGGCAAATATGTTTTCCAAATTGGCCACCTAGAGATTTTGAGATGTGTGGCTTATTGGAAACATTTTACAAGGGTTTCTCATCATCTTTTTTAAAATTGAGTACAAGATCTTCTTCCTCAAACTTCAAATGAGTGTCTCAGAATGGTTGCTACCAAAATATATTTTTGTGCAATAATATTACAAATTGGCAACAACTTTTACATGAAGTCAAATGATAAGTGCATTTGGACATTATATAGTTTGAATGTAAACTGGAAAAGTGATTACCATTACAGTGAAAATTTGAGTATATGAATAACTTTTAAGCCTTAGAGATTCACAATTTAAATGCAGAACTAATATCAGAAATATTAGCATCTCTTTTCTGTTTAATCTGGAAGCTGGAAACATTTCTTCATCTTCACACACAAAGATAAGTAAATGGAAATGTAACTCTATTGGTGTGACTTGTTCCATAAAACAATGCATATTTTGCTGTAATTTAGTAGATTGATTGTTTGCATTCTAGCACAAAGTAAGCTATAAGCAGGAGAATGTTTTAAGATCTATACATACAAATTCACTATTAGTCATTGAGGCTGCTATTGTAGCAAGATTGGTGTATCTTCTGAAATTATATAGCATACCTCAAAATGGAAACTACTTTTTCAGATGGCGTAGAAGTGATCTTAGAAAGTCAATAAACTTAATTTCATTCCCTTGTCTTAGTACTCAAATGCCATGAAAATTAGAGCACATCCTCTAGAGCTAACACATGTTGTACCATCCAGTTTAAACATCTCCTCTTTTTCTATGCTTAAATATCGAATGATAAATTCTGACTGACGTAAAGTGGTGATTTATATATAATGGCTTCTTTTTCTGGTTCTATTTTCTGTTTTATTATCCATTAGCAACTTGATTTCATTGAATTATTTTGAAAAAATTAGATCCGTAGAAAATTATATCACAAGCAATGTTCTACTAATGACATTGCAAATCGTTCTTAAGCAAAGCTGTACAAATTTAAGAACATTCATTGTTGAAGGGGAAGAACCAATTGCTTTAAAACTATAGCTTAAGATTTGTATTGCTAAAATCTGTGAATCAGATTTATACACTATTATTTTCTAATATAGCTTATTTAAATTTCAGTTTTCCCACTTTCCTCAGTACAGCTGTGTTTGCTGATTCTTAGATAATTCAAGGCAAAACATCATTAGTGATGCAGCTATATTAAACCCTTAAGTACAGTACTGAGAACTTTGAGGATATTTGAAGTCTGCACCAAGACCTGGATCTGAATTTTATAAGTATCTTTTATATTTTAAAAACCTCAGAAAAAAATCATTCCAAGTGTCTTGGTCAATTTGAGCATGTCTTCTTCAGTTCTGTGAACTGGTAGTTATGAAGACAACCTGTCCCCTATCTTTCTACAAAATGCAATTATATTCTGTTAAAGATACTTACAACACAGTACCAAGAAAGAAGGTGTTGCTGTTGAATATTCATTTTAATTTAAAAGGTATACATGTATGCAATTACTAGTTTTATTTAGGCTTCCTCCATCTTGTTTTATCCCTCCAGGTTTTTCTGTTTCCTATAATGTTAAATACTCTTGCCAAACAACTGCTCTCATAATGCTTGAGCCATTTACAAGTACCTCTTATTGGTCACCAGAAATAGTTTCTACATTAGAAAACACAACTGAAAGTTCCATTTTCATAAGGCATAAATTCAGCATTTGCAGACTCAAAACATGAGAGCCATGAACTTAATCATCTTTGTGCATAAATAAACCTAACTATTAACTTTACTATAGCTAATATATAGCTCAATAAAGTTTCGTTTTTGGGAATAGTTTTGATTGTATCAGTAGAAAAGAAAGTATGGTGTGCTCACTTCATGTTCAAACTGAATGATACAGGGAAAGTAAAACTGTTTACTTGTTCACATTGGGTTTATAAGCTATTAAGAGTTGCTAATGCTAACTTTCCCACAACTGTCCTAAGACCAGGCAAGAAATGTTTCCTTCTGAAAGGGAGACTGAGAGTGTGGGAGCTCTTGGATCTGGAAGGATGTTAAGGAACACCAATATTTTTTATTTCTCTATCCTGATCGTATGAGTGCAGAGAAGAGAATCTCAAGTTTAGTCCTGTTTTTCTGCACAGACATGATTCTAGCACAGCCAAACAACATAGCTTGTTCTTTAGGCAAGCACTCTCTGTTGCTCTGTATGTGTACTGTACTTAGCATATATTTTTAGGGCGGTATTGTATCACAAAATAATAAAATCTGTTGAATTTGTTTGATGAAATGAAGAAAAATTAGCAGTTTCCAGTACTTTAAAAGTAATAGAATAAACAAAGGATAACTTACTTTTTTCTTTAAAATACTGTAAATTCTCAGAATTTATACTGAGTTGGGCACCTGGGAAATTTAACATGTACAATTCTTTCATTGTACTTCTTACCCTGTATCACTGAAAACAGCAGAAGTGTCATAACTGACTTTGGTAAGGGCAAGTAATCTCTGTGGATTACATCTTTTAACGCAGAGCCATTTCATTGAGTGTGTTAATTTTAACATCATATATTTTTCTTTTAGAATTCCAACCTGATTCATCAGAAGGTGTCTCCTCCCACTGAGCGGCAAGGTTCACCAATCTTATCATTCATTATTCTTGAACAATACAATGCCATTCTCCTAGTACAAAGTGTCCATCAGTCACTTGCAGCTCTCAGTAAAGTCATCAGAGGTACCTCACTGTTGAGCTCTGAAGTACAAAGACTAGCAAGCGCTCTACTAAACCAAAAGGTAAGTTAATCTTAAAATCCCTGGTCCTTAAGAATCATTCTTAAAGTTTAAACAAAAATCTCCAAAATTATAATCCATTTTTCAATTACACCATTTTTTCAGAATTGTTACTGGTTTATTTTTGTTTTGTTTTAATTCTTTTTCATTAACATTGTCACAAAAAGGGTAGAGGGGTTCAGGAGAGTCCTAATCAAATAGGAATCTTTCAAAAGAAGGTCATTGGTTCAAGATTTTGAACAGCAAATGTTTACCATCTGAAGGCTGTTAACAACTACAACACTAATTGCTATGGTTAATCTAAGAAGCAATTTCAAAAGTGAGCCTAAAGTAGCAGCATAGAACTACTTTATTGTACTTGAAGTTGAGGCTTCATGGAAATCAATTAAACCATGATTGCCAGTTAGCTGTGTTGCACTTTTTGTGAGGATAAATAAATATTAGTAGTGTCAGTCTGGCATTTTTAAGAGTGCTGATGGGTGCTGACTACATACAGTTACTTTCTTAATGTTAGGGATACGATTTCTTTAGATATAAAGCAAAATGGCCAAACCACCCAACTATCCTGCAGGGTACAAAGCTTGCTATTTTGTACCATAACTTGACTATAATTGTTCATCATGAAAACTTAGAAAAATGTTGTTTAAGCAGCCAGGGAGCCTTTGTGCATATTATGCACTTTAGCTTAGCTTTCTCTCAAGAATATACAAAGCTAAGTAGAATTAAGTTCTGGAGTAATATTTCCACATCAAATACCACAAAACCTCACCAAACAAATCATTTATATTAGCCCTGAAAACATTATTTTTAGCGCTGTCAAACGATTAAAAAATTTGATCGTGATTCGTTGCATGATTAAAAAAATATTCACAATTAATCACACAGCTAAAAGCTCAAACTCATGTGAAGAAAAACTCAAAATTATGCAGGTACTTTGTATGGTTCAGGGTGGGTGTGTGCGTGTGGGGGGGAATTTATGACAGTGTGGGGGGCAGTGGGTTTGTGGGGGGGGTTTGAAGCCCAGGGTGGGGGGTTCCTGCATACCCTAGCAGGACGTGGGGTACTGTGGGTTAGGAATGAGGGGCAGCAGCAGGGCTTGGGGGGCTGTGGCTTCGGAGTGAAAGGCACACACACCCCCACATACATAGACAGAGCACAGCAGATAAGCATGTAGCGGGGAAGGGACCTGGGGAGAGGTAAGGGGCAGGGGGTGCAGATCAAGGCCCCCACAGTAAGGGAGGAAGTGAGGCAGAGGAAGGGGCAGGTGCTGGGGTGAATTGGGCCCCAGGCCTGGGCGGGTCATGGGATGGAACCGTGGGTGGCTCATCCAGGGCGTCAGGGTCAGGGATTGTTCCCGCCCCGTGTGCATCCCCAGGAGAGGCATGGGGGGCATGTGGCCCCTGGATTTGTGTGCAGGGCAGAGGCAGGCTGCTGCTGCAAGCTGGGACTCTGCACCCTGCTGCCATTGCCCCAGGACCTGTGCAATGCCATGCTATGCCTCCTTCTGCTGGGTGAGCAGGGGACAAGGTGTAGCCAGCGCATGGCTCCTAGGGCAAAGGCAGTGGGGTGCAGATCCCCAGCCTGCAGCAGCAGCCCACCTCTGCCCCACACACAAATCTAGGGGGCACATGCCCCCCATGAGTCCCCTGGGGTGCGCACAGTGGCAGGAGCTCCCCCATGCTCCTGGATGAGCCACCCATAGCTCCATCCCATGGCCTGCCCCGACCCCAGGGCACCATTCACCCCAGCCCCTGCCCTTGCCTCTGCCTCAATCCCTCCCTCACCGTGGGGGCCTCACTCTGCCTTCCCTATGCCCCTTCTCCTTCTCAGACTTGCCTACTGGGCGCTGCTCCACATGCTGCTGGGCTGTGTTCCTGGATGCCTGCAGGCTGCGGCTGCCTATCTCTGTCTGCGTGTACCTTCCTCTCCCTGCTGCAGCTGCCCATAGCCTGCACCCAGGCTGCCCTATGGTCCTCTGCACTGCCACTGCTGTCCTGCAGGGCAGCCCAGAGGTGGCAGTGATGGCAGCAGGACAGAGTGCCCGGGTGCGGGCTCCAAAACCATATGCATGATTAATGCATTAAAAAAATTAACACGGACAATGATTAACTTGTTAATCACACACGTTAACCGCAGTTGACAGTCCTAATTATTTATTTTTTGTCATTTCACTGCAGGTTAAATCAGTATCTACAGCTAAATCTGGATCTAATTTCACTAATACAATATCCTACAAATGTATATTCCAACAAAATGCTGTCCCCTTTCTCTGTTTTGAGGCTCCATAAAGTTTTAGTTTCGCCAGAGTAAACAGCAGTAATCTGCACTCTTTGTTTATGCAATACACATCATTGGCTGATCAATACAGATCAAGCCATCTCAAACTAAAGAAGGCTTTCATAGCTGTCAATAAGCAGGAGATAGCAAGAATCATCACATTATATACTTTTTTCTACCTTGTATTTCAGGGGTTTTTTTCCATTTGAAGTCTTATTTTAATGTTCTAAATAAGCTTCAGCCAAGTGAATCAGGAATTTCACTTAGTTGAATTATTGTTATATTAACAATGCCAGTATGTTGACTTTCTTGGGGAAATTAATGCCTGTAGGCTCAGAGTGTATGCTGCTTCAGCTATGAGATTCATGCTGTTTGTATAAATTCAGAGAGTAACTCATCCTAAGATTAAGTTTTATTATCCTAAAGTATTAAATAGAACATAATTTATTGAAACCCATACATGTAAGAGGAGGTCTTATGAGCACTCTCCTGGTGACCAGATACTATTGCATGTCTTGATGAACAGCTTTATCTCGTAGTAGAAGACTTTTTTCAGGTCAGCTGTGCCTTAGTCATCTATTCAAGGGATGGGTATTTTTTTTCCTGTTTTTTCCCTTCTGTATACCAACCCAAGGATCTAGTGAGTAGCTCAAGATATGAAAAATCACAACTTGGTTTGTGTCTGATATAAGTACTGATTCACTGTGTGTGATTCCTTGATCAATTGATATTGGAATTGAATTTATCAGAAGGCCATCCCTTAAAGAAACTGGAAACTGGGCTGGAGCACTGAGTATGGCTTGGTTCAGTGAGGATATGACCACCTTTCACAAGTTTTGAACCCTCATAGTATAGGAGAACAAAAGGTTTATCTCTCCAGTTTGTCGAAAACCATCCCTCCTCAAGTCATGGCTGATTGTAGCCTTCTGACATATGAAGAGATTAGGAAAGCAATGATGGCCTACACTGATTGAGTAATTGCTAAATAATTCCTTGGTGGGTTAATAAGGTTGGGGCCTAGTTAAAACACATCCCTTGTATCTTACTTTTTTTCCATCTTATCTCAGACAATGTTTCATTATCCTACTGTACTTTGACACCTGATTAAAATTTAGTCAATGCAGTGACAGCTATTTTCTCTGTTTTTCAATATTGGCACTGTTGCAATCATGTCTATAAACTAAGATTAATGACTGTAAATAAACAACTTATTGAGATATTTAGACTGGCCCCATAAATGAACGTTAATTGATATTAATTTACTTCTTAGATCTTCATGCAAGAAACAATATTATAAACATCATTATGTATTTATTGGAATATCAGATTTTAATTAAAATAGGTTCTGCATTTAAGACAGTTTTGCCTTTTAATAATTCATATTCTCAAGAAACCATTGTTGTAAGGGAACATTTATAGTACAACCAAAATAAAATATCTTATGTTGCTCACATTATTGTATCTTTTAAATGCTATTTTTTTTTACCATCCATGATTGGTATTGGTACTTACACCTAAGCCAGTGAATGCAAATATTAGGTATAATGGCCATTTTTAATGATTTTCAGTTATTCTTTTTATTATCAACCGCAAGGCTCACTTGTGCACTCAAGCAATACACTGAAAATAAATTTAGAATGTGAGGAGCCAGTCATTGTCACAAAACTGTGTCCAATGGTTCTAAAAAATTGTATCTCTCAAAGCTGTCAGTTCAGTGAATCATGATATGTTGAACAAAACATTTTTGGCAGTTCACTCTGGTAGTGTTCTTGCTCATTGAACCCGCCTACTTCAGCACAGTTCATTTTATTTGACTGTGAATAAAAACACAATATATTCACCAGCTCTTAGAAGAGGGCAATGCTGTTCACTCAGTCAACAATTATATTCTTCCAAGGTGGCGCCCAAAGTGCCCAACATAATTCTAACACTTATTTCTGTCACTCATTCCAACTGTGCTGTCTAGTTCTACTGTGACTAAAATGCCATACCTGTTCTAATCCCCACTTTTAGAGCTCTATTGCTTGTATATTTTAATCCTGTCCAGCTAAACCTTGGCATACGTTTCACCTGCAAATGATTTATTTAATGTATTGTACATTAAATTGTTTTGTTCTGGCTCCTCTGGGTTATACACGAGGTGGTAAAAGGATTAATTTTTAAAACCTAGACTTGGCATTCACCAAAGTTGTAGTTGTACATAGAAAAGGGACTAAAATTTCAGTAGAAGCTCAGATGCTGTAAATGCTTGGATTATAATGGTTTCAAGGATATATTGCATTAGCATAAAATTGATAATAGATCAAGTATAAGTTTTCTATTGTATTGAATATTATCAATGTAATATTGTTATACCCTTTAAAATTAGTATTAGGTGAATAGTCTGAAAATGCATTTTCTACTACTTAGTGAAAATCATATCGCCCATACTTCGTCTGTGTTTTCCACTGCCTGTTATTTCAGAATAACCTCTCCAAAGCTTTATACATATTTCTTAAAAATAATAAGGTTGAAAGCCTTAAGTTACAACAGTGTTTCTCCACAGGGTTGTCAATCCTAGATTTTTTTTACTGACAATATACAGACTTGTTACTGGCAACCAAACATTTTTACTGATATATGTTTTACCTAATGTAAATGTAACCTGTGCTGCCAGCCCCTGGACAGCTGTAACAAATTCAGGGGTTGAATGTAACTTTTAGCACGATCTTACTTGGCTGTAGAAATAGTTTTACATTGTGCTGCCCCCACCTCATGAGTGCTGTGCTGCCCCCTACTCACCTCGCACCCTGACACCCTTGACTACCCCACACTGTGTTGCTTTCCCTACCTTATCCCTGCCATTTCCGCTCCCCCCATTCTGGCATGGACCCCACCCAACACCTCTTTCCACTCTGGACTCTACAGCTCCATCCTGGTTGCACCACTCCTTCCCTATCCTGCTCAGTGCCTCACACTGCCCAGCCCTTTCTACCTTTGAGGAGACTAGCCATTAGAGGCAGCACAGGCATGCGCAGTGGCAGCACATGGCTTGGGGAAATGAGGCTCCCATGGGCTGCAAAGTCTAAGACTATTCCCTATAGATGGACTGCTCTGTCTATCCATCGACGTTAGCCTCAGGTCTCATTCCCATGATAGAATTTCAGTCAAGGTCATGGCTTCTTAGCCTTTTTTTTGTTTTACCGACTGTATGAGCAAGCATTTTTAAACCTTTCTTTTACAGACTGTCTGTAAAATTATGGACAATTGGCAATCCTGTTTCCTCCACATTTTTTCCTAAAAGCTATCTATTATCACCATGATCAGTGGCACCTTGAAGAGTGAACTGAAACTGATGACACAGTAATTGAAGTCTCAATTGCCCCAATCCTGGACATAATTTAAACTCAGGGGCTGAGTCCAGATGAGCACAGTCATGCAGTATGTGGTGCCATAGACACATCTGCAGCGCCACATACCGCACATTCAGCTGCTCTCCACATTGCAAGGCAGGGTGGGAGGATGGGGCTGACCCCTGGATTTCCAGGGGTAAACAAAAAACATGCAAAAAAAGCAGAGTGGTGCATGTGGGGGCAGTGTATGCCGCTCAAAATTGGAGCCTTGACTGCCTGGAGCCATGTTGTGACTGCTGGCCAGGCTCTACATGGTAGCATTACTGGTGCTGCATCCCCAGGAGGCCTCCAGGAGCCCAGGTAAGGCTGCTGAGGCCAGCCCAGTGCTGGCCCCAGCCTCCCCTACCCCACCCAGGGTAACCTGCCGTGCACCAGAAGGCTCATGCCACAGGCATTTCCCAGGGACAACTAGTGCTGGTACAAGATGTCCCACTGCTAGTAGTACCCAGGGAACCAAACATCCATGCTTGTATGGACACAGCCAGGGGGAGTATTTGTACCCTTAACTTTACCTTAGTGCTTGTTGGATTGGATCTCTATCTTGAAACAAATCTACATTTCTATAAAATGTGATGGTCATTTTCTGTTAAGCTTTAAAATGAAAACTAATGAATGTTCTTAAGAATCTAGAAATTCACGTATTACTACTTTTATTTTCAAATGCTTTGTTTTTTTAAAGGTATATGAAAAGGTCACCAGAATTCTGTAAGCCTTCCATGGATGGAATCACTTTTGAGTGAGCCGTAGTTCTGTACTGAGAGGTTTTAAAGATCATGTTCCTAAGTGATTTACCCAAGGTCACATTTATCTGTTATGTATTATAATTTCCTATATATCTTCTATCACCTTAGAGTCTGACCACCATGGAAGGCGTAAGCATCAGTAGCAAAAATACAGAGTTATTAATCGCATGCTCCAGCCAATCCCTTGAGCTTTTTACACTGTATTTGAGCCTCAGATTATTTAATGTAATTCAAATAGTTACATTGCAGCACAGTAGTGATAGTTTTTAAATTCCAATATCCATTTAATATACTTTTTTTTCAGTGTCCCCTCACATGGCAGAACAAGTGGGAAGGTCCAGAAGATCCTCTACAGTATCTCAGAGGTCTTGTGTCTCGAGCACTTGCTATCCAGGTATAATGGAGCACTCAGTTAACTTCAGAATATTCATTTTTAATGCTGCGAGGTACCTTGTGTATTTCACTAAAGTAGGAGTTTCCAAGCCATGATCACAAAGTGGTTTAAAAGTACAGAGGTAACTCCTCTGTAGCATGACAGGTATCTAGTTGTGGTTCAGGACTTCTGATGGTTGTCTGTAGGGCCCAAGAAGGAATTTTTCCCCTGTGAATATTGTTAGCGTTCGGGCTCAGGCAGAGGAGAGGGCACGTGCCTTTCTCTGAAGCCCTGGGACACTGGTCACAGCCAAAACTGATTGTTTTTGACTGGGTTGAACTGATATCTCTGGTAAAACTTAGAAAGCTCAGAGGTTCCTGAATAGAAATCAGAAAGGAATCTTTCCTGGATACCAGATTAGAAAGAACATTGCAGGGTTTAGTCTTCTGTATTGTGGCATAGGATCTTCTGAGCATATATGAACCAACATTCCTAATCTTGTAGTGGCAGGGTATATATAGTGCTCTTTTCTTCCCTATCTTCTTTGTCTTTGTGATGTTTCTGATTTTGCTTTGTAGTTGTGTTTGAGGATTTGAAGTGTTGATTTTGATGTGCATTGGCTTTTTGGGAGAAACCAATGGTAAATTGTTGCCTGTTAGTGCAGAGGATCAGATTCAATGGCCTAGAAGGCCCATTCCAGCTCTGTGTTCTTAATTTGTGCAAACATAAATTAAAAATGATAAATATAAACATGTGAGAGCAATGTAAGAACTGCAATTTTGTGTCCTTAAAAAAACCACAGTTCTATTATGGGAATATAATATTATTCACTTTTAGATAAATTTTTCATGTCTGAAACTTCAATCACAATTTTCAGTCAGGTTCTTTGGAGAAGTGCAAAAGATCTGTTTGTCTTTATTCTTTTCTCTATAGAATTATAGTAATAGTTTCAAAGCTGGTATTTCTTCCAAAATAAAATTGAAACATCATGTACAGAAGAGATGCTGATAAATGTGCCTGTTTGTGTTTTTTAGATTACATTTGGTCATTATGTTATTTACAGTAATTCAAAAAGCTGCATTAAAATGTAGTGATACTTTTAAAATGTACATATTTGAATCGATATATTTTTATTTCACTGATCCTTGTGAGATATTTAATAGCTATTAAAACTATAGTCTGATTTGATATGTAGTTTTACAAAACTGCTAAAAACAGTTGCCATTTATGCCTGAGATAGTGTACTTACACCAGAATGCAAGTTTAAAATTCTTTTGCAGTCTGACAACTAAATCATCTGGTGGTAAGGTGTCTATCATTTTCATTCACAAACAATAAGTACCATCTATAAAAAGTTAAATTAGATAGTCAAATTAAAGTGTGAAATAGATTTTACAAACTTGGAATGATTTTTTTTTTAAATAGCGATAATTTCAAAAGAGAAACTATTTTGTTCAGTAGAATGGGGAAAGATATAATTTTTGTCCCAGGTGTGTTCCTAAATCTATTATTCAAATTTAAATTCTGTCTTTAATTTCTGTGAAACTTGCTGTGGAAGAGAAACAAGTGAAAAAAATAATTGGGCAATAAATTATTTTCTTTGGTCTGTTGATTTAATGCTTGTTATAAAATGACTGGATTTATTTAGGAGGAGGACAGCGCATAAAATTGAATTCAAATCTGTTTGTGTGAAAAATAGAAATGTAAGTATGGTTACATATCAGTATAAATATATGCACATACCTGTGGGGGGAAAACACTAACCCTTGCATTGTAAGTAATTATCATTAATCTTGTTTTGGAAATTTGGACATACTTTTTACAAATCTCATGGGGAAGTTTTATTACTATTTACTGTTCATATATTTGCTACATTTTTCTTGCTTTTCCAGATGGTTGGCATTTTAAAATATTGTTACCTTGGTTCAAATTCTCTGAAAGGCTAGGCTGTAAACAATATTTTTATGGTACTTGTGTACACAATGGTCTTTCCTAGAATATTAACAATCAAACTGAGTTTGTACCATTGATCGTACACAGCAATCCAAATAAGACCAATGAAAGAACACTGGCCTAGAGGAAGCAGCTGATGTAGCAGATACTTAGGCATTCATTGACTGTGGTTCTTTTACACTTTAAATTAGTTGTAGTCTCAATAGATAAAGTTAATTTACATATACATATATTTTATAGGTTATGTCATTATCATTAGATTTAGGTGCTGATGTACATTTATTTTTGAAATATCAAATTTAATACCAGCATTTGCAATCCACTGGTACATAGTTCTGCTGTGCTATTTGCTCTTCAGCTTCTCTCAAATTAAAAAGGTACTATTTATAGTTAGCGTGTGGACAGAAAGGGCCATCTGTACCAACGCCCTTACCCTTTGAAACATTTCAAAAGTAGCTGAAGCTTTCCAAAATAGTACCTTTTAAAGCAAGATATTATTTTGAGTTCTTGTTTATTAACAAGATATTATTTCAGTTCTTGTTACGTGTGTACAGGTACAGAGGAGGATCCACTCATAGGTCCTTCAGAATCCCACAGTGCTCTGGTCTCTCTCCCTACCCTCCCCGCACGGGAGGGGCAGAGAGTGGGGCAGGCAGTTTTTAAGCTAAATGTTTCCCACTTTCTAGTCTTGGCTACTCCAGTATTGGGGACCCACCACTGCTGGTGCCAGGCTCTTCAGCCCCAGTCACCTCTACTTCTCTGCTCTTGTGAGAGGTAAGAGAAGCAAAGCAGATTTGGGGCTGAAGAGTCAGAATCCTGGCAAAGGAAAGCCGGGGAACCCCTAGCTTGACCTCATTGCCCCACATCCCTCCAGAGGCAGCCTTCACTCAGCCCCAGTACCCCTTGACTGAAAAGCTTCAGCTGCATACAGCCACAGCAAATTTTAAGCATTACAGCTGGGGAGTGCTACAGGGGTTGTATGTATCCCTCAAGACACATTTCTGTTGTTAAGCACTTCCAAGAGCCTTTCACTTAGAAATGTTTCATAAGTTACTTCTGCCTGCACTCTTAATTCCATTCACTTTGTTACACTTTTAATAAAAAAGTCAACGATCTGCACAAACCTATTGTGCCAGAGTTCAGGGCCACAAGCAAGCTAAATTGCTCCCACCTGACCCTGGCCTAACAACACTCAGCTTGCTCTAATTGCTTGAATGGGTGTGACTATCTGCTTATAAGCAGCAGACCTTTTAGGCTGCTTGTACACGTGACCGGGGTTTATTTGAAACGGTGAATTATTAATTGGTGGGTTTTTAATTGTGATGAATAAAAACCCACCATTTCATTTTAGGGACTCCGTCACTGTAACAGTGAGGGGCCCACTCCTTTTTTTTCCCCCTTTTTCCTGCCAGAACTTGCCCACAGCTGGGGGGCAAGCTGCCAGTGGGTCCTGAGCTGCTTGGAGCCAGCACCCCACCTGGCTAGCCCCAGGGGGTGCCACTGCCATGGATGGAAGGGACTGGGTCCCCTTGCAGCTCAGGCGACACCAGTAGCTTTGTCTCCCAGTCACAGGCTGCTCTGCTGGGGGGAAAAAAAAGAAGGATTGGGCCCCTCATCACTTTTTTTTCCCCAGCAGAGCCTGCCCATGACCAGGGGGCAAGTTACTGGCAAGCTGAGCAGCCCATGAGCTGTGGGGGACCCCGGTCCTTCCCTCCATGGTGGCAGCATCCTCTGGGGCTGCCCAGGCAGGGTGCTAGTAAGGTGGGTGCTGGGGGGGTGCCACCACTGCAGAGGTAAGAACAGGGCATTCTGCAGCTCAGACACCACTGGCAGTTCACCCCCTGCCTGCTCCTTTCCAGAACAGCAGCCAGCTCATTGAAACACGCCCCCTCTAGCTTCCTCTCGGCCTCTCATATTTTCATTTCTTGGCTACCCAGGGGGATAACTGCTAAAAAAAGGGTTGGAAAAGGCACTGGATAATGCCTAACCTAGGCTGTGACAATTCAAGCACTATGTGGCGATGTCATACATTCAGGTTCAAAATCTCAATAGGTACAGGGAAGGTCTAGAACTTAGGTCTCCAGCTTCCTTCCTGAGTGCCTTAATCACGATGCTATTGGAGCTAAAGCACAGAATCCTCCTCCAACATCTAATACTTGTAAATCATGGGTTTCTGACCAGCTACATTTTTGTGATTTATGTGGCCAGTGTGGGCATACGTACATTAGCTTTGCACTGGCTGGGCAAGTACGTGGCCATTTTGCATGTTTAGCTTTATATATGATTAAGCATCCACACTGCAGAGGCAATAGAATCACAACCCAACCTGTACCTAAGTGCCAAAAACACCATTTTGATGCACAAAAGGAAATAGAGTCCTGCCCTTAGAAGAGATGATGTGTTCAAAAGTTTGGGGAGATGCACTTTTTCATATGGAATAAAGAAGCTGAATTCCTGTTTCATGTGCAAGAAATGAGCACAGTCTTATCCAGGGTATCACATAGTATGCTATAGTACAGTGTGGTATAGTGCAGGCATGGCCACCCTGCAGCACAAGTGCCAAAAGTGGCATAGGCAGCCTCTGTTTGCCACAGGGCAGATCAGAGAGGGAGCAAGTAATACAGTAGGGGTGCGTGAAGTGGGCCCTATTCGATTCGGATTCAGATTTGGCCTGAATCAGGGACAGCGATTTGATTTGTTGATTCAGATCACTGTCCCTGATTTAATTCAGCTGAATCCGAATCTGAAGATTGGTTGCTGATTTAGAGAATCAGCAATTCAAACATAGACACCGCTTTAAAACTTTTTTCTACATACCTTGAGGTAGCAGGCACAGTTCATGTTCACTGTGATGCTGGGACGCGTGGAGTGTCCCACAGGAGTGTGGAGGGGCCCTCCACGTGCTTGGCAGCAAATCCAGAAATAGACCGGAAGTACTTCTGGTCCACTTCCAGGTCCGCTGAGGAGTGCACAGGTACTCCCCCACACTCCCTGGCTAGGCGATGGGCTGCAGGGGGACCCTGGGTGCCCCCCACAAACCCATGAGGCACCAGTCTCCAAGCCGGGGTGGGGGAGACGTGGGGGGGGGCCCTCCTGTGCATGCCCTGGTGGACCCAAAAGTGCTTCTGTGGGACACTCCATGCGCACCACCATCACAGCACTCATGAGCCCCTGCTACCTAGAGGTATGTAGAAAAAAAACATTTAAAGCTGTCTCTGCATCCAAATCTCTCCGAGTAGATTCGGAGGTTTCCGATTCAATTCAGAGAGATTAAAGGGTCCTTTGATTTTATTTGAATTCAGTGATTCAGCCAAAAAATTTGCACCCCCCTCCCACACTGGTACAGTATATTTGAAGACTATACCCTCTACTGTCTGTTATTTCTCACAAGATAAGTAGCTGTTAGTTGCACAGTAAAATATCATTTATTTAATTCTAGTTGGTTTCTGCTTAATTTGTGTCTATATGTCAGTCATGAATAAAGCATATTCTAAGTAAATAATACAGAGCATATAACAAAACAAAAGCAGAAAAGGAGTGTGTAATACATTTCAGTACATTTCAAGAACATATTTTTACCATGACAAGTTATACAGTTGCTTCCAAGGTATATAGTATACAGAGCAGCGTTAGAAATCTGACAGTGGTAAATACAATGCAATCTATCAAGCATGTATCCAAGACAGAGTTTCAAAGTGTATTTGTGTAGTTTGTGGAGAAAGAGGTAAGTAAACTAAGGCAGTAACTTGGATTTATATCAGATGGAACAGAGCATTAAAAAGCCACAGTTCTCAAACTGAACTCAGATGTGTATATAAGGAATGAAAGTACATCAGACAGTTTCATCCTCGCCAGATGGCTCTATTTCAGAGTTAAATTGTTTCTTCCGACCTCCATTAATAGTCTTCTTCAGAAGGTGCTGTTCAGAGGACATATCCCCAAAACAAAATAGTCTTGTTTTCATACATTGCCTTGAAAAGTGTTGTTATACATTGCCTGGAAATTGCCAGAAACATCATAAATTCTGAAACCCTTACATCAACAAACACATGTTAACTATAATCAGTATTTTCCTCCCTTACTGAGTTGTAGAGTTTAGGCCAGGAGAAAAATGATGAAAGATTATTCTTTTCTTTTGAATGTGATACAGCTAAAATACTTTCCTTATTCTAGCATTCAGGAAAATTGACAATTAAAATATACATGGCAATTTGTCAGCCTTCTTTCATTGTTTCCAGATTCTCATGGCCTTTTTTGGCATATTCAGGATAATTCTTGAAGTCCAAACTGAGAATAGTGGTTTTGATGGCTTTTTATTTATCTTGCTTATTAGCTGACAGTCCCAAACCAGTGTTTTCAGTTTCCTGAGGCAATTCATCTCTTGCTTTCTTTCAATTGTAAACTAGTCCTTGCATTTTACACTTTAATATAAAAATAGAGAGTTTAAGGACTTACTTTATTGAGCTAGGACCATGTTTCTTTTCAGATAGGATAGCACATTATCTGCTTTCTGAAGCTGCCATCAGTTCTCTAATGGAGATGAGTAGAAGGTGTAGTTTGTACTCAATCACCTGGCATACTAGCAATGAAAACTTCAGTGTTAGCCTTTATTCTTGGTTTTTCCAGTTTCATGCACCTCTAACAGTTTATGACATCAGCTGGGTTGAGTATAAATGGCACTCAAATGTTTAAAAATAACCAGCAGCAATTTAACAAACAAAATAAGTATGTATCTTTATTCTTTTTTTTAAAAAAATAGAAACACGGCAGGCTATGAGACCTGAATCCTAGCATTAATACCTATTAAAATTACCTATATACATCAGAATTCCATTTTGAAGGAAGGAGAATTACAAGACTGGGTCATGGGTGTTAGTTCCCATGCTGTAGTTTTCTGTTAAATATTTCTTTATTAGGTTTTCTCATAAAAGCAAGATATTTTTGGAGTATGCTCCTAGTAATCACAACTCCACTATACCTCTGTAAAGTATACTGCAGAAGTGTATTGATTAAACATAAGATTTTAACCAAGGTAAGAGTTGACTTAATGAAATTAGAGACAGTGGAAAAAGGTAGATCTCCGCATATGTTATTATCAGTTGAGTTACACCTGGTTAAAACTGGTGTATTGATCCACCAGGACCCTAGTGGTTGCTAGTCAGTTAAGTGCATGCTTCCACCCAAAACATGGGGAAATGCAAGGCTGCTTAAGAATTAGCACACTATGGATGAGTTGTTTCATTATGTGGTATTGTTTAGAAAGGAGTGTGTGCTGCTGGACGAGAAAGAGCACATAGAAGCAGATAGAAAGAAGCTCTAGCATAGTTTGAACAAGCTCTGATATGTGTCCCTAGGAGAAACCTCAAGATAGATTTAGCACTGGGGTGCTGGCTAAAAGTGTGTTGGAGATGTAAGATAGCAACTATTTCTGGTTGTCTGATTCTTCTTATGTTCAAGAAGTATATTCTTGTAAAAGAACAGAACCACATCAAAAATGCCTGACTCAATCACCAGTTTCTCCTCCTACCTGGAATTGTGTACACCAATGCTGTCCAAATCATCCTGCCCTGAGCCTCCATGCGTATGTGGCATGGACCCACTCTACAGGGTGGATCCAGAGCGTGGATCTCTGTGTATGAGGCATGGAGTCAGTCAGTTCCAGACTGCGAAGCTGTATCATCTGGCACTAATTAATACTGCCACCACTCACCATGTCACCAAATATTAGACCCAGGGGGAGCCCCACGAGCCAGATGTCATGGGTCAGAAGGATACTGAATATTATAGAAGTGCAAATGGTTTTGCTAAATTATCTTATGTCCTGTTAAAATTTCCTGATTAATTTAAAGCTCTGTTAGACTTATAATTCACAGAAAATGATTTATATATATTACGCAGGTACATATTAATCATTCTAAGTGTTTTTACTTTTGGGACACTATCTGTACTTTCCTACATAACCTGAATACCATCTTCTTTCCATAATATCCCAGTCATTATCCCAGGATGTGGTTGTTGTTATATGCTCTACTGATCAAGAGTATAATCACTTTAAGTATAGAAAACTGTTTGTACCTATTATATAGAACCATTTGCCACAATCCAGATTGAATGTCAAAGCATTTTAAAAGAAAGTTCTTTTAATCCTGGTAAACTTTCATGTAATAACTGATATGAACAGCTGCTTCCACATATTCAGTTGTTAAATATAGCTAATGGATGGAGAGATGAATATGTAGCTAGATGTAGATAAATAAGCACAGAGCAATACCTACATATAAAGGAATACAAGTCTGTATATATAGATGATGTATATGGCACAGGGAAATGAAAGAGAAAAAGGTCATTCTGATTGGTGTAGTATAGCAGTGAAAAGAAAATGGCTTTTACTGTGATGCAAGGAAAGCACTCTCAGGACACATCTATATCTGGAACTTTTGGAAATACTAAAGCATGGTCCAGTACGGGTAGCTATAGTTAGATTTTGCTGCTACGTCCCCTATATGTCACTATTGCCACTATTTTGTGTGCTACACCGGGGGAGCATGCTGCTATGGTGACATAGTTTGTAATCATGTGTAGACCCGTGTGATTGCTATGTTACTGTAGTGCACCGTATAGCAATGTAGCATGTTGCTATGTTGCCATAGGGTAACTTGTAGACTCAACCTCACTCTCCTGTTTTACAACAGAAATATTACAAAAGGCCTAGAGTCTGGCAATAATTTCTGCTTCATGGTAATATAAAAAAATGATCAGTGGAATTTTAAAATATATAAATCCATGTTACTTCTTGCTCAGCTGAAATTGGATAGGTCCAGCATCAGTGTATGTTTGAACAATAGGCAATGATAATGGACATAGAAATAAATATAAAAAAGCTATCTTGACTGGTGAGTACCTAATGAAATGGAAATCAAAATTACTTTTAGAAGGCTGGAATTGCAGGGGAGACAGTCGGAGACCCTCCAGAGATGATGTGGTGGCAGTAATCCTGATATGGAGAACAGGGACTCTAGCTTAGCTAAGGGAACCTTGCCTCAATGGGCTTTGCAAAGCATTTAGAAGAGCTTGCATTTGCAAATTTATTTTGGTTTATTTCCACACTCTCCATTTTTTTTTCAAATTTTAGTTACCAGGCATACATGAGTAGTCTTCTTGACTACAAGATTTATTCTTAAAAAGACTACTACATTACTGAACAATTACACACACATATCCCAAAAGAGGTAAGCATTTTTTAGCCTCTAAGATAAACTGAACCATGTGGAGATTATGGAGCTAAATACTGCATTCAGAGTTTCTGTGACATGACCTGGGAAGACTCATCTCTTACCTAATAATATTGCAAAGGGTTGCAGTGAATGCAGACTTTGACACCTGTTTCCCAAGAGATAATGGGGGAAATAAAGAAAACGTTCTTCACCAGAGACCATGCTGTAGCGGGAAACAATTAGAAATAAAAGTAATTGCCTGAATATCTGCCTTAGCATTGTGCCTGGGCTTCATGTGTATGTAGGGA
>NW_005841918.1:559297-566047 GCF_000455745.1 Alligator sinensis
GGGAAAATTGTGAAAGCCAAACAGGAAAATCTAAGGGGAATATATGAAATATCTTCATTCAAATATCCATATTTAAAAAGCAGTTATGTTATTTTTAAAAAGGCAAAAGGTAGCTGTGTACCTGCATAGTCAGTGCATAACCTGCTGGGCATGCTCAGTAGCCATGTGAATATTTTGATTTCCACACTGCACAGGTAATAGAATCACAAATTGTGCATTAGTGCCAAAAATACCACTTAAGCAGCTAAAAACCTGCTGTTTCAGTGGGTGAAAGATAATAGAATCTGTTACCTTTCACCCATCAAAATATTTACTTGATGTGTGTATTCAATTGGGAATGAGAAAAAAGTAGTACTATTTACCCATGATTTAGGCTTGGGACAGGCATTCAAAAAGCTTGAGCCTGAATTGAGTCAATCTTTGCAGATTAATCTAACCTGCCTAGGCTGAACTGGTTTGTAACTGTACAGACATCCCCTCTGGACTGAGGAATGCAGGCACATGCCTGTAGTGGTTTAGCCTAGCAGCTGGGGTGGGGGGCTCTAGAGCAGCGCTCCCTTCCACTTTACAGTGCTGAGCTCGGGTGGGGAGTGGCCAGGCCCTGGCAGGATACTCTGATTAGGGAGGGGTTCCTCCCTCCCTCCCCCTTTCTGCTCCTCTGACCATCCATGGAGCCAGTAGGGATTTGAACAGCCTTTACTTTCACAGCAGGGAGTTACACAGCATTTAGCAGCTCATCAACAAAACAAAAGCCTCTCTCATTAGTTCAAGTTCATCTTAAACAGCTTTTTCTAAGGAAGAAATGGAAGGACATTACCAGCTACCTATTGATTACCTCCAGAAAGCCCTAAAGAGACATTGTCCTGTCAGCCTTTGTCCTGTCTGCCTTACACAGACACCTCAGCATTAGCTAACACATCACATGCTGGCTATGGTCTGTGCTGTGGGAGAAGGGAGGGAGGGATTCCTGCTTGAGTAGGATTGGCGGGTAGGGGATGGGGCAGTGGGAAGCCAGGCAGACCCTGCTGTTGCTGCAAGTCTGTTCTGAAGCTCCAGCCAGGGAGCAGAGGGACGAAGCCAGTCCTGCTGTGGAGCAGAGAGCCCCACCCAGGGCTGCCTAGCATCTGGGATGCTGGGGGACTTTGGTTTAAGTTAAACCAGGAAGGGGGCTGGGACAGACATTACATAAACTGGTTTCAACCCCAACAAGTTACGTTGACATTACATAAACTGGTTTAGACCCAAATCAGTTCAGTTTGATACTACATTCAACCAGGCTTATCTCAAACCAGTTTCAGCCATTTTCAAACTGGTTTATGTGCACTGAATGTCTGTTCTGTTAGGCTAGGGGCAGACATTTAAAAAGCCTGAACCTGAATTGATTCAATCTTTGCAGGATAGTCTAACCTGCAGAGAGTGAACCAGTTTGCAAGTGGATAGATGTTCGGGACATGCCTGCAGTAGCTGAAACCAGAAGCCCAGGGGCACTAGAGCAGCCCTCCCTTCTACAGGGAAGCTGAGCTGGGGAGGGGGGGCATGGTCAGTCCCCGGCAGGCCCGCCCCAGTGATTCTCTGACAGCTGGGAGCAATCCCAGCAGACAGGGCTGCCCAGGCCCAGATGGGAACTCTTCCCCCTCCTCCCTCTCCTCCATCACTGCGAGGCCAGGAAGGGGTCCCTGTTCAGTGCTGGGGAGGGTCTTCTCCCTCCTCCTCCCCTGCCGCCACTTGGGGGTGGGGAGGAGGGCTCTGTGAGGCTTCCTGGCCCCTGAGGGGGAATCTTCCCCCTGCTTCTCCCCCATCGCTGTGGGATGGGGAGGCTCTATGGGATGCTGCCCAGTCCCAAAGGGGGACTCTTCCCCTCACTCCTCCCCCCCAGGGTGGCGGGGCAGGGGCTCTGTTCTATGCTAGGGGGAACCCTTTTCCCTCCTCCTCCCCCCAAGAGAGCAGCAGGAGCATGAAGCTCGGTTGTGCAAGGTGTGGGTGTGCGGATGGGGGGTGCAAGGACCCTGACACACTCCCCCCATGACTTACAGCCCCCACTGCCTGGCAGCAGCAGTAGGCAGGGACATCAGGGTGCTCATGACTGATGCAGGCACGGCTCCGGCCAACGCTGCACAGAGGAGGGAGCAGAGCTTGCCTTATGCCTGAGGCTCTGATCCCTGCGCCTGTAGCTCCAGCAGGGGAAGCCCCACACTGGAGCCTGCTGTCTCCCCCGCTCTCAGCTGCGTAGTCCCAGCACTCTGCCAGGAATGGAGGGAGCCCTGCCCCCTGCCTCCCTGCAGAGTCCAGCACAGGGTTTCTCCTCTGAGTGCAGAGCTGCAGGTGTGCAGCATGTAGCACAGGAATAGAAGCAGCCAGGCAGGCTGTGCGGGGCTGCACTCCTCATCCCCAGTGCAGCTCTGGCTGCCTCTATCCCTGGGGCTCTGCGCCGTGCGCCTGCAGCTCTGCACTCACAGAGGAGAAGCCCCAGGCTGGACTCTGCCGGGAAGCAAGGGGCGGGGCTCCCTCCACTCCCAGCAGAGTGCAGGGACTGCGCAGCCAGGAGCAGGGGAGACAGCAGCCTCCAATGCGGGGCTTCCCCTGCTGCGAGGGCTGGAGCTACAGGTGAATTTCTGATCACTTAAACCAGTTTATGTGTAATGTCCGTCCCTAGCCTTAGTGAATACTCTTTAAAAAAAAAAAAAAAAAAAAGAAGAAGAAAAGAATTCCTGGACATAGATTTGAAAAGGCATCTTAGAAATTCATCTTATTACCAAGATATGTATGTGTGAAGTGGAGTTAATGTAATGGCATAAATGACAGAGTGAATTTTGTGTTGGGCAGAAGTAGTAGACTTCTTGTTTTTTTCTGGTAACATTTTCCAAAACAGTTTTCAGTTCAGGAGGCTGCCATTGGCAGAAACACCAAATTGTATTGTCACCCTGCTCTTCATCAGTTTAAGCCATGTCCCCTGGCCTGTTGATGAGACTTGTATGTCTTTCTGGCAGATACTTGCTGTTGTTGTTTGTGCTGGCTGTGTGTAGAGACAGTTGATATTGTTGCGGTGAGGGGCTTAATCTCAGAAGAAAGCAGTTTGTTTACAAATGTTCCTCACCTCCAGGCTACTGCCCTCATGCAAGGACCTGGCCATGTCCTTACCTAGTGAAAGCTATGGACCACAACTGCTCTAATTATTTGAACAATGATTGTAGAGATTAGTGAGGGCTGGCATGATGTTGGCTAGTATTAAGGATGTTAAAGGTGAAATACTACATTTGTGATCTTGCTTAATAACAACACTCACAAACCACGTTGTATTTTCAGGTGTTTATGGGGTATCATGTAGATTTTGTATTTGTCTTACTGACATGGCATGTGCTGGCTCATTGAAGAGCCAAAGTGGTGCTGTGTTCATTTATGTTGCTTTATCACATTATGACATATTATGCTATCTGTATGTATCTTTATGATTTTGGACATGCTTTAGTCTTAAGAGCTGAGGCATGCATACCTCAATTTCCCTTTCGGAAAAGGGAGTAGGCTAAACTGGTAAGTCTCTCTTGCCATTGTCTTACTAGAGCAAGAACAATTGCCACTCTGTGCTTTGGGACAAACAAGGAGAAAGGGCTCTAGAGCACTTCACAGACATGTTTGTGACAAATGTCATATCAGAGAGAGACTGTCATACCCCAAACTCCTAGTGAAACCCTCTCCACTAAGGTTATCTCTTATTTATTTATTTATTTTAACAGATAATAATAAGTCCTGAACTTTGAACCCATTTTGGGTTTACACTGAGATGCTAGTAAGCCTTAACTTAATTTTAATAAACTTTCCTTCACTATAAATGTTCATTATTAATAGTACAAAATAAGTTAATCATTAGTTCTCTCTATTTGCAATTTGTCAAAGATTTAATAAAGGCACACAGAATTTCATCAGCAGCTCTGTGAAAATGATCTAAAGATTTATACTTCATTAAAGTTGCTTTACGATGGTGTTAGTTAATATAGCCACCTCTGTCTTGTTACTATTCTAGTTAGTATTTTCCTATGCCTCTCTGATATGCCTTCTCTTCTGCTGACTTGTTCTTCTTATTTAGCATCGTAGTGAAAAGAAATTCTGCTTTGCTCCATACCTTCTCTTTATTACTATAACAGTACTTATATATAACTATAGTATAGTTATGTATACTATCATTCTAATATTATAATAGCCTAAGTCTGTCTGTCCGTAATGCTTTACTTGCACTCTGATTGGCTGACAGAAAGAGCCATCAGAGTGCTCCAAGCATGGGGGAGCGCCACCATGATTCCAGAGCCGCACCAAGGACCAGACAGAGGGTGAGGGAGCTGAGGCCAGCATTGCTGGCCGCTCCTTGAAGAGGCAGAACAATGACAGCATGGGGCGTTAGGTGGCGGCACTCCATCCCAGTCCCCCCCCCCCCCCCCCCCCCAGTCATTCTTGATAGGCAGTTGGCTAGAGTATATGTAACTATACACATTAACCATAAGTTATTGATTTGCATTACTACAACTACACACTACTCATTCAACAAATTTAGTGTGGTCTGAGCATTTTTTTCAAGAGGAGAAATGGGTCACTGTGAAACCTGATTCATACTAGAGGTCTATATATAACCAAAGAATGATGTGTTTATTCAGAATGCAGAGTGAAGTCTACATCCTTAAGAAATTTGCTGCCATAAATAAATGAACATTAAGTAAATAGTAAAGACACCCCAGTTTAAATATATGTATAAGAGTCTCAGTGGAAAGAACCATAGGCCAGGTGGTAAAAGATGCATAGACGCAATGGACGCATCCTGACAAGCGGTCATGTCAAATAGCAGCGGTACACAGTTGTCAAAAATTGCCCTAGGTAGGGTAGGGGAAGCTGGGACCAGCACCTAGGCTGGCCCCAGAAGCCTTACGTGGGGTCCTGGGAGCCTCCCAGGGCTCCAGCAGTGGCGATCTGTGTGTGTGGAGCCTGGCTAGCAGCCAGTGTGTGACTCTGGCCGGCCAGGCTCCAGTTTTGGCAGATGCACACTGCTGCTTTTTTGTCACCCTGCTTTTTTCAGACTCGGGGGAGGGGGGGTTGACACTAGGATCTCCCAATGTCAAAAAACCCTGCCCTTCTGCTAATTAGCAGCACAGTGAATGCCTGCATGTGCAGCATATGTGGTTTGTGACACCGCAGATGGGTTTGCAACACCACAAACCATACGTGTATCCTTGTCTGTATGTGCCCAATTAGACTAGATTTAAAGGAGCATTATAAATTCTGAGAATAGTGCAAATGTGAGCAGATAAGGATTTTTCCCAATATTAAATTTTCCTTTTCTCTACTTTGAATTAATTCATTGAAACAAAAGTAAAAAGAAATCCTTGCCTAGTAAATTGAAAAAATTCATCACCCAGCATTTATACAATACTGTAGAGACAGTCAGTAACCTTTGTTGATGAAGCTGATCAAAATGCATGATTTCTGCCCAGTAGGAATTGCTGATAGTTTAGTACTAGTTCTTGTCTGGGATTGGGATGAAGAACTATTATATCAAAACCTTTTTGAGAGATAATTAGATGAGTGAGTCTAAAGTCAGGCAGAAAGCAGGGCAGGGTGGCACCTTAGAAACTAACTGGTTCAGAAAGTTTTAAGCTTTTGTAGGTGACATCTGAGGTTCTCTCTTGAATGTCAAATGTCAGCAACCTGGAGGTTGGAAGCCAAGACCCCCTGCCTCTGCTGCTCCTCCAGTGGGGTGGGTGAAACAAGCTGGGGGTGTGCTCTCTGTCCATGGTGGCCTTGGGTTCCCCTCTTAGGAGCCCTTTTCTGCTCTGAAATCTCTCCTTTTGTATCCTTTCTCTCACTCCGATGAACTTTTCATTTTTGGGCATTGTTGGTGTCCACATTCTGTCCTGTCAGCAAATCCTTTGTTTCACAAACCCATCACATGCACACATCCTAATTTTGTTTGTTCCCCAAAGTATGGGCTGGTTTGAAGAGGGATGATCCTACCTAGAGCAAGGAGTTGGACTCGATGACCTTTCAAGGTCTTTTCAGTCTGTACTATTCTAGAATTCTATGATTTTAGATTACTTAATGGAAACGATTGATTCCAACAAAATCCCATTTTCTAAGAAGAAAATATTTCATTCAGATGTTTAGACCAGCCTGAGTTTGGAGTTCTTTATAAGGTGGCCCTTTGGTCAGATGTCTGACGAAAGTTATGCTTTATTGAAAATCAAAAGGATAGATTTCTGAAGCATAAGCACTATGTACAGAAACTTAACCAGGAAATATTTTACCAGCCTTGATTGTACATGGGATTTAACTAAAAATAATTATGTGAATTATCACAGTTCTTTATTTAGTTACAGTTTATGTTGTGTGGCCCTTCATTCATTTTTATCTCTTCTGGTGATAAAGCATGAAGAGCTTGTATATTTTATCATAGTCTGTTTTCTTCTGTCTTTTTTTCTCCCTTCTCATCTATTTTTGTTTCTATGGTCTCGTTCCTTCTTATCCTCATACACCTGGAAGTCATAATGTTAATATTAAATATTCAAATAGTAATAAACTAAATCCATAAGAAATATTTAGTGCTTTGTCGAAGCATATATACTTCTTGTGCTGGCTGAAGTAGAGCAAGTGTTTTTTGAAACCATTACAAAGTCAACATGGCTGTTGATTGTTTTTTATTGCTTTGATTGTCATGTCCCAAAGCTCTGAATTGTAAACACAGCCTGTGTCCATACTGCCTACTCACTCCTG
>NW_005841918.1:566247-600908 GCF_000455745.1 Alligator sinensis
TGCTATAGGCATGGCCTCAAAGTACTTGCTCAATTGTTGCTCTGGGAAAAGCATATGGTTAAATTACTAAGGAACTGGAGAGATGATTACTTGTCTTAAATTGGTAACAAATGGAAAGCCTGTGTCCAGGAAGTGTGCTATAAAGACAAAAGAAATGACAAGTGCTGTAGGCTATTGGACCAAGGGTATATAGAGCATACTTTACAGTTTCAGTTCTTCAAGGTATTGAATTCCCACTATTCCTATTGTGCACAGTTTCTCACAAGACCAAGCTGCAAATAAGGCTTAACACAGAAAAGGATAGTAATATGCGTGGGGTACAATAATAGAATGGGAAGACAGGGCTCCATATGCACTATATATTTTTTTAATTATTTGAGGCTAAATATATTAAAATTTGGGGCTGAGTTTGGTGAGGTCCAGGAAAGATAGGTGGGCTGTAAAACTGAGATTTCAGAGAATGAGATTACAAGTACACAGGATAAAGGTGGCTTTCTGTAGCACGGCAGAAATGTAAACAGTGGTTGAAAGTTACCTGTGGGAGTAAAAGAAGTCTTGGATTTATCGCTCTTTGGATTCAATATTAAACATGTATATAGTGGATGCGTCTATACGTGCATTGGTGCGCCTTTTCTACTGCACATTCAGTTTAGTACCTCTAATATGAGGTACTACATAAATGTACAGTAGCCAGTGCTAATGTACAGTAGCAAAGGCTCTCAGTCTTTTTGTGATGCTTAATACACAAAAGACTAATTCTACTATGCATTAGCGCATTAGCATGGTTTTTGCTGTGATACGTTAATGTGCAATTGAATTGGTCTAATACGCATTGTCTCACAGACATGTCCACTGAGCCAGTGTCCCTAGTTTACAGGATTTGTGGTGGTGGTGGTGGTGGTGGCACGTTATTTTAAAAAGAACATCAGTCCACTTGTGGGTGACTCACTATATTACACATTTTGGCTCATAGCATTTTAATAGTGCATTTTCTATGTGTGGCTCACTGTAATGATATGTGTGCTGATCTTTAAATTGTTTAACTTGTGTTCTGGTCTTGCATTTACGTTATGAGTTTTGGAAAAAGTAAGTTCCCTTATTTGGTTCTTGACAGACAAAACTGAAATCTTCATATTTTAGGACTTCTGGACAATATTTAGTCAATTTTGTACTTGCCTTGCTACCCTCAAGAACTTTTCCGTAGGGCTACACACAGTTTTTTTATTTTTACGTTGTGCTGTTACATTCTGGCTTAGTGCATCTCTCTCTTTTTTTTTTTTTTTTTTTTTTTTTTTTCCTTTTTGGAAGCATTGTATCCTCTAAATGACCTCTTTCTGGAACTTTCCCTTTAGTATAATCACTTTCAATTCATGGAATTTCCCAAGAATATGGTTAAGCCATCTAAATGATTTTAGTGGCCAAAAAAAGCATTCAGACAAGCTCAAAAACATTAGAAGTGAGAGCAGTTAATGTCACTTTCAATACATAGCAGTCTGCATCAGTTTTTGATGTGATCAGCAGTTGTGGTTCTTTCTTCCACTTGCCCAATCAAATCACAGAAGCTCATGCAATATCATTTTTAGCATCACTTGTAGAGTGCAGAAGATCAATAAGTTAATATTTATTCACAAAAACAATTACACACACTTTTCTCTAAAATACAGTATCAGTTACAATAGAAATACACAATAAATCTGTAAATTCTTGACCCTGAAAATTTTGATATTTCAAGCTAGAACAACTTATTCCGTCCATTAACTTGATTCCCAACCTGTCTAAATAAAACAGGATACAACTGTTTTATAAGAATTTAATAAGAATCAATTTGCTAATCACATCCTTACCATTGAAGAGTATGAATAAAATACAAATTCACACTCGCTATTTAAATTAATAGGAAGGTTATTATTCTCTTTACACTGAATTATGAACATTTCTGGGTAGTAAGACTGAAAATTTTACATATAGCCAGTATTTAATTAAAGGTTAAGAACATAAGAAACCCCACACTGGGTCAGATAACAGGTAACTCTAGCCCAGTGTACTATCTCTCAGAGACAGTAGGCAGTAAGGAGTAGGTGGTAAGGGGAAGAGTATATGAGCAGGGGAAATCCATGATGATCTTTCCCCAGCCTCTCTCTGCCTATGACTTCTAGCAATCAAAGTCTTAGGAAGCCTTTATTTTGAGGGTGCACCTTTGACTACCATGTTTAATACCCCAATGAATTTATCCAATCCCTTTTTAAGCCTGGTTAAATTATCAGCCTCTACAACATCCAGCGGTAACGGGTTCCACAAGTTACTTATGTTATTTGAAAAAACCCAACAGTATTCAAGGTGTGGGTGCACTATATCAGTAGTTTCAAACTCACTGATACCCCTGAGGAGCCATGCAGGCCATATCCAGGCCCCTCAGGATGAGCAGTACTGCAGGGTTTAACACAACCACTATTTGCCCCCTGCTGCTGTTCCCAACAGGCCTCCATATCTGAGAATTTGGTAGCAACCCCCCACTCCTGAATTCCTGACCTCTCCCATGGGCCAAGTGAAATAGCTTGTGGGCCAGATTCAGCCTGCATACTGTATCCTTGACACCCCTGTACTGTATTAACTGAATCACCTGGATCTATATGCATACTGGTGCCCCCATAAAACCTCAAGTAGGTAGATGGGTCATGTCCTACTTGTATAAAGCTTTGTTGACTCCTATCCCTGCAACTCCTATTTATCCATGTGACAAATGTATCCAGTGCTATTTTTTATTATTATTGTGGTGTTTATTTTTATTATTTATTTGGGCCCTGGGGCTCTCCAACAGAAAATCAGATTTACGAAATATAAAATGATCTAGAAAGTGGAGAGATAAGGGAGTGGTCAGTCTCAGGTTTTGTTCCATTGAACTCTATATGGAGTAGTTTCCATATTTTCAGGATAAAATAAATGCCTCCCATCCATGTACAAAAGGGCTCTGTTCAAATGTGCCATTTTATCTCATGTTAAATAATCTGCTTTGGAAGTAATGCTTCAACTTATTGTTTCTTCTTCTGTAAATTCTTTCAGTGAATAGCTTCATACCTGGATTGCTTTGTCTGTTTGTGTGCTCTATAATGCTGAGGGGCCATCTTGATTGGATGTTCCTGTTCATTTAAATGCTGCCAAACAGCCAGGAGTGCCCCTTTACAAGTCCAGTTTGAAGTGAATTAACATACCTACCTGGAGCCGCATATTAAGGCAGTTAGATCCATGCTTGTATATGATCCCACCAGGAGGTCCTGGATTCTTTACCTTCCAAACACAGTACTCCAGGTGAGGCCTCACTAGTGTTGAATAGAGCAGAAAAATCACTTCCCTTGATTTGCAAGTAACACTACTCTTGTTAATTCAACCCAGTAGGCTGCTGGATTTTTATTTTTTTTCAACAAGAGCATGCTGTTGGCTCCTATTCAGTTCATGGTCCACTGCCTAGGCATACACATATGGTTTCTGTGTTGTAACATGGTTCTTATGTAGAGTAGCATATGAATAGATTCAACCAGGCACACAGACAATCTTGGACACACAAAAGAAGATTCTCCCATATGGCTGAGCACTTTTTATCAATTAACATTGATGGAATTTTCATGTTAAAATGCTGACTGCAGCACATAGCACAGTCACCCCAAACCTTTCACAGCCTGAGGGTCTGCTAATGACTGTGTGCTAATGTGCTAGAGCGGCACACTAGGTTCCAAATTCTAGGTTCCTTTTCTTCTTACCAATAGGCTTTTAGTCCTTCCATAAAGAGGAAAGGAAATGCAGACAATCAAAATCTTACCCAAATAAATAAATGTATTTTTACCAATCTATACTCATCCATTTAGGATCTCTATTGTAGGTACTTACAATTCCAGTTGAAATAATTTGCTGAAAGTTAAAAATAATCTTCCATTACCTGCCAAGCCACCTAACTCATTATTTTCTATCCAAAAGTGTTGCAATCCTTCAAATGCATTACAGAATACTTTACTTAAAATCCCTTTCTGATTTGGAAATGTACGAACGCACAAAACCCAAATTATACTTTAAGATAACTCATTTCAGTTCAATAGTAGTTCACCTAAATACATTCAGCCATCAGTTCAATCTTCAGTTATGGCCCAGAATGCTAAAACCAATTCATTTTAACCTCCTAATGAAGAATTTACTTTCCTTATAATAAAAGATTTTTCTTTGCTGTCCCTTTGCTTTGCCGCCCCAGCTGTCAAAATGAAAGCACCATCTTACTTTAAACCTCTGCCACGGAAAGCCAGTCCACCTCAGACTGCCCTCAGTTGAACGAAAACCCTCACCATGTTACAGCATGGCTTATCTTTGTTCAGAAATATTCAAACAGGATGCAACTCCCTTTGTCATTAGGGTTCAAGTTGTTACTTTAAGCCACCATCTGTGCTAGGTGCCATTGTAGAGGTACACTGCCTATGCCAAGGGTGGCCAGAGTTATTTAACCTGGGAGCTGCATCAGATCCTCCACGAAAGTTCAAGAGCCAGAGGGTGGGGGACGGGGGTATTGAGTGACCCAGAGTGGAGGCGACCACCCCCTACCTCCTGCTGCTACAGCCCCAAGCTGCTCTGGCTTTCCCCATGGGGAGCACGGTCTAGGGTAAGCAGCGCAGCTGCAGCCCCTGCCCTGGCAGCCCAGCGCCTGAGTCAGCAGTCCCAGGGGAAATGGGCGGGGCTTCAGCCAATTTCTGGAGAGCCACAAGTACCATGCTGGTGAGCCACGGTTTGGCCACCATGGGCCTATGCAGTAGATGAGTTGAAGTATCCAGTAGGGTTCTCCAGAGGTCTCCCGATTCTGATATTGTTAAATATCTTCATTACTGATTTGGATGATGGGATGAAGTGCATGTTTAGCAAATTTGTGGCTGACACCAAGTTGGGTGAAATTGCACACAGTCCAGAGGGGAGGACTAGGATCCAGAACACCAGATGAGATTCAGTGAGAATAAATGCAAAGTCCTGCACTTCAGATGGAATAACTGCATGCACAAGTGCAGATTGGGGAACAACTGGCTAGGCTGCAGTACTGCAAAGAAGAACCTGGGGGTTACAGTGAACTGTAAGCTAAATATGAGACAATAGTGAGCTCTTGTTGCAAAAAAAAAAAAAGCCAACAGCATCTTGGGTTGTAGTACTAGCAGTGTCACTTGCAATTCAAATGAAGTGATTCTCTCATTCTGTTTACCATTGAGGAGACTTCACCTGGAGTACTGTGTCCAGTTTTGAACACCACACTTCAAGCAGGCTGTGGACAGATTGGAAAGAGTCCAGAGCAGGGGAACAAAAATGATTGGGGGCAGGGAGGCAAAACTTATGACTGGAGGATGAAAAAACTGATTTAGTTTGGAGATGACTGAGGGGGGGATTTGATACAGTCTTCTAATACCTGAAAGGTGGTTTTGGAGAGGATGGAGATGGGTTTTTCTCTGTGGCCACAGGGGATGGGCTTAGGAGCAGTGGCTTCAGCAGGGAAAATTTAGGTTGGAGACTAAGAGGAACTTTACAACTATCGGGGTGGTCAAGCATTGGAACAGACTACCTACCTAGAGAAATTTTAGAATCTTCGTCCTTGGAAGTTTTCAAGATCAGGTTAGCCAAGACACTTGCCTGGGATGGTTTAATCAGGGATGATCCTCCCTTAAGCAAGGGGCTGAGCTAAATGACCTTCTGAGGTCCCTTCCAGTCCTGCTTTCCTATGATCCTAAAAGCAGAGTGAGAGTATAAAACTTTTGCAGGATGTAGGATGAACTCTGCTGAAAACAGGGGCAGAAAATGAACTCAGCAAACTGAAAGGATTCTTATGGTTCTTATCCTGTTCTGCTCATGCACAATTTAGAAAGAAGAGCAGAACCTTATTTTTCAGAAGTGCCAAAAGTCCTTTACCTCCAAGGCTAGAGACAGATATTCAAAAAGCCGGAGTCTGAATTGATTCAATTTTTGCAGTTTAGTCTAACCTGCCTAGGTTGAACCAATTTGTAAGTGCACAGACATTCCCTCTAGACTGAGGAAATGCAGGTGAAGACAGGCAGACAGGATGACTTTGATTAAGGGAATCAGAGGGCTTTTAGGCCTCTATAGCCTACCAGCTATCTTGTATATATATGGGCCCTAAAGGAACTCTACTCGGAAATTGGCCTACAGCCTGGCCCCATCCAGAGGTGTCCAAAGGACAAATATACCAATGAAGACACAACACAGAACCAAAGTTAATGAGAGTGTATATTAAACAAATTTCATAACAAACAACAACAAACCCAAATCAGAACAGGCTAATATGTACACTATTTACAACATGGAATCAAGCAGCACCAACATGTCACCCTTAGGTGGTGACCCAGCACACTAAGGCCTAATATACAGGAGGGGCTGCTACTCAACCTCTGTCTCACTGAGGATTTCTATGCTGTTCTCCCTCACAAGGGATATTAGGCACCTCAGGAGAAAGGGTGGATGATACTTTACCCTCCAGGTATGAATAGGACAGGTACTATATGCAGGTGAATTTATGGGTGGCACACAATGTTCCTCAGGTAAGTAATCCGTTGATCATCCAAGTACCCTGAACTTTCTATCACCATTGTCCACTTTCACAGACAAAGCACCCAACCCTCAGTTGTGCTCTAACAGATTCCAATTGTAGTCAGTCAGTCTTGCAGTCTTAGGCTCACACAATCACAGCAATCCCGCTCCCAGTCATGCAGGCTCAGTCTCATACGCTGAGGTGATGCCTCACACAGGTTTTTACTGGCTACCTCATGCCACCTGTCAATCATACCCTTGTCCAATCATCACTCGCATTATGCTGTCCATCAATAGTATCTTTGAAATGGACCACTCATACCTGTTATCACCACACAGCTCATTACCATAATTTTCCTGCTCCTGTGGTTACATAATGATGCAAACTGCACATGCTCAGATCTTGAAAGTAGGTCATAGCATCATCAAGGTCAGAAGTTTACAGGTTCCAGAGACTTCTAACTTCTAGCCATCCTATGCATGCGTGACCAGCCCAGAAGTCACTGTCTACACAGGCACATGCCTGCAGTTGCTCAGGCCGAGGGGCACTAGAGCATACCCTCAGCTGCAGGGAAGCTGTGCTGGGGGTGGGAGGTAGCCAGCCCAGGCAGTAGTCTTGGTTGCACTGGCCAGAGAGGAGTTTCATTCCCACCTCCCCATCCCACAGGCAGGGACCTGAGCCGGGTCTGCTGGGTCCTTTCCCCTTGCTGCTGCAGTGGCAGGTCTGGGTGTGTCTAGATGCTGGCCGGCATGATACCTGAGGCAGAGGGGGCAGGGAGGGGGTTATTCCTCTGTTTACCCCTGGTACTCCAGGGGACTGCAGCTGGGTCTTCCTGCCTCGACCACCGTCACTCACTCCCTGCTTGGGGCAGGCTCCTACTGCCCCCTCTGCTGGACACCAGAGGGAGGGGGAATAACCCCCCTCTCTGCTCCCCACCTAAGGGGCCCTGCCAGCTGGCATCTGGCCACACCCCACCCCGCCACTGCAGCAGCGAAGGGGAAGGGCTCTTGATGGGGGCAGCAGGCTGGATCATGGTGTCGGGGAGTATATGCCCCTTCCCAGCAGAGGGCCATATGGCGGAGCTAGCAGAGCTGCGGTGGACTGTGCATGACAGTACTGGGGCTCAGAGGGGGCCAAAGGCCCCCCCCCCAGTGCTACTGATGCTGCCGCAGTACACAGCAGCTTTCCCCACCCTGCAGTGTGCCCCCTCCCATCAGAAAGGGGCTTGTGCTCCCCAACACTGTGACAGGGGCTGCTGTCCCCATCTTGGTTGCTCCCCACTTGCTGCTGCAGTGGCCAGGTGGGTGTGGGGCAGATGCCAGCTGGCAGGGCCCCTCAGGCGGGGGGTAGAGTAGGGAATTATTCCCTTTTCTGCCCCCAGGGCATTGCATCAAGGTCTGGCCACCCCAACCACCTCCTCCACTTACCCTGTGCCCAGGGCAAGCCGCTTTGGCCCCCTCCAAGCCCCGGTGCTGCTGCGCACAGTCCGCCGCAGCCCTGCCCACCGTGCAGCACAGCGCCCCACTGGGAAGAGGCTCACACTCCCCAACACCATGATAGGGGCTGCTGCCCCCATCAACAGCCCTGCCCCATTGCCACTGCAGTGGCAGGGTCGGGGCACAGCCAGAGGGTCCCTTAGGTGGGGGGCAGGGAAGGAGTTATTCCCTCTCCCTCTGGCATCTGGTGGAAGAGGCTTATTTCACCACTTGCCCCAAGCAAGGAGCGAGCAGCAGTGGTGATCAGGGTGGCCAGACCTGCCTGCAGTCCCCCAGGAGCAGTGGCGGGACAGGGGAGGAATAATCCTCCTCCCTGCCCCAGGGGCCATGGTGCCCTGCTGCTGCTGTAGCAGCGAGGGGGGAGCTCCCGGCAGACCTGGCTCAGGTCCCTGTCAGTGGGACAGGCAGAGGGGAATTAAAACCCTTTTAGCTAGTTCAGCCAAGGCTACTGCTGGGGCTGGCTATGCCCCTGCTGCTGGAGCAGCCAGCATGGAGAAGTGCAGGTCCATGCTGGTGGGATAGGGGAGGAATAAACTTCTTCCTTGCTCCCTTTCCAGGGCCAGCATCTGGACAGACCCCCACCCCTGCCTGGCCCTGCTTCTGTTGGGGATCAGAGGGGCAGGGCCTGTCCTGCTCTGCTGGAGCAGATAGCCCAGCCCAGAGATCATACTGAGATGCTAGGGGACTCTGGATTAACTTAAACCAGGAAGGGGTCTGAGACAGACATTGCATAAATTGGTTTGAGCTCAATCAGTTAAGTCTGATACTACATTCATCCAGGTTTATCTCAAACTAGTTTTGACCATTTTGAAACTGATTTATGTACATTGAATGTCTGCTCTGTTACAGTTTAAACCAGTTTCTGATCACTTAAACTGGTTTATGTGTAATGTCTGTCCCAAGCCTAAGGGTCTTGTCACATGGGACAGTTAACATATGTTAAATGCACTTAAAATGCAAGCATCTGCATTTTCAAGCAGAATAACACATGGTAAGTGTTCTCATATCACATCATATCATAATAAGGTAATGTCTTTTTAGCAAGATACGTCTCCAGAATGTATTAAGTAACACATGTTGAGTTAACATAGGACTGCTCCATAGAGATGATATGAACAGTTATGGTCTCAGGGCTTGGAAGCACAATTCACTGACCTGGATCCAGAATCCTCAGCCCCAAGACTCATGGGAATCCTGCACTGGAGTGAGATTAAATATCTACTGATTGCCATCCCAGTCCTAGGACCACACTGGAGCCTCCAACTAGCATCAGCGGGATTGAATAATTGAAACAAGACATGCACAGCTCATACTATGGCTGGATGTTTATTGACTGTCAGTATAAAATCAAGCTAAAAAATGGCTGGCAGTAAAATCCATAATGAAAACTTCAGCCATTAGTAAAAACAGTAAGTAACCACAGCTGGATTGAAGCTTCGCTAGAGCACTGAAGAACCTCTTGGTGTCCAGCTGGGAGTGGAGCACCCAGCAGGGAACATTCTCTCAACCATGTGCTTCTCCATCCTAGGCTGCCTATAATATTGCTGGGACACAGGTAGGCTTCTTTAGGGGTCCTTGCCAGGCTGGATGGAGCAGAAATGGCAAGGGTAAAGCAGAGGGGTTTTGTTAGAAGGGGCAATGTGATACAGGGTGCAGTTGGGGGCATCAGGGTGAGGAAGTGCATGGGGAACCCCTGGCCAGAGTGGGGGGGAGGGGAACAGCACATTGGAAAACCATCATCACAGTCAAACAGGGTTGCCAATCCAAAACAGTATTTTTATTTTTTTTTACTGCAGGTGAGAACAAAACTTTTTTACTGTGATTGTTGTCCAATCCCTAAATTTGAACCCAGCCCTTCTAGGTAGAGCCCAGCAGCAGAGTAAGGCCTGGCAGAAGAACTACATTTACGTTATCAGTAAAAATGTTTGGCTGTCCGTAAAAAGCTTGCAGATTGTCAGTAAAAACAAATTCTTGGATTGGAAATTCTTGGCAAACCTGTTCTGTAGGAAAATGGAATTAAAGCCAAAGTCACTGTTGGCATGCACATTCTTAGAAGCCATCTTCACTTTAGGGGGAAAAAGGTTTTTTTCCGCAAAAGTAACTGATTTAGTGGGTGCATCTACACGAGATGCTATGTCGCTGTAGCAGTGCACTACAGTGACATAGCATCGTCAGGCAAAAACCGTCACGCTGAAGCTACGTCACCATAGCAATGCACTCCCTTGGTATAGTGCATCGCTTTGCTGCCATGGTGGCTAAAAATATCCATTCACTACACAGATGGCACAGTAACTGCACCGCCATACTGCTCAGACAGATAGATCTAGTACTTCCATTTAGTTGAAACTGAAGTACTAAATGACAGCACAATAATAATGGTGCTGTAGGGAAACGTGTAGTCGTTCCCAGTGTTCTTTATTTCATTGAGGGATACAAATTACTATTTACATACTTGGCAAGTTAAAAGGAGCTGTGCTATGTACGTTTGATTTAAAAGCTGCAGTTTCTGTATTTTGTGTAATCCAATCACAGTCCTCAGCATTCATATTTTTTAACTGAAAACTGCTAGATATATTTCCACTTTAAAGTAATAAATTTCAGAAGGTGTTATGATAAAATATTAATAAAACTCTTGATTTTAAATTGTTAAAATTTAATTTTCATATTGCTCAATTTTAAATAACAGATATTTTGCTTAACATCTTAATCCTTTTTCATAAAACAATGATCTAACAGAGCGCTTGCCATGAATAAAATGTATGAAAAGTGGAGCCTGAATTAATAATACTTCTTACATCTCACGTTACTTTCAACTGCCTTTAGCAATGGCAAAATTCCTGTCAACAAGCATGTATAAAGGAATAGGGCAACTTCCTCTGATGCTTCTACCTCTACTGCTGCACCTGACAATCCTCAGAACTGATGCTGAAACCAAGAGCTTAACCAAACTTTAGGCTGCCAAATTGGCCGCTTCGAGCTTTCAGTTTCTGTCCCTCCACCTCTTGAAGACTCCTTTTTAAGTTCCTACAGGCAAGAGATAAAATTACAGGTTAATTTTACAGGTTATTAAATGCCACATCAGTTTGTTGGTCGGGGTCGGCAACCCCCAGCCTGCATGCCAGAGCACGGGCCACTGGTGCCTCCTAATACAGGGGTGGCACCAACAGCCGATCGCCAACTGGGAAAGAGGGTCCCCCAGCGGCCGATTGCCACCACCAGTGGAAGTGCCATCAGCAAAACCGGAAGTGCTGCCATCAACCCAGAAGTGCCACCGGTGTTTCTCTCAGGGGGTACATGGCCAATCTCAGGGGATGCACATTCACCCATGTGCACCCCCTACACATTGCCAATGTGCCAGAGCATGGTACATGAAGGCATTTTGCTTAGTATGTGTGCCTCAGGGCAGATAGCAGGGAAGGAGCCAGGGCTGCACTTCCATAACAAGGATTGGGCCCCTGGCAGCTCCTCTGCCGTCTACCCCTGGCATGCCAACATCTTCCAAGTAGAGGTTGTGGGTGTTTTTGGTACTCTGCCCAAAAACATCACCGACCCCTGCTGTTGTCATCTTTGCTTTTCACATTTGTAACAAATACATTGTTAGCTACTTCTCGTATTTAGCTATAACTAAACTGTATTTTCATATTTTGAATAAATATTCTTCTGTTCAAGAAAAGCAAATAAATTGCATGCAGAACATATCAGCAAATGTTACAGCTTTCCCCCATGTATTAAGGGCTTCACTATAAATTAAATTTAAAAAAAATACTAGAAATGAGGTGTCATGCTGAGCTGCAGGTGAAAAGGCATAATATAAAAGCATAGCATTATCTGATAAAAACTGAAGTGAAGAAAAATTAGTTATAAGTGGTAGGGAAGACTTTTTGACATTTGCATATGAAAATGGTGCCCCATATATTGTTTTTAAATTATTTGCTGATATTACATTCCAACCTTTAAATAATCAAAAAGTTGCAGCAAAGACTAATAGTGCACCAGCTCTTGAGTGCAGTCCACAATCTTCATTCAAATGCATGCTATCGCTAAATGGTAGTCTCTTTTGTCAGTCTCCGCAGAGTGGACATGAGTTAAGTCAGGCAGACAGATATATCTATATTATCCTCTTTAGCGGGGTCTCAGGCAGTAGAAACTGAGCTAGCACCCTCAAATGTATCTCAAAAGTTTATACTATCTTCATCCAATATTTTATATCTGCATATTACTTTCCTGCCCAAGTATATGCTGAGTTCTGCTTAGTCTTTTCACCTGAGAAGTGTGACCTGAGCAGAAAGTAGCTTGATAGGAACATGCTGAGGTCATAAGAGAGGAAAGGTGAAAGTAGATAACTTTAGAGCCTGAATGTCAGGAAGCATCTCTGACTTGGAACTCATTACACAGATTATCAGGTAAATCAAAAGGCAGTTACACAAGGTGGTGGTAATTTCTGGAAAACAATACTTCATTTCTGAGTTCACCTGTAAAAGAACTTATAATATTATTTATGTTGTGTTATCTGATTATAAAGAGGAGACAGAAGAACTAATGAAGATAAAATACCCCTTAGAGGATTATTTACCCTAACTTAAGTGAAAAGAACAGGCTATAACTTGAATCTAAGCAAAAAGCATATAAGTTACAGTAAATACGATGTATTACATCTTTTAAAATTTATTTTAAAAGCACGTATACTCCCTGTTTGCTACAGAAGTTGGCTATATAAAATGCCAACAGGGTGAGGGGCAAATTCATGGAGGAGAATTTTGAGTGATGTATGTATATGGGGAGGGGGATGAGACTATTCCTAATAAATTTTCCCAGCATTCTGATAATAAATAAAGGGTGCATCTACATGTGCCCCCAACTTCAGATTTGTACAAAATGACTGTGTAGGAACCACTGTTACTACACAGTCCCAGCAGTGCACAAGTCGTTTCTGACCCTACCGTGCAGTAGCGTCGGTGTCATGGTTTGTGCCTGCCTGTGCTACATTGCTGTAGCAATGGGGTATGTCGCCATACCTCATCTCTATGGCACCATAGCGTCTTGTATAGATGCGCCCACTGTTGTTGAAAACCTGTCAGGTGTCTAAAAATGTATATAGATAAAGCATGCTGCATTGTAATGAACTGTGCATTAATACATAAATTTGAATAGTACTGACTGAAAGCTACTCAGTTTCACTGTGTAATTGGCCCAAGCTGTCTGCTCCAGTTTAGCATGGAGGCATGCTCTCGCACTCCCTGGCTTCTGGTCTGGGCCACTGCAGGCATATCACTCTATTTCCAGAATGAATCAAAAGTGAATGTCTGTTCACTTGCTTATTGGTTCAATCTATGCAGCTTACACTAACTTGTGAAAGTTGAATCAATTCAGCCTCAGGCTTTTTGACTATCTGTACTTAGCCCAAGTGACCTACAGGGACCACCTGAAAAGCATGGAATGCCTTCACCAGCACTACCTCCAGAAGATCCTTGGCAAAACTTGAGAGGATCATCGCACAGATGCCAGTGTCCTTACCAATGCTAACACAGTGTGACAAAGCGATCGGTAAAGCTAACTGTCCTTTATCATGTATTAGCAGGTGCATGACAATCAGACCCAGGGAGGTGATATTTCCCCTCTATACACTGGTCAGGGCATTGGTCAGGCCGCAGTTGCAGTACTGTGTCCAGTTTTGGGTGCCACACTTCAAGAGGGATGTGGACAACCTCAAGAGGGTTCAGAGGAGGGCCATTCATATGGTTAGGGGCCTGCAGGCAGAGCCCTATGAGGAGAGATTGAGGGGCCCTCTCAACAGCTTCCACAAGAGAAGGCTGAGAGGTGATCTTGTGGCTGCCTACAAATTCATCGCAGGGGGGGCAGCAAGGAATAAGAGATGCTCTGTTTATCAGGGCACCCCTTGGAGTAACTAGGAACAATGGCCATAAACTGACAGAGAGCAGATTTAGGATAAACAACAGGAAGAACTTATTTAGGGTAAGGGTGGCTAGAATCTGGAATGGGCTTCCAAGGAGGTGGTGCTCTCCTCTACCTTGGAGGTCTTTAAGAGGAGGCTAGACATGCACCTGGCTGGGGTCATCTGACCCCAGTGCTCTTTCCTGCCCAGGGCAGGGGGTTGGACTCAATCTACTGAGGTCCCTTCTGACCCATAGAGATATGAACCTATGAACCACCAGCATAGAAGCATTAATTATTCAACATCAGCTGCAGTGGACAGCGCATTGTGTATACATGCCTGATCTATGTTTACCAGAACAACTGGTATGCTCCCAACTCAGCCAAGGACAAAGTACACACGAGGGTCAGAGAAAATGCTTCAAGGACACTCAAGGAAAACATTAAGAAGTGTGGCATTAACATCACAAATTGGGAAGAACTAGCTTAGGATAGTGAGAGAAGGTACATCTTAATTTGAGGAAAACCACCTCACCCTGGAGGCAGAAAAATAACAGAAATAGAAGGAAAAAGAACAAAACCAAGAAATCTGTGATTCAACACTCTGTTTAACCACCACCTGTGGCATCTGCTGGAGCAGTGGTTCTCAACCTTTGGTACCTTACATAACCGCTGCCAATCAACATGGCAAAAGCAAAACTGGAAGTCCCATTGTGGCACTTCTGATTTCGCCGCTACAAGCGAAATCCCACTTTTTCTTTGTGGACCATGGCCAGGGGCAAAACAGCTTGCACAGAGTCTCCCTCCCTGTCCCTCAGCACACTGATACTGGGGAGTGAAAGCCCCATCTGGCGCAGCGGTAGGGGCGGCGGCCAGAACTTCCAGCCCAAACAGGCAAAGACACCTCCAACTCAGTGGGCAGGGGGGCAGGCCAAACTCAAAACATGGCACCCACATACCCCCTGCCCGTGTCTCATGTACCCCCAGGGGTACGTGTACCATGGGTTGAGAAATGCTGTGCTGGAGTGTGTGTGGCTCTGGGATCAGCCTTTTTAGCCATCAATGGACTCATCTATAACATTTTTCTTGACTTGGGGACACATGGGAGTGATAATCCTCAACCATAAGAGATCGCTGATGATGACAACTTAAAAATGAGCTGTTTAATAATTCATGTAATATATCTAATATATTTTTGTTATATGATAGGAAAGATATAACTTTGTCACTTTTAACTTTATATATATTACAGTTTCTTTTATACACCACACCCCTGTATAGAGCAAACAACTTGATTTTGAATGGCAGCCTAAAGGGAAAAAAATCTTTTGTGGTAACTGTGTAGTAGATGTTAGGGACTGGGCCTGGTTCTGAGCCTGCTGCCAGATCTACGTGCCAGATGGTGCTTGCAGACCAACCCAAATGTGCCCTGTCTGGGGCTGCATATCAGGTCTGAACTTGCATGCTGAGTCCAGGGCTGCACACCAAGTCCAGTTGCAGAGCCACTGTATGCACTGATCTGATCGGGTGCATGGGACCATGTCATCTCACCAGGGGACTCCCCATGGGTCTAGAAATTTGGCAGTGTGGATTTTCGGTGACTTCTTTTAATGTGAAAATTGGGAATTTTTTTTTATCACAGAAAACAAGGATCCCTGGTAAGGTCTGATCTGAGCTGTACAGCTCCTGACTACTCTGATAGATCTTCTAGTGCATGTGGGGTCAAGGCTGCTTTTGGTGGTGTTCAGAACGCTTTCTTTAGATGACAGTTCATCACCTCCTTTTGAGCTTGGCAGTGCCATTGCTTGTAAAAATGTGATCCAGTTCCCCAAAGTCTGGGCAAGTATTGGGGCCTCTTCTGGTCCCTTGCCTTCAACTACATCCAAAGGAGTTCCTTTTGTTTGAGTCAGCATTAGCACTAGCCTTTACTTTCATTTGCACCGATAGTCTTACAGATGTTCTCATTTCAGTGAGTGTTGTCCAGGTTGGCTTAAACATAGAGCTTTCTAAAGAGGACAGTTAAATCCAGGGTGTAAGTGAGTCCACAAAGAAATACAGAGTTTATTGCTATAATTATGCAAATGTGAAATCAATACTACCAGATATCAAAAATGGGTACCCATTCCTGCCTCCTAGCATTTAACCAAACAGGTTTTCTGCTGAAGATGATGCTGCAAGGACTAGAAATAGTGTGGGGGATGATAGAAGGCCCAGAGAGACTGTGAAGAGGGCCCAGGAGCCCAAAGAAAGAGCAATAAGGATCCCCTTACCAGGAAAAGGAGTTTCTGAATTGGCACCCTGGCTGTCTGAAGGCAGTCTCCCAAACATATAATTGGTAACATCAAGACATGGCAAGAGAGGTAGTAGAGTGTGCCAGATGCCAAACAGAAGGAAACAGGCCAGGACAAGATGCAAAGGGGCTACAGACTACTGGAGACCACCCCCATGCCCCAGGCCTTGCTAAGGTGCTTTCCATCATACAAAATCAGCCTGGGTTCTGACTAAGTTTCTTGGAGATCATTTCTAGTAGGATTCAGCAGTCCTTACTGGGTGTTCTTACTGACAGGTATATAGTACCACTGAAACTTTGCAGCAGCCATATCACCACCACATTGTATTGGAAAACCAACAAACCACTACAGCTATGTCTGTACCAGGAGGTTCCATTCTAAGCACATCATTGAATCTATCATCTAGAGCCAAGCTCTGCATGACAGCTGTGTGTGCCCTGTTCCCACAAACCAGGACGCGCACCTCTTACACTTACAATAGAATCCCCAAACCATAACAACTCAAATCAACAGAGCAAGACTCAGACCCCACTCTGACCTGCTGTTATATCAACCCTGTGATAAGAACATCATAATCCCTCTGGTCATCACTTACAGCCCCCAGTTTGAATACATCATTAATGACCTTCAGTCCCTCCTGGAAAGAGATAGCTATCTCAAAGTGGTCTTGCAGGGGGGCAGGGGACAAACCTTTTCTGGTTTATAGGCAGGATCCCCCACACCCAACCAATGTCATATGTCATCATCTGCTCACAATGCCCCTCTGCTGATTTCATTAGCCAGGTAGGGCAATTCCTATATAAAAGGACACTGGATAGTGATTTTGATTTCAAAACAATTCCAGAAATACATGCAAGCCCATGGCAGAACACTTAAAATTTCCTGGACATTTCATCACTGACTTCATTGTAACTGTCTCCTTAAACATAACTTTAAAAATAAACCTGAATGTGAGATTGAGGAACAAGAAATCATCCACAGACTGGACTGTGTTAACCATAGCCTCAACAGGAACTGTGGATTCTTATCCCATTTCTTGGACTACCTGTTAACTCCAGTGTCCCTCAAGGTGTTATATGTCTTGTCATCTCAACTGATTTAATCAACCCACTTTTCATCTCTTTAGCAATGCCCCTCCCTCTATCCCTTTACCTTTTCTATAAAATCCATTTTTTCTTCCAGTTCTTTAGTAGCAACTGATTAAGTAGGTTGTTACCTCATGCCTCATTCAACCAGTTAGTCTCTAAGTGTTTTAAACAATTTTGGAAGTTGCGCCCGTCTAGTTTGGTACAGGTGCTCTCTAGCAGCCTTGGAGTGCACGCCCAGTTCAGGCCTCGGGGTGTGTCCCCAAGACTTGGGTGTTGGGTTGTGTTCAACCCCCAGGGAGGCCCTGACACTCACCTGCCATGACTTGACCTTCCGTTCAGTAGTGGGACTCTCCCTCGCGGAAACTCACAAACTGGGCGCTGCCACTTGCGGGAGTCCTTGGGGCTCCACCTCCCCTACACCTCAGCCATATGCCCGCCTTCAGGACAACCAGGTGATGGGTCACTGGTTTGTCTCTCTGGTGTTTGCTCCTGATTTTGTTCCCTCCTGCCCATCCCTCAGTGTCTTTTTTCTCCCCGGGTGTCTGTGGGGTGTGGGACTGGTCCTGCCTCAACCTCTGCCTTGGCCCTATCTCCAAGCTGTCAGGTTCGCCAAGGCTGTTTCCACTCTTCTTCTTGACCCTATGGGTCAATTGGGGATGCTTCCCCAGTTCAGTCTCTGAATGCTGATGTACTAATGTAAACCAAGAAAAGAAAGAAAGAAGGAGAAAAGAAAGGAACAGTAGGGGTCTGGGCCACAGCCCACCCCACTCACTGTTCTGGCATCTGTGGTTGTCAGGATCCCTCAATGCCATCCTCCTTGGCTCAGGTTTCCTGCCGAGCTGGGTGTTTACCCTTTTAAGAGAGCCGGGACTCTTCTGGTGGGTCCCTGTCCGGACTCCTGCAGATCCCCTTCTCCGGCAATCCTGCAGCCTGGGGGGCAGCTTTGCTCCTTATCCCTGGTGTAGATGCTGCCCCCGCTGTTTCCCCACCACCGACTTTTAAATCTGCTGGGCGGTGGTTTTTGATGACGTCATCTGCTGGCGTTGCTCCCAGCTGCAAATAAAAGCGGCTGATGAGCTGCACTGGTGGCTCTTCTCAGTGCGGTGCAGCTTTTCCTGCCAAAGGTAAGTAAGCCCCCTCTTCAGAGTTTTTGGTTTTCTTTTTCTGGAGATCCTGAGGTCAAAAAACCAGCATGGGGAAAAAAGCAGGTGGCGCACATGGAGGCAACACATGCTGCCCAAAACTGCAGCTTGATCTGCCAGAGTAACACTCTGGCTGCCAGCCAGGCTCCCAACTGCAGGAGTACCAGGCCGGCTGCAGCTTCTCTGGCATCCAAGACACCACATAAGGCTGCTGGGGCCAGTACAGTTGCTGGCCCTAGCCTCCCTTACCCTACCCGGGGTAACCTGCTACATGCCCAAGGGTGCATGGTGCAGGTGTTCCCCAGAGACAATTAGCAGCAGCACAAACCAAACGTCCACACTCACCTGGATGCATCCAAGGTGTTTTTCCTACACAGTCCTGCACAGAGATATACATGCACCCACTGAATGCAACTCACCTGTACCTACTGCAGCACTGTCATCCTTGACTACAAGCATCATCACAATAATGATAACATATTCATTAATATTTACAATTCATGTGTACATTCATCATTCTACTATCCTCATTATGTCAGGGAACAGCCCCTAGAAAGTTGACTTTTTGGTTTGATAAAAATAAATTAATACCACAGCTGAAATGAGATCGCATTTTTTAATGCTTCCCTGAGCTATGCCTTGCCGCATATCTGCTTCTGCCACATTGTTAGTTAGCATGTTGATCCTAATGGACTTGGAAGTTTTATGCTTCAGCTCTGCTATTATGTTAGTAACTTACTGAACAAACATGGTGCTTCTGAGGCATGTCAAACTGGAATGGAGAAATAGTAGTTTATTTGAAAGCAGTGAATAGCAACTTTTGTCTCCATGCTATTAAAAAGCAATGGCAAGATCAGAGGGTAGGTAAAAGAAAAACTACATTTTCTTACTTTCAAAATATGATTAGCACATGATTTGATATCAGTAAAGGCCTTTTCTAAAAATGAGTATATTAATGTGTTTTTCTAGCTTGCTGACTCCAGCAAAAGCCATTGAAGGAACAGTTTATATCACAATTAGTACAGGCCTTTACTATATGGCAGTAACATTAAAGGCTTAATTCATGCAATTTAAGAACCTTAACCACGTACTTACACATAATATAAGCCCCATTTTCAAAATTGGATGCCTACATTTAAATACATGTATCTGTATTTAAACAAGTGCATAATAGGTGTCTGGTACACAGGTATCTACTATTAGGTATTAGATACTAAGTATGATAATGACAGCCCTATTAGTATGATAATGATGGCCCTATTATGCTTATTCACCTGTATTATTGGTTTGTGTAGTCAGACTATTGTGACATGTTTGAGGTGGGGAGCTGTACTCACCTCTGTATCTCCCCTACAGAAGTGAGTGCAAGCTTTTCCTTGAATGCTCTTAAAACATTTAAAACATTTAAAAAGAACAAGCACCAGGAAGCTATGTTCCAATGTAGTGATTGAAAGGTCAGTATTTAAACCACTTAAATGTCAGTATTCCCTCAGATCTGAGCTTATAATTCAAGATACTTCAGTATTTTTGTATCTCAGAGTCTTTAACTAAATATGGGCTCTGGTGTATAAATGGTTATTATATATTACATTATATATTATTGTGTGTGTTTTCTGAAGAAAATATCTTCCATGTTTCAGGGGTGTTTGTTGTAGCCGTGTTGATATAAGGACATAGGCAGACAAGGTTCTTTGGGTGCATGTGATATCTTTTATTAGACCAACTAAATAATTGGAAAAATTGTTCTTTGCAAGCTTTCGAGCACAGCCACCCTTCTTCAGGCATAAGGAGAGTCTGCTGTTGTTTTATGTTCTCCTGGATGGAACAGAAGTAGTAGAGGAAGATCCAACTCCCCTCTTCACCTTAAAACTCAAAACCACCATCATATCATGTCCATCTGAACGACAAGAAAAACTACAGAACTTGATCCCCCCACTACCCAACCCAGGGACTTTTTACATGCTTCCTAAAATCCACAAACAAGGGAACCCAGGAAGACCAATAATACCAACCATAGAACCCTAACCGAGGAAATATCAGGTTTCATCAAATCCATCCTAAAACCTCTTGCTACCCAAAGAGCAGGTTTTGTTCAAGACACAACAAACTTTCTACAAAAACTTAAAAACAGACCACCTTTCCAGCAACACCCTCATAGCCACCACGGGCGTTACCAAATTATATACCTACATCCCACACCAGGATGGCATCCAAGCGTGCCTTACATAGCTACAAGAGCAAGATTACAACTCAGAGTACAGACTTAAAGATATTACTGAACTTATACGTTTCATCCTCACACACAATAGCCTCACTTTCAGTAACCACCAGTTCTTCCAGACCATGGGCACAGCTATGGACGCCAAAATGGCCCCCCAATATGCCAACCTTTTATGGCCCACCTGAAAGGAGAATTCATCAAGAACTGCGTCATCAAACCCATGCAATACTTAAGCTATATAGATGACATCTTCATCATTTGGACTGAAAACCAGTAATCTCTGATTGATTTCCATCATAAATTCAATAATCATCAACCTCTCCATCAGACTGTCTCTTGAATACTCCAGCACCAACGTTTCCATTTTAGACACTGTGATCAATATCCAGAATGGTAAAATATAAACCACCATATATATACAAGAAACCCATGGAGTAACATCATACAGTATCTACACAGGGCCAGCAATCACCCTAAACACACCAAGAAAGCTATAATATACAGCTAAGCCCTCTAATACCACTGAATTTGCACTGAGGAGAACACCCATCCTCGTCAACTCGCAAATCTCAAAAGGGCTTTCACTCAACAAAGACACTCCTCCAGAGAGAGAGATCACACTTTTGAAAGAGCCACCCAGATACCATGTGAAGAATTGCTGCAGTACGAAAAGAAAATCCCCACAAATTGCACACCATTAATTACGACATACCATCCCCCCCGGAGCCTATACGGAAAATCCTCAAACAATTGAAACCTATACTAGAAGAAGACCCAATTCTTAAAGAGATCTTCCCAGAATCACCCAGTGTAGCCTTTAAACAAGCACTGAAGCTCACCAATCTCATCACCAGAAGTAACCTTCCTGTGGCCCAGACCATACCAAATGCATCCAGACTATGCCGGGACAAGAAATGTTAAACCTGCCAACACATCTCCACTGTTCCCACAATAACTACATCCCACAACAGAACCATCACCATTCCTGCATCTTAAACCTGCACCTGCAGAAATGTAATACACCTCATCCAGTGCACTAAATACCCCGATGGAAAATATGTAGGAGAAACCAAACAACACCTGCATACCAGACTGAATGCACACCAAAAATCAATCAAAGCCAAAATACCCAGTTACCTAAGGGTGCAGACTTCTCACAAGACAACCACTCTCTCTCTCCAATCTCTCAGTTCTAATCCTCAAAAGGAATTTACAAAACACTTTTCATAGACAAGCCAATGGACTTCATAAATCTACTGGATGCAAAAAATCATGGGCTAAATATAAATATTGGATTTATGGCACATTGGATTTATGGCACATTATAACCTTCCTGCTATTGGATAATTCCAAGTAACCTCTCTACATTTTACCAGTTACATTCTATCACAAGGTCAACATTCCCTTCCTTTCCCCCCCACCAACCTGTCTAACACCTATTGTTTCCCATCGCCTCTGAGCCTCACTGCCCTACATTTGCATTTTCACAGACCTACATTTTGTATATTGATTTCTATTCCATGCAGGAGAATACAAAACAACAGCAGACCTCCTTATGCCTGAAGAAGGGTGTTTGTGCCCAAAAGTTTGCAAAGAACAATGTTTTCCAACTGTTTAGTTGGTCTAATAAAAGATATCACATTTACCTAAAGAACTGTGAAGAACAATAAGCATACAACATAACTGTTAACCACAACTCCTGCTTAATTTATCAGTCCCATCCCCATTAGCCATATTCAGAATTCATTGCAGCCCTGCTTATCCAAAATTTAGTTTTATCTAATGGTTATGAGTGCTTGTGAAAGCCTTAGAGAAACAGAATTGCACTGTATAAGTTTTGCCACAAAAATGGTATCACTTCCGTAGTTTTAAGAGAGTCAGCAAAAGACCCCTTTCAGGTCCAGATAGAGTGGGTAAATACATGGTGCATGTTGTAGAGGAGTTATAAGTTGGGTAAATGGAAAATTTAACAACCTCTTACTTCTCTCCACAGTTCAATTCAAGGTGCTTAGTTTGCTGGGGGATTAGAAAAGATAAGGAAAGCTATTTTTTTTAATGGAAAATATGCTTTGGGGATGTTAAGGTACATGTGAAAATGTTACTTGAACCACCTGAGACCATCCTTAGAGATTTATTTTTGAGAAAAAATAAAATCTTGCTTTTGTAATAAAAGGAAAGTAGTGTTTTGTTAACTCATATTAATGAAAAGTTTAAATGCATTCTCCTAGGAATTGCTTTGCATATCTCTTCCGGTATACCTGCCAAGTGGTTTTTCACACTGTATTTGTAATCATCATATGCTAAATTAATTAAAGTGGGCTTTTTTCCTTGACAGTCTAAATGTTGGCTCCACCTCAGCAATAACAAATCTGACATCATTTTAGAAAGGATGTAAAGAGTGCTCATTTCAACAGTTACAGAGAGTTTGTGTTATATAGTTTTATTTTTATCTTTTTAGGGAAGAGTATTTGGTAGATGGGGAAATTCAAAGCTGTGTGATTGCTCTGGTGGAAAAGTATTTTTGAAGAGGGAAGTTATGCATCATTCCATAATGATGATCAGGCTCTGGATTCACCTAATCTCTGGAATTTTGTTCTAACACTAAATATTATCTATGCTTTAACTAGAACTCTCACATACCCCATTTAAAGATGTATCACCTCAGTCTTGCCAGGGTTCAGCTACAGCCAGCTACTCTTGATTCAAATGCTGATCTCTCATAAACATTAGGACATTTAAAAGAGATAGTAAATATATTTAGTAGTAGTCAATGAGATATATAATTGAGCATCATCAGTAAAGCATTGACAGTTGAGCCAATAACATCTCACTGTCTCTATGATTTCCTTCCTGAGAAGGATGATATAAAAATGAATATCAAAAAGTCATGTACATCTGTTGCTTAAGAGATATTTTTATTACTTTTTTGTGATATTTTCCTACCTTTGCAGTTTACATTTAAATCTGAATAAAACATTTAAATAAAGTCTTTATTATTTAAAAGTATTGAAACACGGGATAAGGATCTCCTTAATTCATACTGTTACAGGTAGTAATTATAACTTTACTCTTATGACCTAATGAAAACTTTCTGGTATAGTGAATTTTGTAACTTTACCTAATTAGACTAATTCATGTATTAATGGAATGAATTCTGATTGTCATCCATATTGGCCTTTAAAATTAGAGTGAACTTATGCATCTTTATTCCTGACATTTTTTCTTGTTAACAGTTAAATTAAAAGTTTATTTGAAACTTGTAATAAATTAATGTATTTAATTAAAATCGAAACAATTGTGTGACTGCTTGTATTATACTAAATTTATAAAAGTGTATCCTTTTAATATGGATCCACAATTATTGCTGCACAATAAAAGGGTTTGTTGTTATTTAGAGTCATTAATAGAATTGTGTAGACAAGGACAATTAACTGTATATGTTTAGCTAATGAAAATGGAAAGCAAAAACCGTAACTTAGTAATGATTGTTTGGGTAAAGGCTCATAATCTATGTTGTGACAGATTTAAAGGTCAGTGATCAAATGTTTCTGTGCGATAAAAATATGATGGTTTTTTTTGGCAAAGAAAAAATTAAAATTGATTAAATGAATTTTAGGTGATTGTCTAAGATAATTTTATGGAAACAGTTAAAAGGAATTGGTACAGTTGGCTTTTTCAACAAGATGTGGGTTTTTGCAGGGTACCCTCTGTAATTATTAAAGCTGTATAACTTCACAGTTCTTTATTTCTTGGAATCTAGAATAGATTAATATCTTTAATAGATGGTACTTATCAATAAATAAAACTTGTCATCCTCTCTATATGATAATAATGTATGGAATTTCAGTTTGCCCAGAATTTTGATGTAGAGTTAGACATTTACTTTTCTGTGCACAAATATATGCGTTGTGATGACTTACAGAGATAAGACAGATGTATTTAGCCATGTTAGTCTGAAGTCAGACAGAAGGCAGGGTAGATTTGCATAAGTATGCATTAACTTTTGTAAGAATCAGCTTGCTTCATCAGATGCTATGAAGGGACTGCAAGAAGCAGAGCTTCTAACTAGAAAGCAGTGATTAGAATAAAAGGGCAGGGAAGGGTGGAGGAAAAAGGAAACAGCACTGCTTGGAAAGAAAGGCAAGATAGGTAGAAGAGAGAAAAGCAAAACGGTTAACCACTGAGGGATATGAGCATTATAAAAGCTAATCCGGGTAATGGGATAAGAATCTGTAGTCTGGGTTTAGGCAATACTTTACACAGTCCAGTCTGTGGAAAATGTCTTGTTCCATATCTCTTTCAAGAGTCCTCATAGATAGAAAATAAACTTAATTTTACACAGGGAGATAGAGGCTGGAAGTGTATTCCCCTGAGAATCTGAGAGTCGTTTTGTGAGAGTGTTCTCTGTGATGTGCAGATTAGGTTGTCTTTTTCATTTTCTGCCTAGAAGGACTTTTACAATCTTTCTCCTCAGCCTGATGAAGGGTGTGCGCACCCAAAAGCTTGCAAAGAAAGGATTTTTTTTGTTACTATTTAGTTGGTCAGATAAAAGGTACTGCCTCTGAACCAAGAGCTTTGCGTATCTCTCATATGAAATCCTGCATTTTCTGGATTTTAACATATATGTGAGAGTGGGAGTCACAGTTCAAAATTCACTCCCAGACTTAAGAGCCTAAGAGGTCCCTGGTAGGTACAAATAGCTGATTCACCCTTGTCCTTTAGATTCAACTTTCAGAGGAAGTAGTGCTGTTGTCCATTTTTATGTAATACCCTAGGGGTTAAAACACTTTCCCTGGATGTGCGCTATGTAAGTGCTGTGTCTGGCTCACCTTGAGGAGTTTCAAGTCTGCCTGGCTTTTATCTACTGAGCTTCCTTTATTTTATTTTTAAATATATTTTCTGTATATGAGCAAGGGCCTTGCACGCTTTCAGTGACGAATTAAAGTGGAAGTAAGATGTCAAATAGATGTTGGCCTAAAATAAGATGTTAAAAGAATAATTAACAATCCTTGCTTTTTAATACTGAAGACACCATTTTTAATGATAGAGAGGGGGAGTAGGAGGCATGTCAGCAGTTATATGTAATTAATAATGAAAAATACTGTTACAAAGATTGAAAAGTCAGACACATGGGCTGCTTCATATTCCCTAACTGCAAAGACTGTGTGTGAGTGGGAAGCTGAGCTCTTGCAGCTCAAAAACACAAGCCTCATTTCTGCAGTTAAGACTGGGGTGAGATCAATGTGCATTTCATGAGTACAGCTGAGGCCAGGCTTCTCTCCCCTTTAGTTTTGAAACCAGTCACTTACTAAGAGTAAACAAAACAAAACAGATTTGTAGCCATAATTATGTGAATGTGTGTTTCAGACAAACACAGCCTAAGAAATCTTTGCAACACCTTATTAGCTGTAGTCACAGCAACAGAGTATCATTGAAACAAATGGGTTTTGGAGTACATATGAACAAAATAAGTTTACAGTTGTATCATTCTGGAGTTCAAGAATCCTGGAAAAGAGTAGTGAGTATTGCATACAGGATTCAGTACCCTTGTGTAGCAGGACCATGTCCCAGAGGCTGCTGTGACACTCCCTAGTGGCCATGTAACTCCTGTCCCCCGCTCCAGCTCCTCAGGATACCCTGTCTTGCCCTTGCCTGTCATGTCTTGATGGGACTATTCTGATGTTAAGGGAGGCTGCCCCAGGGTCCCAAGTGAGCCCTTGTTCACTTTGGGCATCTGGTACATCTTGTACTTGGCTGACCTCAGTCTTGCCCCTCAGACACTAAGTTGTGACCCTTTGGTCCTATCAGTACCTTAGGACACCAGTTGCCTTTTGAGCTATATACGTGGCCTCCATCCTCCCCTATACCCATGCCCACATCTCTCAGATGTTACTCCATGTTTATTTGGAGGAGGCCTTCTGGCCCCAATGCAGCTTTTGGCCTTTGGACACCAAACCTTTGTTTTTGGCCCTTTTATTCTGGCTCCTCAGCCCGGAGCCCCTGAGGGGCCAAAAGCCTTACTTTGGCTTCTGGTCCTCAGCCCCATCTTACACTTGCATGCTCTGGGCCTCTGGCCCCTATCTCGTGGCCTGGGCTCCCAACCCCAGTCAAAATTTAACACAAACACTGCAGCAGCCAGCTGCTGTCCCCTCTTAAAGTGACAGGGGACCTTGCCCCCTGCTACATTTTATTATATGCCAATCAGGGGAAAGCCATTCTTAGTTACTAGACGTACTATAAATGGACTAGATTTGAAATGATGTGATACAGAATAAACCTGTGATCTAGAGAAGGGAGGGGATGGAAAACCAATGGGGCCTTCTCCATTATTGTCTCATTCCAACTATGTAATATCTACAGAAGAAATGATAATAAAATATACTTGAAAGGAATTCACTAATTTGTTCACACTAAATAAAGGTCTAGCAGTACTGCCATTAATATTTTTATGTGACACCTCACCACATGGCAACAGTTTAATAGTTTTGGTAGTGATGGAGTAATGGTGTAGCTGTGACAGTTCAGGAAATGAGAGAGGCAAGAGCTTTTATGTGTGATATCTTTTATTGAACCAGTTGGGATAGATTTAGACAAGCTTTTGCATATAACAGTATCTTTCCTTTGGTCTGGGATTATGATACCCAAAAAACTTGTCTAAGTCTATCCCAACCATGCAATTGGTCCAGTAAAAGATATCACCCACAAAAATCCTTAGCTCTATTGAATAGTTTTAGAAAATTCAGTTTCATAACAGTGTAGTAGAAATGCTAGAGAACATACTTGAAAATGCAGCATTGGTGTGGAAGGAGTTGAATTATTAAACTAGTTTCACTGTATAACTCATGAAGGTTTTTTAGCATGTTTGAAAGAGGTTAGTCTTGTGCACTTATAAAAATAAAATATTGTGTTAAAAATGTTAAATGCAGCTTGGTCTTACTTATTTTTGGTTGTCATTACAAAATAAGGATAAATATTCCTCTTCAAAAACATAGTATATGTTGGTTAGTACTTTTGGCATTAGCAACCAAAGCCAAAATCTGTGCATTAATGCAAACTTCTAGAATATCAAGCAATAAGTGACTGAATGAATTGTTCACCTTATTAATATGCAATATAATTCTCTTTTAGAATTGGGTAGATAAAGCAGAAAAACAGACACTCCTGTCAGACACCTTGGACCTCTCAGAGCTCTTCCATCCTGATACATTTCTTAATGCTTTACGCCAAGAGACTGCAAGGTAGGAACAATGCAGCCATCTATTTATGCATATTTGAGTGCAATTCTCCGTTGCATTTACATTCTAGCATTGTACCTTCATTGTCCAGATTAGGTAAAAATAGGGTCATTCGATTCATTTTTATTATTATTATTTTACTGTGATAAAATAGCAGAGTTGCCAACTATCCATAAACTTACAGACCATACATAAATAAAAAGTCCATAAAGTTTGTAAAAAAAATGGAGCTATCCTAAGAAACCATGAACTTGGTTGAAGATTTGGATGTAAATGTTGAAGAAGAGACAAAGGAGAGCAGCACCAGCTTCTGTCTGAGTGAGAATGCAGCTCAGTGCCCTGAGGAAGCTCTCCCTCAGGGCTTTGTGGCCCATGGAAACCTCCATAGCCTCCTTCCTACCCCAAGGCCTCATGCTGCCACTGCATCCTGGCCATCACTTGCCTATTATGGCTGTTCCCCTCAAAGATAACAGGTCTGTACAGTTCTTGGAAGTCTGAGGCAGTGGGTGGGGCTGGGAGGGGGTCAGTTCAGCCAGGATGCAGCTGGAGGGGCAGAAGAGAAGAAAGGCAGCAGGAAGGGATCCATGTTAGGACAGGAGGAGCAGAGCCCGAGTAGGATAAGGTTTGAGTGGTGGGCAGCACAGTGAGGTCTGTATTTGCGGGTATCAGGGTGTGGGAGTGAGTAGGGGAACTCTGAAGTGGGAGTAGCAGTGTGTAAAACCAATCGCTGCAGTCAAGTAATACAGTGTTACAAGTTGTTAAACCCCTGAATTTGAACATGGCCCTTGTTATTGCTCTCCTGGGTATGGCAGAATGGTTATATTATTTATATTATGAAAAGCATATGTTAGTAAAAAAAGTTTGGTTGTCAGTAAAATTTTTGCAGCTCTCAGTAAAAAACCAAATTCTTAGTTTAGCAACCATATAAAATAGTGATGCTATTTTTGCAACAGTGCTGAAAAAATGTTTAGTTTTGTAAATGTGAATTCAATTCTTAATTTGTGTTAATTCATTCCTGGGTTTTTATTTGAATTTCTTATTGTTATATCTCTATAACATTGAGTGTACGTCTGTTTTTCTTTTAGGGTAATGGGCTTCTCAGTGGACAGCCTTAAATTTACAGCATCTTGGAAAGGTCGAATCCAAGAAGCAAAACTTCAGGTTAAGGTACTGTATTCATTCAGGTTTCTATCTGAATTGCTGGAATTTATATGCAAGTGCAAGTAATATTTTAGCTATGAAGAAGTAGGTCCCTTATCCTATGCTGTATGTAGAAAAACATAATATCAACATGGATGTCACAAAAGTCTTACTATAATGGCTTGCAGAGTCAATCATAGCCTACTGGTAGGTGGCCTTTTCAGAGGATTTCACTGTTAGGTAAAGTACCATATGTCATCATGTCTCAGACAGAAACACATACTGTAGAATATTATGTTTTTCTACATACAGGATAGGATGAGGGACAGTTTTTACTTCTTCATAGTTAAAATCTTCCTCTAATTTTTTCTCCTTCTGTTCACTTCCTCTGTCTTTCAAAACAAAAAAACTATGTTCCTATCTGCTAATCTCTATTGGTTGTCCAGACAATAAAACTGTTATGGCACAAAGAAAGTTAAAGGATCTATAAACATATGTAATCTTAGCATCTGAACAAGGATTTCCTCTTTTATTAAAACTTCCTCTAATAAGCAAAACTGCATATAAGGCAAATGATAAGTGTCTGAGCTGGGATATTTGATACAGTTATGCAGGTTAGCAAGAAGTTATGCAAGTCTAATATATATTAGTAAGCTGAAAATGTTTTGGAAACATTGGACTTTTTAGCATGGGGCATTCTTAAATTGTACCAGCAAATATTGATACCTATGACTGCATGCAGACGCTTAAAAAAAAAAAAAAAAAAAAAAGGCACTTTACCAAAAGCAGCAGCATGCATTACTTCAACCTGGCTCTACATTTTAGAGCTCGTAGACACTGTGCAGTGTCTGTATAGATTGGGCTCTTTTATCTAATAGCTGAGTCAATCACCTATTAGATTAAAGCACCAAATAAGCCCCACTAAAACGCCTGATCTATACAGGCATCAGGCCAGCTGGGTCCAACTAATGCACTGCCTCTTCTGGGCATGTGCTGGCTCAGCATGGGAGCATGTGGAGTTTAAAGTTAAAGCACCACTTTTGGGGTTTTTTTTAAATGTCTGCAAGAAGTCTGTGTTTCCAAATGCAGAAATCCCACAACTGCTCTTGAAAATTGGTGTTTTCACAGACAGAAGGTTTAGAGTTCCTTTAAATGTTGACTCTGTATTTAAAGACTTAATTAAAAAATTCTCTCTAAAGAAATTGTTTTTATATTTAGAGCTTGTAGAAAAATACAAGACCAAAAGTGTGAGACACTGAAATTCCATATTAATATATAAAAATGCAACATGTAAGTTTAGTCAACCCACCATGTTTACTTTTTCTTGGAATGGCAACTGCTAAAATAAGAGTAACTTAACTTTTGTGATTCAAGTCTCAGGCATACAGTCATATACATCACAGAATATTAAGGTTGGAAGGGACCACAGGAGATCATCTAATCCAACCCCCTTCTCAAAGCAGGACTCTGCCCAAATATATCACCCAAGCCAAAGCTTTGTCTAGCTGGGTCCTAAAAACCGCCAAGGATGGAGATGCCACAACCTCTCTGGGTAACCTATTCCAGTGCTTTACTACCTTCCTATTGAGAATTCGTTTTTCCTAATATCTAACCTAAACTTCCCTTGCTTCAACTTGAGACCAATGCTCCTTGTTCTGTCATCTGTCACCACTGAGAACAATCTAGCTTCATCCTATTTTGAAACCACCCTTCAGGTAGTTGAAGGCTGTTATTAAATCACCTCTCAGTCTTCTCTTCTCCAAATTAAATAAGCCCAGTTTCCTAGGCCTGTCCTCAGAAGTCCTGTTCCCTAGCTCCCTTGCCCTCCTCAGGACACTCTCCAATTTGTCTACACAAAACTGGACACAATACTCCAGATGTAGCATCATCAGTGCCAAATAGAGGGAAATAATCACTTCCCTCGATCTGCTGGTAGCATTTCTACTAAGGCAGCCCAGTATAGCGTTTGCCTTCTTCACAACAAGGACATACTGTTGGCTCATATAGAGCTTATTGTCCACTGTAACCCCAACATCCTTCTCTACAGAGCTGTTGCTTATCCATTTAGTCCGCAGCCTGTATTGGTGTATGAAATTACAAAGTCCTGCACTTAGGCTGGAAGACTTCTCCTTATTGAAGTTCAGGAGATTTCTTTTTGTCCAATCCTCCAGTTTGTTGAGGTCTCTCTGAATCCTAGCCCTACCCTCCAGCATATCTACTACTCCCCCCACCTTGGTGTCATCTGCAGACTTGCTGAGGGTGCACTCCATCCCATCTTCCAGATTGTTGATGAAGATATTGAACAAGACAGGCTCCAGGACCAGCCCCTGGGGCACTCCACTTGATACCAGCTGACAACTAGACATTGAGCCATTGATTGCTACCCATTCAGACTGACAATTCAGCCAGTTTTCTATCCTCCTTACAGTCTATTCATCCAACCTGTACTTTCTTATCTTGCTTGTGAGAATGTTGTGGGACACTGTAGCAAAAGCCTTGTTTAAGTCAAGATATATCATGTCCACTGCTCTCCCCACATCCACAGAACTAGTCATCTCATAGAAAGCAATCAGGTTGGTCAGGCATGACTTGCCCTTGGTCAGTCCATGCTGACTGCTCCTAATCACCTTCTTCTCCAATTGCTTAGAAATGGATGTCTTGAGGATCTGCTCCATGATTTTTCCAGGTACTGAAGTGAGGCTGGCTGGTCTAGTTCCCTAGATCATCCTTCTTCCCTTTCTTAAAGATGGGAACTGTATTTGCCCTTTTTCCAATTGTCCAGGACCTCTCCCAATTGCCACAAGTTTTCAAAGCTAATGGCTAACTGCTCTGCAGTCACATCAGCCAACTCCCTCAGCACCCTCGGGTACATCGCATCTGCCCCATGGACTTGTACACATCCAGCTTTTTTAAATAGTTCCTAACCTGTTATTTTTCCACTGTTGGCTGCTCAACTCCTCCCTGAACTGTCTGCCTGGTAAAATAGTCAGGGAGATGACCTTGCCTATGAAGACAGGTAAAAAAAGGCATTGAGCACTTCAGCTTTTTCCACATCATGTGTCACTAGGTTACCTCCCCCATTCAGTAAGGAACCCACACTTTCCTAGATCAGTGTTTACTATGGAGTTGAACCTAACTATCTGGATTGTTACTCCAAAAGTTACATTCCCTTAGATTAATGGAAATGTTAATTAATATGGAAGTTCTTTGAATCAGGGTGTGATGGGGTGCTTAGTGTACCTGTCACTTTAAAAGGGAAGAGACTGCATGAGTAGCAGCCTGCAGGTGTGTCAGGGGCCAATCAGAGAGTCACCTGATGAGGAGGCTGAGCTTGAAGCATATAACCCCAGGGCCTGAGCTGGTCAGGCATTCTAGCCCTGAGAGCCATGGAGAGAGAAGCTTGTGGGCTGCAGGGTTGCAGCATGACTGCTGGGTAACATCTGAGCTGGGGGTAGGCAACTCTGGTGGCTTGTGAAGGAAATTAGGGGCAGGCAAGGAGGGTCCTAGCTAGCCTTGAAGGGAGAGAGGGACCAGAGGTCCCAGAGTTTTTTCAGGAGTGAGCAGGTGTCAGCAGGGCCAGAGAACCCAGAGGTCTGTAGCCCAGGAGGAGTGAGTGTCAACAGGGACAGGGAGCCAAAAGGGTATATGACCAGGTGCTTAGCGCACCTGTCACTTTCAGAGGAGAAGAGGCTATGTGAGTAGCATCCTCCAGGTCTGGCAGGGGCCAATTAGAGTCACCTGACCAGAAGGGGGCTGGGGAGACTAGTGTGGCCCAAGCAGGGCAGAGCTTGGGGCCAGGGGGCCCAGAACCCAAGAAGAACAGAGATTTAAGAGCCTGTGAGAGGAACAGGGTCAAGGAGCCTGGAGCTTGGGTGGGGCAGAGATAAAGGCCACAGAGGGCAAAACAAGATGGGGATGAATGTGACAGGGTGCTAAGCGCCCTGTCACACTGAACCATGGTGATTTCACAGGAGTGTGACCCAGACTGTGGAGTTGACCTCTTTCTAGAGTTAAGGGGGGAAAAAGTCAAAGACTAAACACACACAATTTATTTCTTCTCTTTAGCTTTCCCTTCCATAATTTCTTCATACATACATACCCTTATGCACTCATGCAGTATAGTATAGTAATGTAGGTTTTCCTACACTTTAAAAAGAGAAAAATAATGAAATAAAAAGAAAAAAAGATACTTTATGTTTATTTTGAAAGACACTATAGACATTCAGATACATGCATCATGCATTCCTTTCAAATGGATGCACGTATAAGTGGGTTTCCAACCATCAAAATAATGAAGTTGTAGGACAGCCTTTCAAAAGGACTTGGAGGGGTAGGGAGACACATGGTGTTATGTCAGAACTTGATTCATTTATGAATGAGATTTAGAACATAATTGCTGGGCATAAAAGGGGATGTATTTGACCCAATGTCCTTTGCAGTCCTACAATCTACATTATTATGGATCATATTTAATTTTGATAGACAAAACTAGCAAAGGACAAAAAAGCAAAAACTGAAATTTATCAAAACACTGATCAATTCTTGATTAGCATAAACTTGAACATAAAAGGACCAGATCCTACTCAGCTACTAATGTGCTTCCTCTTAGGTGCTGCAACACCTTCACTTTATGGGGCTTTTTCTCCAATACTGCAAGTCTGATTCCTTTCAAAAGAACTAAATAAAACCACACACAAATTTTGGGCCTGGGAGAAAAAACCTGAACAAAACTGCAGAAAATCAAATTTATAAAAACTACTTGAAAAACTGAAAAATATAATGAAAGGATGTGCCTTTTTCATTCAGGGTTTCATAAGTGTAACAGGATTAACACCATTGTTTTATTCTTGGGTGTATAATAAATAATTTCATGTAGACATTCAACTGTGGTAGGTCTGGTTCATCTTTGGAGGATATATTTTTATGGCAACTGTACCCGCCTCCGTTCAACCAGGAGTTCGCGCGCCGCCTTCGCCCGGACCTGAGATCTTGCACACCCGGACTTAGTTGGTACACCCCAGGATTTGCCCCGTCTGGTATAAAGGGAGACCCCAGAACTCGCCTGCCACGACTTTGATGACTCTTTCAGTGGGGGGTCTTCCCTCAGGGCATCCCCCGGTGCCGGCGCGCTTCTCCGCAGGTACTCTCGGGGCTCAGTCCTCCCCTACACCCCGGCCATACGCCACCTCAGGTCTTCCTATCCTGGCCCCCAACCCGTCCTTGTCTCGCCCTCTCTTGGCTCAGTCCCGCTGGCGACTACCAGCGGTCTTCGGACCGGGCGTGCCTCTCCCTGTGGGGATGCTGACCTGGTCCCTCCTTCCTTGGGATGCAGCTGTCCCCTCTGCTCCCCCAATAGTTCCTGCTGCAGTTACCCGCGCTGTCAGCTCCGTAGTGCGGGGTACAGCTGGCCCCACTCTCGGCGCAGCTGTCGCTCCTCCGGCCGCCTCGGGTGTCGGGTTCCCCACTGGCTGCTGCCCCCCTCATGGGGCTGACTTCTTCCCTCGTCGTCTCACTCCCGGGTGCTCCGCCGCGCTGCTCGCAGCCTGCTCCGCCTCTGCTTGGCGTCGTCCCACGCTCCGCGGGTGCTCCGCCGCGCC
>NW_005841918.1:600951-601194 GCF_000455745.1 Alligator sinensis
CTCAGCATCGTCCCGCGCTCCACGGGTGGCGGCTGATCCCCTGTTCGCTGGGGCCCCGCGCCCCAGCTCTCTCCCTTCAGCCGCCCCGCTACCTTGGCGGGGCCGCCTTTTGTTTCTCCCGGCCGGCGTGCCCCGCCCCCGCCGCTCAGCCGCAGCCGGATAAACGCCCGGCTGATGACCCACGTCGGCAGCGCCGGTGCATGGAGTTTCCTCGGCTCCTCCGGCCCTGCGGGAGGTAAGCAG
>NW_005841918.1:601651-602487 GCF_000455745.1 Alligator sinensis
GAAGTTAGGAGTATGCATTATCACATCCTCGCAGAGGGCCTGTTTTAATTTCCTGAAGCATTGCTCCATGTGCTCTGTCCACCTTACCGCCCCATTTTTCCTTCCCTTTAATGCCTCTGTCAAGGGAGCCGTCAGTTCTGAGAAGTGGGGCACGAACCTTCGGTAATAGTTGGTTAGCCCCAGGAATGATTGGAGCTGATGGCAATTTTGAGGGGCTGGGAAATTTCACACTGTTTCGACTTTGTCGGCCAGCGGTCTGATAGTGCCTCTACCCACCAGGAATCCCAGGTATTTGGTCTCTCTTTTTGCTAAGGCGCATTTCTGCGGGTTTGCTGTAAGCCCGGCCCACCTTAGTTCCGACAATACGGCCCGGAGGGCTTGCTTGTGGTGCGTCCAGGTTGGTGAGTATATGATAATGTCGTCGATGTAGGCCGCCACGTGCTCTGCGTGCGGGGCCAGCAGTCGGTCCATCAACCGCTGAAATGTTGCCGCCGCCCCATGTAGCCCGAAGGGCATTCTCACAAACTCATATAGGCCCCAGGGCGTGCCAAAGGCCATCTTTGGCCGGTCGGCCGGTGCCAGTGGGATCTGCCAGTATCCTTTGGCCAAATCCAGCGTTGATATATATTGGGCCTCCCCGATCTTCTCTATTAACTCGTCTACCTGGGGCATGGGAAATGCGTCGAAGGTGGCCAATGCGTTTAACCTTCTGTAGTCAACGCATAGCCTCTGTGACCCGTCCGGTTTTCGTACGGGGACCAGTGGGCTTCTCCAAGGGCTTCGGGAAGGTCTCACCACTCCCAATTGTAGCATGGAGTTCACCTCTTCCTGCACGG